>NC_135716.1:166913229-167254396 GCF_964656455.1 Halichoerus grypus
TATAGTAGGACCATAGGGAAGTTTGTTTTGTCGGTTTTCTCACCTCTAAAGTGGGGATAAAAACAGGCCCCTCCTTAGGGCTTTGGAAATGAAATGACTTGCTGTAAATGGTGGGCAGGGTAGACAGGTGCTTGCTGAGGGGCTGTGACCAGCACGAACGGTCACCTTCACTACAGTACGAGGGAGGTGTCCTTGTAAGATGGGGACCCTCATTTTCACAGAAGTCAACTTCTTACACAGCTGAGATCTTATGGATCCCTGTTCTTCCGCAGGCTGCTCCTGCCTCCAGTCCGCACTCTGAACCCAAGGGATCTGGAAGCTAGTTGGCATCTTCATCACAAAGCCAATCCCTGCATATGAGGTCCTGTGTGCAAGACACACGCATTCGATCCAAACTCTGGCTGAAATCCCCTACAAACCTCCCGACGCAAGCGGCTGGAGCCAGAGTGCAGGCCGCCAGGCCCAGGCAACGATGCCCACCAGGGACCGGTGTCCCGAGGCCCTGGCGCCCCGCGTCCGTTGTGCGGTTCTGCCTCCCGATGAAGGGCAGCAGGCACCTCTTAACCCACTTTGCTCAGTGAGGCTTCAGTCTGGGGACTGGGATCTCTAATTAGAATTTCCACATTCGGCAGGGGGCATCTTTATTTGTGGTAATAAAATGGGGCCAGAGCATCGCCTCCCAAGTCCATCCACTGTACCTCTGACAAACGTGCCCTGACGGCGGCGGGAATCCGGGATGGCAACCGAGTCACAGACGGCACGAATGACAAAAGTTACGTTTAATTTACAATGTAATAAAGGTTACAGGTAAAAAGCTACACATAAAGCGTGAAAAGGCCTATTACACAAATGTACAAATCTCTGTACAAAGCTCCTATCACTGTTTGCTACCTTCGTCTCCTATGTTTGTTAGCTGGGCCCAGTCCTGGAGCTCTGGGTTATGAGAGCTCTCAGTAAAGGAGGGGAGAGCCTCTGAACCAACATTTAAAAATGTCCTCTTAAAGACATCAGGTACTTGCAAAGTAAAATCTTTTCCTTTTTAATTGGAATTGCTGCTCTAACTGGTCATATCCTTTAAAAATTGCCTTCACAACACACTTGAAAAGGAAAGCAAGACTTTAGAGAGTAGAGGACAGTACTCTGGAATCAAACGAGAAACTTCGGCAAGTAGGGTACTCAGATGTGACAAGAGAAACAGGTAAAGTTCCAACAATACTGTAAGTTTCCAACTACCCATCTGTGTCTATGGCACTGGTCACAGATGAAGGAAAATCAAAATGTTCTCATTCCAACAGAAAGGACAAAAGAGAAAAAAGCCTAACTATCAGACCTCAAAACCAGTGACCTAGGCAAACATCTCTGAGTTGAAACCTTAGCTTAACTGAAGAATTCTAAACCCTCTTCTGATCGCCCTGGGATCCACGGCAACCCCTTCGCTATCTGGGACTTACAGGGACAGTCAACAGAAATCAGGCTGCTGGCCCCACAGGCTGGTGATGCTGCTGCCACCGCCACGGCTCTAGATCCCACCTGAGGGCCTGGAGTCTCCTCCCAGGGAACGCGCCTGTAAATCAAAATGCCCCTAGAACGAGGGAGAAAAGAAAAAGGAGGTGATAGAAGACCTGGGAAAGAGCCAGGGCAGCCTACTTATCAGGAAATATGAAACACTGCTCTACACTCAAAGTGTTCTGAAGACAGGTCTTTATGGGATATTCCCCAGCTTTAATAGTACACGGTTAGGGCCCCAGGAGACATTCTGAAAGACGAGACCGCACACATGGAAAGTTTTTCTCCCTAGTTCATTAGCTCCCCCCTCACCCTTCCACCCAATTCCCACCCAATCCCACCCTTCTCCATGACCAAAAATATCAAATCAGTAAGGAAGGTGTGGGCTTCTTGCCCGGCCAAGCCTCTTTTGCATATTTCTTTTTCTTGGGTTCGTTGACGGCTTCGGGGTTGTAGACCGCAGGGTTTGGTGCAGGGTTCATGTTCACTGCTGACGGCACAACGGGAGTCAAGTCCACATCAGGGGCGAGGTTCGGGTATGGCATGGGCAAGCCACCGATGAGTGCTGTCCCGTGGATGCCGTGCGGCTGGGAGCCGGCCTCACTGTGCGTGGGGGGCAGGCCCCCGTAGAGTCCTCCACTGAATGCAAAGTTCTGCATGCGCCTGCTCCCCGATTCCTCCAGGCCCAGGGAGCCAGGGCCTTCCACCCGCTTCTTCTGTGGTTCGTAAGGAACAGAGGAAGCAAGTAGGTGAGGCACAAGAGGGTGTTAGTTAGCCTTTTCTATTCCAGCCCTAGAAAACTCGGAGAAGACCCCCAACCCTCTAGCTTGTTTTGTTTCCCAGACAACCTATTTCACTGTCTCCTGAAGTCTCAGGGTTTGGAGACCAGATAGTCACTGTCTAACCTGAGGGCTCCCAAACACCGCTCCCCACAAAGGGTTCACAATCCTACAACACACTGAGAAAAATGAGGATAATGTGTGAACTTTTCATAAAGTAAAACCTATCCAGTTTAAGTTACTACTCTTTATCCTATAGTCACAGCCTCCCTCTCTTCTGATGTTAAAATACCCTTTCAGGAAGCAGAGGTGTTAATAGTAGTATTTAAGTAAAAAGTTAGTATCTTCATATTGATCGCCTGATTTTTGAACATTAATCTGAGAGCAAACAAATCTGTAGTGATAGTAAGTAGTCTACTGGGTCTTGGGGCTGGGAGTGGGGGGAACTGACAGCAAGGGGACATAAGGGAACTTTCTGGGGTGATGGAAATCTATATATTAATAACAGTGGTGGTTACCCATGTGTATACATTTGTCAAAACTCAAACTATACACTTAAAATGTATTTTACTGTATGTAAATTATATCATAATAAAACTGACAAAGAAGTAAAAATACCTGCTGGTTTTATACTTTGTTTTGGGGGGGTAGTGAAAGGAGAGGGAGAGAGGGAATCTTAAGCAGCCTCCACGCCTGCATGGAGCCTGACACAGGGCTCAATCCCATGACCCTAAGATCATGACCTGAGCCGAAATCAAGAGTCGGACACTTAACTGAATGAGCTACCCAGGGGCCCCTGGTTTTATACTTTAATGACAAGAGAACATTCCAAAGGAAGAAGCAAAAAGAGAGAAAAGAGCTCTAGGAGGAATGTGACACAAACGCTATGGAGATGCAGAGAAACATTCCGTCTGGTACTTTTTCACAGTGGCTTATGAACGTTCATGAAAGATCCCCCTCAACCCTCTACCCCTTTTGGATTAAAAAAGACTAACCAAAAACTTGACATAGGTAATCAATCTAGTCTAATATAGTCCAAAGATTTTTTTTTTTTTTTAAGTAGGCTCCACACCCAGCATGGAGCCCAACGCAGGGCTTGACCCTGAGATCAAGACCTGAGCTGAGATCAAGAGTCGGACACTTCACCGACTGAGCCACCCAGGTGCCCCTAAAGATTTTTTTTTTTTAAAGATTTTATTTATTTGAGAGAGAACGAGAGAGAGAAAATGCAAGCACAAGCGGGGGGACGCGCGCAGAGGGAGAAGCAGGCTCCCCGCTGAGCAGGGAGCCCGATGTGGGGCTCAATCCCAGGACCCCGGGTTCATGACCTGAGCCGAAGGCAGACGCTTAACGACTGAGCCACCCAGGCGCACCTAAAGACTTTTTTTTTTTTTAAGTAAAACTTTCTATAGCACCTCTGACCAGCATTTTCCAATCACTTCTTAAAGATCTCTAATTCACAGGGATCTCACTACTTCAAGGGGCCATCTGCTCCCTGTGGACAGTCCAAGTGGTGACATAGTTCCTCCACATGTTGAGCAACCAGAACATCTCTGTAATTTCACCTCCTGGCTCTTCAACATACCTGATCTTTCAGCCTAATCCAGTCTAGGCTGCCTTTCCTATCTGTGCCATTCCCAATCACAAAACAAAGGCACGGCCATAGCTGGAGGGGCCCTGCAGAAATGCAACAATGCCTCTTCCTAATAAGCCTAATAGCTTACTTGGAGTCAGAAGGGCAAGGCTAAAGAAAAGTGGGTCTCTCTGCGTCCTGCTGGGAGGTAACTTTACAGACCCCCAGCGCACCATAATTTACGCGCAGCATCAAGCTGGCTGGTCACCTGCAGTCTTTCTATGGCACTCCAGGATCCCGTAGATTCAGGTGGAATGAAAATATTTCCACATGATGAAAAATAGGAGAAGAGCAAAGAATGTGTTTTAAAATTAAGCACATAATTAACACTTACCTACACATAAAAGCGTGGGTTTTTAAACCAGACTATATGGCATTTCAAATACTGTTAAAAGGTGCTTCCTACCTTGACTGGGACCACTGCAGTCTGCACCATGTTCCGGAAGCGACCAACTGAGGGATCCACATCCTCTGCAGAAGATATGAGAGATGGGTTAGTTTGATACTCTGCTGGGATGATTAAGGGAATAGGGCCCACTGCAAACAAAGTAATCACAACTCATATTAAAACAGTAAAATACAACTAACACTTCAAGTGCTTACTGAGCGCTGGCACTCTGTTAAATCCTCACAACTCCACGAGGCGAGTACGACTACAATCAGCATCTAACAGACATGCTCAGGCCTGGAGGGGTGAAGTGCCTGGTCCAGTCACCCTGCTGGGGAGTGGAAGGACCAGGGTTTGAGTCCAAGCAGCCAGAAATAGGCCTTGGCTCTGGACCACTGTGCTGTCCTGCCTTTCCCAAGTTCTTTCCCATTCCATATGATCAGTCCCTCTTTGAAGGGGGAAATCAAAGAGCAGATTTCATCAACCCCAAGCTAGTGATAAAACAATGACACATGACACATGGGAAGCGGTCACACACCACGTACCCTGCCAATGCCCACTCATTAGCAAATACCAGAAATTAGGATTCAGGCCCAGGGCTTCCAAGTTAACCTGGCCTCCTGACCTGAACAACTGTATACAATCAAGACTTACTAAAGGAGCTGAAGCCCCCTGTCCAGGCAGGGTGGAGAGCAGCCCCCTTTTCACAGGTTACACACATACACATTACTGGTTCTAGCCTCATTCACTCCAGGAAGAAAAGTGCTAAGACCAAGGAAGGGACGTGCTTGCAGTAACTCTCTCATGCCTCATTTATTGGACATCAAGCATCAAAATAAAGAGCAAGATACTGTCCCGCCTTTAAGGAGTTCACAGCTGAAAAGCCAGATAGGCTACAACACAATGGAGGGGTGCAAGATAGTGTTCCTGGAGCACAGAAGGGACGACTGGGCTGGATCACCTGGGATGAACGGGACCTTTCTCGCTGAAGGCTGAAGGTCTGGAAAACAGGCAGGCAGACTTACTATCATTACTAAAAAAACTACTCCAAGCCCCTTTGTCTTAATATAGTGGTGGGAAAGGAACTGTTTTCGTATTAGGGGCTGTATATCTGACTTTAAATGCATAGAGGGTGCCTGCTATTCAAAGAAACACCCCTATGAATCCCTTCGGAAAACAAAGATTCACTATTTGAGTAATTAATCCCTTGTTTGTTTAATAAGTCTGGTCTTTCACATATTAAGATGCCTCCAAAGAATACACCCTGGCATTACATTCACAACCAGTCTTTGCTCAGTGAATGAACAATATATAGAAGAAAGAAGGAAAGATATCCAGGCTCATTAGGAAAGGGACGAGGTTTCTGTAAAAGGCATCCTTACCTTTTTTCTCACCCCATAGGAGCCCTGTTCCAATCGTCCCCTCAGCAAGGCAAGCTAAATGAAGCAAAAGAGCAACTGGAGCCCAAGAGGGGTGGCTCACGGGGTATGCACCCCACGTGTGCAAAAGGCCTGTGGAGGGGGAGGATAACTCTCTGGGGGACCCTGTCCTGTGCCATGCTGGCTGAACGGTGCTCGGGCCTCTCACCCTCTCCTCATTTCTAGCCATTCCACTCCAAGAAAGAGGATACACCCATTCCACGAGACCTCTGCTCCTCGAAGATCTACCAACAAGTTCCTTGCTAGTAAGTCTACTTCTGGCATAGGAACGGCTGCACGGATAAAATGCAAAAGTGATGGTTGATGACAGTGAGGATAATGGCTAATGTTTGTCAAGGGCTTACTGAGTGCTGAGCACTGATCTAAAGTATCTGTACAGGGGCGCCTGGGTGGCTCAGTCGTTAAGCGTCTGCCTTCGGCTCAGGTCATGATCCCAGGGTCTTGGGATCGAGCCCCCCGTCGGGCTCCCTGCTCAGCGGGAAGCCTGCTTCTCCCTCTCCCACTCCCCCTGCTTGTGTTCCCTCTCTCGCTGTGTCTCTCTCTGTCAAATAAATAAATAAAATCTTTAAAAAAATAAAAAAATAAAGTATCTGTACATATATTAATCATTTAGCCTCCCCACCAGTCCTGTGAGGCCAATATCTGTTAAGTCACTTGGTCAAGGTCACAGAGCTACTAAGTGAAGAGGCTCATTTCAAACCCAGGTCCTCTTAACCGCTATGCGAGGCTCTGTCTGAATACACATTTCGCGCCAGGGCAATGATTTTCTTTCCTTTTTTTTTTTTAATTTTTTTAAAAAGATTTATTTATTTATTTGAGAGAGAGAGGACGAGGGAGAGACAGCGTAAGCACATGAAGGGGAGGGACAGAGAGAGAGAGAAAGAAACTCTAGCAGACTCCACACTCAGCACAGAGCCCAACAAGGGGCTTGATCCCACAATCCTGAGAACACGACCTGAGCCAAATCCAAGAGTGGGATGCTTAACTGACTGAGCCACCCAGGTGCTCCCCAGGGCAATAATTTTCAAGGAGAAAAACAAAAGACCAGACCCTGAGTTCTAAAAGAGATTTAAAAGATTGACTATCCAGTGATTCCCAAATTGCTGGCTGTTCATCAGTACAAAAAAGAGCTTGTTTAAAACAATAAAATCTCTAGGTCCAACCCCTAGGAATTCTTATTCAATAGGTTCTGGGGTCCAGAAATAAGTTTCCCCAACTGGTCACTCAGCCCCTGCCTGAACACTTCCATTGGGCATTCACTGCTTGGATAGTAATCCTCTCTACTTCACACACCAAACAAATGGTTGGATCTTTCATAGGGATCTTTCTGATTCTTCTTCTAAATATAAGGATTTTGTTGTTGCTTTTTATGCTGAGCCAAATACTTGCTACTCACTGGCTCTGGCTTGCCTACTCCTTCCTCCCTAAGGTCAGCCCTGCAAATATCCAACCACAGTGGCCATGCCTCCTCAAGCATAGTTCCCCTACATTCCCAGCATTTGGGGGACAGTGTTCCATAGCTGTGAGTCTCCTCCTCCCTCAGGACTACATAACACATTCAGTGGTTGAGGCTGTGCTTGCATTTGGTAACCTGTTTGGGTGAGTTCTGCTCAGAACACAGGTGAGTGGGGTTACTATCCCCTACTGTTCTATTAATGCAATTTTAAACTGCACTTGATTAGTTTCCACATCCCCCTGATGACTCATTCAATTAACTAGATTTGGGTTTTTTTTAATGAGCTGTCACTGGAATGGATCCTCTCCATTTAAATAATTGATATTTTGAACCTATGTGCAGGACCTGAAGGTTATTCTCACTGTACTTCATTTGGGAAGTAAAAGCAACTTGTTAGTTTGGGATCTTTGTTTCTATCCATTGAGACTGATCTCTAACAAGGTTTTCAGAATCTCAATTCCATCCTCATCATACAAATGATACCTCCTGGCTCAATGTCATCTACCTACCAGAGTACTTGACATATATGTGAGCCCAATAAATGGATGTTGAATGATGGAACAAACTGGTGAATTTGGTGGCCTTCCCATAAACAGATGCTCTCACCTTGATGACGTCTCCATACAAACTCTCTATACATTACTTCCTTACAGAGAGGCAAGTCTTTAGTGCAGTTAATGGTGACAGCAGAAGGCTCTCCAATCTTAGAGTTACCACTCACACTCAGAATTCCACAAAGACAGTAATGCTCTACTCTGAGGTAAAAGACAACAAACAACTCTACTTCCATCTCCACTATGACACAGGCTTGCTGGACCAGCAGGTGGGAATTACAGCCTGGCTCTGTATACTGCATTACGCGGGCCCTTTCTCTGTCTATTTCTTTCACACTGCAACTGGATAATACTTGAGTGTTTGAGGGTACTCCACTGATGACCTGTAAGAATTCTCTTTCCTTAATATAGCACTGGTTATCCTACACCTTGTTGAGAAACATTATAACCAACCTACGCATTGTGCACACTACTCTCTGAGATCACAGCTTTTTCATTGGAAGAAACTAGGAAGACATTTCACCTGGGTTGATGATCTCATCATCCTCACTGAAAGTCACCCGTGAGTTCTTCCTCTTCCTCTTTGGTCTCTGAATGTCGAGATTCCCCTCCTCAATGGTCAGGGTGGAAATCCGCTTGTTGTGGGCAGTGTTGAACTCTGTCAGGTTCTAGGCCAGGGTTCACACAAGACAGACAGGAGTCAGTACACAGGGAATCTGAAGACCATAGAGCTAAACAGGGGCAAGAAGGCTTTAGGAGCGAATGTTAACCTCCCCAGGCAAACAAGATCCTCTTGTATTCAGAAAAGACTCATTACTGCCCTTAGACTGCTACTATTAACAAGCCTCTTTTGACAAAATATGGAACATCCCCACTAATTAGTGGGGCAATGATGGTCACAAGGAGGTGAAGAACCTTGAGTTGAGAACAGGTCATCTGTGCAAATATCCCTGAGGTGAGGTTCTGTGTTTCTGGGGGAAAGACTATCATGTCTTCATGCTGAGAATTAAAGAATGTGACCGGGAGGAACTCCATGAACTGCCTTAAAGTAACGAAACAGAGATGAGAGAGGGCAACTGACAGCTTCTTTCCCAGTAGCCCTCCCAACTGAAGCTCAGAAGGACAGGGCCAGTGCACTTAATATTTGGCATTAATGGTTTGTCACTCCCCGTCCCTGTGTATGGCCCCATTTCTATTCATAACCACCCATCTATTTCAATGATTAACTTGGCCTCAGCACTGCTGCCTGCCTCTTCCCAATCCTCTGGACCTATTCCAATCTGCACTGCAGTCTGAGACACTCTAAATGTCTTGAGAATGAAGACCCAGGGAGGACCTAATAAACTGAACTTAAAAGACAGGGAAGCAGCCTGGAGGAGAGATGGGCACCAGTGACTGTCAGCAAGGTGCCTGGCTATGAGGCTACTTCTTTAGAACAAAATAACATGTAAATGATAAGATTTCTGTTGTGCTTTTTTTCCTAAGGGCTGAGAAACTGCCTTGATGAACAAGAGGTAAATGCATGAGGGTGGGTAAGGGTATGCTGGCATTTGGTCTACCTGAATAGACCAGTCACACCAGTGCAGCGATGGACATGTTAAGGACAACAGATGCATCACAAGCCACTGGGGCTAGCCTCTAGAAAAGGACAACTTTAGCACTTTAAAATTACATCTTGTAAAATTCATGGCCTTCAGGGCAGCTAGGCCCATAAGACCAAAAGCAGTCTAGTTCTACTCAGAGATTCTTAGGCTATTTGAGCCATATAAAAAAAAAGCAATGTTGGGGCGCCTGGGTGGCTCAGTCGTTAGGTGTCTGCCTTCGGCTCAGGTCATGATCCCAGGGTCCTGGGATCGAGCCCCACATCGGGCTCCCTGCTCGGCGGGAAGCCTGCTTCTCCCTCTCCCACTCCCCCTGCTTGTGTTCCCTCTCTCGCTGTGTCTCTTTCTGTCAAATAAATAAAATCTTAAAAAACAAACAAAAAAAGCAATGTAAATGAACGAAAGCTTCAGTCTCTCTAAGCCTGTGCTGTCTGACCAAACTTTCTGGGTGATGGAAATGTTCTATATCCTTGTCATTCAATATGGTAGTCACTAGCCACATGTGACTACTGAGTACCAGAAATGTGGTTAGTAGCTACCACACTGGACAGGGCAGCTCCAGGAAAGTTTAACTCCCAGCCCTGGCTTCTAACATCCAGTGAAGGTATACAGACGACCATGAAGGTCTGACAGGAACTCCTCGAGAGGCCCGGCTGGACATAACCAAGCCCACACAGCGCAGCTGTCCCAGGTGCATCACATCTGGACACACTGTACTGGAAAAGCAGCAAACCTCCTGAAGCTAAGTCACTGGCATTTCAAGCTACACAGAACAGCTACATACTGCAAAACCCAGAGTCCCAAAAGACAAAATAACACCGTAGATGGATATGGAATTACATCAAGCTCGGTCTCCTCCTCTGGAAGCCCCAGCAAGCCCTTGAGCTCATCGTCCTCTCCACCCATCTTCTCATCTCCCTTCACAGCTGACGGCAGTGTCTGAGGCTTCTCACGTAGAGTGTAGGCCCTTGTGGATGCGCCGAACGAGACTGTGGAATCGATGGGAATCTGCTGAGGCTTGTGAGGTTCCAACCGAATGTGACCCAAGAAAGTGCCGTGTGCTGGGAATAACCAAATCAGAAATATAAGAGAGAAACACAGAAACAAAAACCAACCTGAGTTGTAGGAGGGCGAGTAGTTCCTCCCAGCACATCAGTTTTGCTTTTTAAAATGAAAATAGCATGGGGTCCGCTTTGCATCCCTTGTCATGGGTCACCATGAAAAGGAAACTCTTCACTGAGTCTTCAATCTCTTCAGTGGATTTCTTACACATCTCCAGACCCGTCGCTACCCCATCGAACAAAGACCATTGCTCACTCTCCGCTGGACAGGTTTGGCTTCATTCTGGGTCTAGCAGGAATCGCTCCAACCCAACAACAGCCATGACCCGCAAGGCAGAAGACAGGCATTGCTGTGGTCTGACCTCTCCAGCCCCAAGTGTAAGGAACATAAGAACTTCTGGCCTGGTGGCAGTTATGTTTGGGTTTTCCCCAGGACAATAAAGGACATTGGCTGAAACAGGTGCATTATGAATGCCAAGTCAAACCAAAATTCTACTAGAGAGTCTCAATATTTCTCCATGTCAGCATTCTGCATGTTATAAAATGGAAAGAAAAGATGAGATAAATTTGCAAGTAAGTACTTGTGAGACAAGCCCCTCCAAAGTCATTATATAAGCAGATTGTGTGTGTGTGTGTGTGTGTGTGTGTGTGCGCTAGAGGAGGGGAAAAGGAGTAGCACATGATCAGCCCAGGAGCAGGAGGCTTTACATTTTACACTATACTGATACATGAGCAAAATGAATAAACTTCAGAGCCCCATGCAGTTAAGTCTCAAGTGCATTTCTGGGATTATCTTTGGCAAAGATGAAAATCTTACTCGGAGTGTGCTCATGGAATTAAAACTGGTATTATTAATAGTCAAAGCAAAATGTAGCTGGAATAAAGAACCCATCATAAAAAATTAAACTTTGCTCAAAGCAAGTATTTTTTAATGTCCTGCAACACTACTCTAATACATTAATGGAGCTTTCCATGGCTTCTGCTTAAACCGGACCACAATTTTATCACGGTCCTATAAACACCTGAATACCCAGAGCCCCTGGTTCCTGGGTACCTTTTTTTTGTTCTCTGTATATACCTATTGCCTTTTCCAGGACATGACTTCCCAAAACCCTCTTCTCTCTCTAGTCATCAATTATTTCAGGAAAATAGGAGATATCACAGAAAGAGGAGCTGATTTAAAAACCAAACATAAACTTCTTCCTCGATGAGCAATAAAACATGATTTCAAAACTGAAGAACCCAAAGAGCATTTTCACATTGCCCCAAAGGGAATGTGTGAAACGGGATGGGATGTGAGTTACTTACTACTGTTGAGATCTATTAGGAAAACTCTCTTCAGATGCTTGTGGTAGACCAAGGCAGCGTGGACCCGAGAGCAAGACTGGTGGTCAATGGTAAAGTCACACAAATCAGGGTTTCTCCCAAATAAGTAATACTTCTTCTCATCAATAATCAGTTTCTAAATAAATATTAAATTAAATATTACTTAAATCTTGTTTCAACAGGGTTTAGCAAAAATTCTTCCAATCTAGTAAGTAGAGAATCTTGAGTAAATAAAATTCCTTGCCAAGGTGAAAACAAAATTATTTCCCACTATTCTTCAAGATAAAAAGCTCAGAATAATTTACTAGCATTTTGGAGGGGGGATGGCAATTAATCTCCCCAAATGCAGTGGTTAAAGGTCTTGTGTTGGTATGAAAAGAACTTTTCTTAATTCTATTAGATGAATGTAGCCTGTGGGAGTGGCTGTCTTCCATCCACTGGAAATTTAAGATTTCACTGGATCTTAATTTTAGGCCAACCAGAAAACAAGAAGTACAAAGCATGTCTACAAAGTAGTAAGACTGCTGTTCAGAAAATCTACATTCGAATGAATATTAACAATCGGTGAGGAAAGGAAAGGGGTGTAAACACCTATGTGTATTCTAATCATGCTGCCATAGCCCCAAAGTATTTTTGGAACCCTCTTTAGGAAGTACAATTACATTAGATATCATTGTATGAGTACCTAAATCTAACTTCATTGGCCACAAAAAAATATTACTCTAAGTTAACTCTAAATGAGTATTTGCTGTGTCCAAACATAGAACTACTTCATGGGGCAAAGATTTTCTAGGTTTGGGGAAGAAGGGTATGGGGATTAACATTTATTGACAGACTATTTACCGCTAGGCATTTTAAGCATAATCTCATCTAATTCTCAAAACAACTCTGTGAAACAAGTATCACCTCTATTGTTAAAGACAAGAAAACAGATGGAGAGAGATGAAGTCACTCATCCAAGGTAGCCCAGCTGGTTAAGTAGCAGAGCTGGGATTTGAACTCAGGTGTGAATGACCTGCAATGCCAATATTGTAAACAATGTGCCACTATCTGAAACAATTCTAAGAGAAGAGCTCTAAAATGTTTCTAGACACTGCTATGGCACTAAAAAGGACCCAAAACTATAGAATGTCCCAGTATAACAGCAGAAAAGGGGATTTCACAGACCAGGAAACTATTACAAAAAAAAAAATTATGAGGGGAGAAGGAGCTGATGTAGAATTGTTAACTTTTGATTTTGCCAAAGAAGGACATTAAAAAAAATTCTCACCAATTAGTAGCATCATAATCATTTTATAAAAGAAAGGTCATTTCAACACCAAATAAGTAGGAAGGAAAGGATAAAGGACATTCTTTGAGCTCATTTTAGCTTTATGGAACACTCACAACAATGTCCTTATTTTTCTTTTAATTTTTTTTTAATTTTTATTTAAGTAATCTCTACACCCAATGTGGGGCTTGAACTCATGACCCCGAGATCAAGAGTCGCACGCTCCACCGAACAAGCCAGTCAGGCTCCCGATTCTTATCTTTCTTTTAATCCTGAATCAGTAAAGCCTTTGCTGGTTGGTTGTAGACTGGGTTGTTGTAGATGAAGGACTCTAGATGAATTACTGCTAACACTTTCCCAGTTCTAGAAGTCTACAACTTGACTGCTCAAGAATGCTATATTTTTCCTTTACACACAGGTCTCCTTAAGCTCTAGTTCACATTCCACACTAACTCCTCCTGAAATCCCCAAGAGAAGACAGCACAAAGCTGAGTAGAGAAATAGTCAAGTTAGTATAGTACCAGGTAGGACTCAAGAGGCTTAGATTTCATTCCTGGCTGTCACTGAACTCACACTGGGCCACTGTTCTCCCCTGTGCTTCAGTGTCCCCTTATGAACCCAGAACTATACCTCCCACTGATACTGCTGAGCACGCAGGCGCCACACACTGTGCTAGGTTTCCTGCTATGTCACTTGGTCTCCACAACCTCTCTGTGCGGTGGGCAGGTATTTTTATTCTTATTTTTAGGATGACAAAATTGAGACTCAAAGAACATAATTAACATATTCAAGTTCACACAGCTAAACACAGCAGTTACCCCCTTATCTGTGGGAGATACATTCCAAGACCCCCAGTGGATGCCTGAAACCTCGTATATACCAAACCTTATATACTGTGTCTTTTCCTATACACACATACCTATGATAAAGTTTAATATATAAATTACACAGTAAGAGATTAACAACAATAATAAAAGAGAACAATTATAATATACGGCAATAAGTTAATGTGAATGTGGTATCTCTCTCAAAATACTTTATTGTACTATACTCACTCTTCCTGTGATGATGTGAGATGACAGAATGCCTATGTGACGAGATGAAGTGAGGGGAACGACGCAGACACTGTGACACAGCATTAGACCACTACTGACCTCTGACAACATGTCAGGGGGATCAGCTGTGCCAGTAACTGAAACGGTACCACAGCTAAGGGGGGATACTACTGTATTTGTAAGCTGGATTAGAAATTCAGGTCCGTCTTACTTCAGAGTCCAAGCTCTTTTAACCACTACATTATGTATTTTTTTCACTCTACCTACATCGAAAAAATGCACCATAAGGCAAGGAACATTTTAAGAAGTGAACAAGTACTATGGGTAACTATGACCCATAGTTAAAAGTGATTTTCACTATCACTTACCCAGCCTCTTTCAGGCTTAGCCTTAAGACCCAATTGGTTCAAGCTAGTCTACGTATGTGGGTCACCTATGGGAAACTGTCCAGCAGTGCCCATCTGCTGCTGGCAGAGCTTATGCCAGGCCTGTACTGCTATGGAGCCCCAAGATTTAACAAAAGCCTGACAGCTCAACCACCCCCATGTCATCCCCAAGTTTTAAGATTTGGGTTAAAAATTAGACATTGATTTAGAACTGAGAGAGCCCTGAAATTTCAACATCTTGTTCTTTCCAGGTACTGCTATGCAGGCTGAATCTCACAGCATTTTTCATTTATATTTATATGCACACATTATGTATGCACAAACTTAAATTTGCTAACTACAGTGCTCATAAGCTGGTCTCAAGGAAGCAATACATAAGATCACCCACTCCTGGGTTCTAATATAACACTGGCCAAATTTCTCTAATTCTAAGGTGCCAAAGACATTTCAGAGATTTAGGTGTTCAGGGGGTTGGGAAGGAGAAAGGGTTTCCAAATTAAAGATATACATTCATTATTAAAGGTATCTCAAGGGGCGCCTAGGTGGCTCAGTCAGTTAAGCATCTGCCTTTGGCTCAGGTCATGATCCCAGGGCCCAGGGATTGAACCCCGCATCGGGCTCCCTGCTCAGTGGTGAAGCCTGCTTCTCCCCCTCCCTCCGCCCGCTGCTCCCCCTGCTTGTGCTTTCTCCCTCTCTCTCTCTGTCAAATAAATAAATTTATATATTTTAAAGGTATCTCAATTACAGAAATGTTCAAGTATATGGGGGTAACAGTATGTCTTAGAATTAAGGAAATGTGTTAATTCTTGGACGTCAAGTGAACGAAATAATTTATTGGTTTTTCAATAGTAACTAACACCACAATTTCTTGACTAGCTATGGCTAATAACCACAATTCAGTTGTGCCTCTGAGTTATAACTCAGAGTGTGTCTTTACACACTGGGCTTAAAAGACTCATGGCTTTTGTTTTAATATTGCACTTCTTAAACCCAGCTATCACAACACATCACAAGCCTTTGACACAAGGCTAGGATATAGATAGCTCGGTTAGTATCAAGTGCTGCCTAAATCTTTAAAAATAAGCATCTCTTAGGTCTATTCGTCTCCAAAACAATACAGTGATGTCTAAGGATTGTAACTTGACAATCGTGTGGCAACTCAGCATACCTAAGAGCACTGAAAGACAGAAAACACGATCAGTTAATGGAAACCAGTAATCAGAGGGATGTTTGACAAATCAGAGTGCTTTGAAAATATAAATTATTTCACAAAGGAATGTGATATTAGCATTAAGGCTACGCCTCATTGTCTATTTCTTTCTACTACAAACTAGAGATTTACTAAATTCTAGTACCAAAATAAATTCCTCTATGTCTTCAAAGCTTCATGCTATTTAGCAACGATATTTTACACCTGTGGAACAGTCTATAGTAAAAAAAAGGCTTTACAGACATTTTAGCTAAATTATTTCCTTGAATAATCTGGATGTTTTGTAACCTTTAAGACAGAAGAACTCAAGACAAAAGGCCTCTATAAGTGACTGGCTAAGGGCATGATGAATTAACAGAATTCATCACAACGCATGCCTTAATACTTTGCAAAACACCTGGGTCTCCTTCAGGAGATCTCACAGATGCCTTTCAACCATCTTGATCTTTACTATACACGCCAAAGAAAACCAACTGCATTCAATAATGAGGCCTTGAACCTAAATTCTACCTGAGTAAGCAAACATAAAATTGCCTTAAGACATGGAGACTCACAACTCCATGGTCATAGTGGGCATAATCTCCATTTCTTGGTAAGTAAATGGCACCGTTAAGGATTAAAAAACTTATACAACCTAGTATCTAATCAAAATTCATGTTCTCGGGCGCCTGGGTGGCTCAGTCGTTAAGCGTCTGCCTTCGGCTCAGGTCATGGTCCCAGGGTCCTGGGATCGAGTCCCGCATCGGGCTCCCTGCTCTGCGGAAGCCTGCTTCTCCCTCTCCCACTCCCCCTGCTTGTGTTCCTGCTCTCGCTATGTCTCTCTCTGTCAAAAAAATAAATAAAATCTTAAAAAAAAAAAAAAAAAAAATTCATGTTCTCATGAAGTTCCATGTGGTGTTCATTCTAAAGACTTGTATAAAAGCTGGAATTCTGCTAAACTTTTCCTGTATAGTACTTATTTCAATTATAATCACGTAATTTTTGTGTGATTGTGTTTCCTACCAGATAATCTGAGGACAGGAACCATGCTTGTTTTGTTCACTGTTGCAGGCCCTCTGCTGAGCACAATGACTGGCACACAGTAAGCATTCAATAAGTGTTTTGAATGAATGAATGAGTTTCATCACCATGCCATTCTCTTTTTTTGAGCAAGTGTCTTAGCTTACTATACTTCTTTGAAAGGCTTGGGCCTGGGGCGCCTGGGTGGCTCAGTCGTTAAGCGTCTGCCTTCGGCTCAGGTCATGATCCCAGGGTCCTGGGATCGAGCCCCACATCGGGCTCCCTGCTCAGCGGGTAAGGCTGCTTCTCCCTCTCCCACTCCCCCTGCTTGCGTTCCCTCTCTCGCTGTGTCTCTGTCAAATAAATAAATAAAATCTTTAAAAAAAAAGAAAGAAAGGCTTGGGCCTGAATTGCATAAATGCAACCCAAAAGTGAAATGCAACCTACATCATTCACTTTCTTCTTCAGTTACTGCGTATCTTGTAACTTCCACACAACTCCATGTACTCAGAGAGAGAGAATTCACCAAGTTCAGTTTGATGGGGACTCATAAGCCTATGATCAATTAAAACCCTTCATTTGGAAGGTGAGAGAAGTCACAAAAAACTGAGTGTCTGTGGGAGATACTAGGTTTGAATGTGTTATATCACCATGTGCTTTTAATAGAAAAAAAAATCAAGATGAACGAAAGTAGCATTGCTGGAAAACAAAGCACAGGAGAGGGGGTGGAAAAGTGAGTCATTGGCAAAAATGTTTAGTGTGATGAGAAAAAAAGGGAAGACATGTATTTCCATACCTCAATTAGCTTGTCTCCTTTGACTACATCCAGATGTAAACCAGGTGGGGGTTTACCTGCCCTGAAAAATAGTGAGAAAAGCATTTTCAGGATGAGTTTGTAAATGCCATTTACAATCACTGTCCCATTCAACAATGCAGCTCTTCTACCAGCCTATAATTAGTTCATGTTCAAGCAGAAATGTCATCTACTTCACTGTTATTACAGCTCCTTTCTACATTTGACACTTCCCCAGTGATTCAATTGCTCTAAAACAGACTTTAGTGGATCTGTATTTAGAGCAGCACCAAAGAAACCTATATTTTAAACACTGGATATCAACCTCAGAGAAAAAGCAGCACACAGAGTCCAAGTACTATAGCTGCGATAGTCTGGTTACTTGGAGTTTGAATCTAAGATTTACCACTACCACTAATACCCGATAAAGGCAGAATAAATCAGTTGGTGTTTGGGGCTGATCAAGATTAGTCACATCACAGAATAAACAGAGGGTACTGTCCTGAGCTCTGAGACCAATCAGAGGTGCATAATTAGGGAGCTAGGGCAATCCAAAAGCATGCCCATAAAACCAGGTACCAATAAATACAAGAGATGTTTGTTACTCTTGAACAGGTCTTCCTTGAATGGCATGTTTCAGGGAACTGTTCTCTATACTTCTTATAACACCATTCATGAGGGATACATATACATCAAAGCACCAAACAGTGCCTGGTACATACCAGACTCTGAGGAAATGGTAGGTGATCTCAAATAGTCTCTTCTAACTCTAAGTTTACAGTCCTGGTCCAACTTCTTAAATCAATGCAGCAAGGGACCAAAATAGGCATACAATTTGTAGACTGAAACAACTGGGTGCTACAAAAATGCAGAGGGACCCAGAAAACAGCCACACTTTCACTTGCTTCCGGTCTTTGCTCCTTTTAAGTTTGAAGAAAGAACAATCTTGCCAGAGCCCCTACATTTGCATACACACACACACACTGCATCCTCATCCATCTAACTGAAGATGCAACATAGTCATCTCACAATCCTGTCCCAACTCCTCTATACGGCAGTTCTTGAAAGGACAGTGCATTGGACAAAAGCCCATTCTGTACGGAAAACAGGGAAAGGAAAGTTAAATGTTACATCCACAACATACCTTCTGAACTCCTACTATGTGCCTGGCTTAGGCCTAGGAGCTGGGAACACGAAGATGAATCAGACAGCCCTTGCCCTTGAGGAGCTCAATATAACGGGAAAGAAAAAGGAATTATGCATAAACTGTGACGAGCTACAGCAGAAACAGCTCTAACTCGGATGGGTCTCCTTGCAAGGCAATTCATATGTATTCATCTTGCACCCTGCTCAAAGACTAAATTAAATTATTCCATTATTCCCAAGAGCTTGAGAAGGGTCGAAAGGGGTTCATCTCAGCAATTACTGACGTCCACTTGTGCCCGGCTTCGAGATGGGTCAAGCCGTCCCGGCCCTCAGGGCGCTTCCAGTCTGCGGGAGACAGACACGTACCGCACGGGAGATGCAGCAACGACAGAGGGATGCGGGGCACTGAGCTTGGGCTGGGGCCGGGAAGCGGGCTCGTGCGCGCTCGGGACAGAGAGCAGGGGGGCAGGTACGGTGCTCCACAAGAGCACCAGGCACTCAGTCAGGAGTTGGGGTAAGTTCGGGGCCAAGGCCCCGAAGCGCCCCAGCAACCGGCTGAATCGCCCAAGGGACTGCCTAAGCGAGCACCCCAGAGCCCCCAAGTCTGGGTTTCCTCAGTTTCTGGGCCCGGGCTCCAGGCTCCCGGTTCCTCCACACGCCGCCCGGCCCGACGGACAGTTCTCCCTCAATCAGTTCCAGGGTCTCTGAGCCGTTCGGCTTGCTGCGAGAAATGAGCCGCCCTGCCAGTCCGGGCCTAGCCACTCCAGCCCTGGCCAGGCCACTCCAGCCCTGGCCACCCCGCCACTCACCAGGTCGGGCAGTCGAACAGCGGGAGGCTAGAGCCGGAGTTCGCGGCTGCCGCCATCTTGCGTCTCCCCCTCCCATTTGGCGGGCCCTAAGCACGCCGGGAAACTGGAAGACCCGAGGGGAGAGGCGGCATCCCAGCAGTCTGTGCGTACGCACTCGCGCGCGCGCGCGCACGTATTCCTACGCACGCATGGGACGTGTCTAGTGGCCGTGAAGACTGGAGTCTGATTTTTAAGTTCTTTTCCGGTGTTTTGAGACAGCTGGGCTTCTCTGGAAGAGTCTCGGGAGGGTAGGGCTTTCCTTGGCCGGGAAGTGTCTGAGGAAAGGTGCTTGTAAGGAGGGGTATCGGTCTCCCCTGTGTTCTCCAGACGCCCCTGGGCTCTAAAGTCTTGGGACCCTGTCCTTGTCCTGCGCTTGCACCATCAGCCTTTCCACCCCAATCTGGGGAGAAGCTAGAGGGCAGAACTCAGAGAGTGGAGTGATCAGTTTCTCTTCTAACGGCTCTTCGCAGAGCTGCATGCATGCTACTTACATCCCCTTCCTAATCCAAATCTGGGTCTGAGGATTTCTGTAGATTATCTGGGAAGCTGCTTTAGGGGATCATCTAGTTTGTTTATGAAAACTGGACAAACTGCAGCAAAGGGCGGATCCAATTCGAAGGCAGGCTTCCAAATCTTAAGTGTGCATGAATGAAATAGTTAAGCTGTGGCCCCTTTGGATTTTAAAATTTTGGTCATGGTGATTAAATAGTGCAAGGAAGCATTAGGATTCAAGCCTGCCCTAGGCCTACGGTAGGCTGAGAGAGACCAATAAATAGCAGGGCCTCTGATTGTAAAGGCTTTATTGAATGCTTACGTATCTGTGCAAGTATGTTTTATATGCATCATCTCATTTAATCCTCACAACACCGGTGAGATAGGTATGATTCCTGAGGGGAGGCTCAGAGAGATTGAGTTACCTAGTCTCAACCTAGAACAAGTGAGTGGGATTCGAACATAAATCAGTATGATGCCAAAGGCCGTGCTCTTAAATCACCACTGTCTCTCATACTTAGATGTTGGTCAATTACATTTATTATTAGCACACAACTGATTCCCAACACTTTTTCATTTTTGTAGAAAACAGGAGAGGATTAGTTGGCCGTTTTTAAAGAAACCAATTAATTGCAAAATTATTGTTCACCCGAAAACAGCACTGCACAGCAAGTTATCTCTATGGTGGAGTTATTTGTTTTCTTGATTCCCTGCTACTGGTCCTTTTTTTTTTTTTTTAAAGATTTTATTTATTTGACAGAGACACAGCGAGAGAGGGAACACAAGCAGGGGGAGTGGGAGAGGGAGAAGCAGGCTTACTGCCAAGCAGGGAGCCCGATGCGGGGCTCGATCTCAGGACCCTGGGATCATGACCGGAGCTGAAGGCAGACGCGTAACGACTGAGCCACCCAGGCGCCCCTGGTCCTTTAGATTTTTAAATCAAACATCAGCCTGGTGTTTGCCCTTTTGACCTCTCCAGGGCATCAAAATTTAACTGCAGCATAATATTAACTTGGATTTTTAAATTATCAACTCGTAGGCAGGCAGGAAAATCACCTTTTCCTCTGACCTTCAAAAGCACAGTAAACTTATCCAGCAAGGATGCTAACTGATTGGAACACTTATCAAATGACCTGTTAATATCCTCCTTTCCAGTCATGGGATTCTAAAGACCAGGCTGATAGGAAAAATACAAATTCTAAACTTAGTTTCAAGAAAACAGGCTATGGCTCCTCCTTTGAGCATGAGTGCATGATTCCTGAGAAGGAATTATTCTCAAGTGTTTTAAGTGTAACAGAAAAGAACAAGGTACTTTTATCTACAGAGATTGTCCAGGCCTTCAAGGTTCCATGCGCTTTTCAGGCATAAGGTGGTGTTGAAGCCATTTCTAGCTAACGGTGACCTGATAACAAATGTCAACTTTGCCTTTCAATTTCTCAGCTTCTGTGTGTGGTCCATTATTTGATCCCTTCTAGTGCTGACTATACACCCAAGAAACCTAACGCTATATTCTTACCCTTATAATTCTTTACTCCTTAGCCATGTTTCTTGTTTCCAGCACAGCTGATATTCACACTGGCTTCTGATGTAATGGTACCTTACATTTACCTAGGCCTTATAAAGCAAAATGCCCTTTGTTTGGGCGCCAATGATGTCAGTATAGATCAGCAAACTGAAGGGCAGCAGTCCCTGAAATGGAAAGACTGATGGGCCAGCTGCCTTGGGAGTCTGGTATCTCAACTAAGATTAATTTCTTAGACTTTGAGACCCCCTTAGAATGGAACCCAAGGACATGAGGAGCATATTGATGTCAGAAAACTTTCTTAAAACCTCTTTGATTTATGAGTAATCAAATGGAGACACAAAAAATGTGTGTTTGTGAATAGATACTACAAACCAGAGGCTTCATTTAGCAGGGTGGTGAATGAAAAGTTCACAAGGTCCTGACCAAAGAAAAGATGGGCAGAAATTGCCACTACTCCAGATTTTGAGAGAATGCTTCATGAAAGAGGAGGTGAGCAAAAACACAGTGTAGAGTGTCTCCAGGTGTGGTTTTAAGTCTGAGTGCTTGAGATCAAATCCTGGCTCCATCATTCCTAAACTGTGTGCCCATGGGCAGGCTACTTACTGTGCTTCAGTTTCCTAATCCATAAAAAGGAAACAAGAAATATTCAAAAAATTTTACATTTAGCATAGTAAATTACTGGTAGTAAGGGTTCAAATGTTATCCCACAAATGACCATGCACATGTAGAGCACTTCCTCTAGCTTTAAAT
Source organism: Halichoerus grypus (assembly GCF_964656455.1). NCBI lineage: Eukaryota > Metazoa > Chordata > Mammalia > Carnivora > Phocidae > Halichoerus > Halichoerus grypus. The sequence continues at coordinate 166,935,447 of NC_135716.1, forward strand.
TCCTGTATTAGACTGCCGTTCCTGGCCTCAGCTTCTTCAGTTGTAAAGTAATGGGGCTAGTCTAGACAAGTGTCTCACAGACAGAGATGTTGTGGACCAGGGGGAAAAAAAGTAATATAGGGATGTCAACTTTTATTTTGTCAACTAAGGAGATTTAAAAATGAAGACTTCCCAATGACATCACCACCTATTCATTTTTATAATCTTGAAATATCCTTTTTAAAAAGTTGGAAGGTCATTATCTCACACTCAAAGATGGTACTTTAAAAAGCCCACTATAGGGGCGCCTGGGTAGCTCAGTCAGCTAAGGGTCTGCCTTCAGCTCAGGTCATGATCCCGGAGTCCAGGGATCAAGCCCTGCATTGGGCTCCCTGCTCAGCAAGGAGCCTGCTTCTCCCTCTCCCTCTGCAGCTTCCCCCTACTTGTGTTCTCTGACTCACTCTCAAATAAATAAAAAAATCTTAAATAAAAATAAAAAGCCCACTACATCATTTTTCTCATTTCTTCATGGACTGGTAAAAACTTGGTCCATAATTAGAGTCCAACATTAAAAAGCCTATTATTTCAAGTTTATCCCTTAAAAATTAAGTGCTACATTGTCAATCAAATTGCATTTTGGATAAGTATTAAAATGAACTACTCAAATGGCCTAAAAGTAGGATCAGGGTTGGGTATCAAAACCTTTCACACTGGGGCGCCTGGGTGGCTCAGTCGTTAAGCATCTGCCTTCGGCTCAGGTCATGATCCTAGGGTCCTGGGATCAAGCCCCACATCGGGCTCCCTGCTCGGCGGGAGGCCTGCTTCTCCCTCTCCCACCCCCTCTGCTTGTGTTCCCTCTCTCGCTGTGTCTCTCTCTGTCAAATAAATAAAAATAAAATCTTAAAAACAAAAAACAAAAAACCTTTCACACTATATCCTGGTTAAATGGAGAGTCTAAAGTAGTTGTATTTCATAGCACTGAAAAACAATACTGAAAAATCCTGTGAAACTTTGGGATACACTTAACATGTTTAGAAAAGCAGGGAGAAGCAGGCGATTCCTAGCCCTAAGAAATAGGGTAGACTGAAATATGAGTTGGGTTCTGGTCTGCATTTAGTGATCAAAAGCAAAAGCTTCATTCCCGTGACTAAGGATAACCTCTCAATAGGAAGGGGAAAAAAAAAAAAAAGGAATGGAGTTGTTTGGGTTTTTTAAAAGATTTTATTTTTAAGTAATCTCTACACCCAACATGGGGCTCGAACTCATGACCCTGAGATCAAGAATCACACACTCTGGGGTGCCTGGCTCAGTCGTTAAGCATCTGCCTTCAGCTCAGGTCATGATCCCAGGATCCTGGAGAGCCCCGCGTCGGGCTCCCTGCTCAGTGGGAAGCCTGCTTCTCCCTCTACCACTCCCCCTGCTTGTGTTCCCTCTCTTGCTGTGTCTCTCTGTCAAATAAATAAATAAAATCTTAAAAAAAAAAAAAAAATCACACACTCCACCAACTGAGCCAGCCAGGCACCCCTAAAAAAGAATGGAGTATTAAGAAGAACAAAAAGAACAAAGCTGGAAATATCACACTCCTGGACTTCCAACTATACTACAAAGCTATAGTAATCAAAACAGTATGTTACTGGCACAAAAACAGACACATGGATCAATGTAACAGAATAGAGAGTCCAAAGATAAACTAACTCTCATATGGTCAATTAATCTGACAAAAGAGACAAGAATATGTAATAGGGGAAAAGACAGTCTCTTCAATAAATGGTGTAGGCAAAACTGGACAGCTACATGCAAAAGAATGAAACTGAACCACTCTTTTAAATTATATACTAACTCAAAGTGGTTAAAGACTTAAATATAAGATCTGACAGGCAGTAAGCTTTTTGACATTGACCCTAGCAATAGTTTTTTGGATCTGTCTCCTCAGGCAAGGACAACAAAAGCAAAAATAAACAAATGGCACTATATCAAACTAAAAAGCTTTTGTTCAGTGAAGGAAACCATCAATAAAATGAAAAGGCAACCTACTGAATGAGAGAAGATATTTGCTAATGATATATCCAATAAGGGGTTAACATCCAAAATACATAAAGAACTCATGTAACTCAATATAAAAAAAAACTGGCACAGGACCTGAGTAGACATTCTTCCAAGAAGACATACAGATGGTCAATAGACACATGAAAAGATACTCATCATCAGGGAAATACAAAGCAAAACCACAATGAGGTATCACCTCTCACCTGTCAGAATGGCTAGTATCAAAAAGACAAGAAATAACAAGTGTTGGCGAGAATGTGTAGAAAAGAGAAATCTTGTACACTGTTGGTGGAATGTAAATTGGTATAGCCTCTATGGAAAACAGTATGGAGGTTCCTTGAAAAATTAAAAATAGAAAAAAATAGAACTAGCACATGATCCAGCAATTCCACTTCTGGATATTTATCTGAAGCAAATGGAAACACTAATTCAAAACGACATATGCACCCCTATGTTCACTGCATTATTTACAATAGCCAAGGCATGGAAGTAACCCAAGTGTCCACTGATAGATGGAAGGATAAAGAAAATGGGATTATATATATACATATATATAATGGAATATTTCTCAGCCATAAAAAAGAACAAAATCTTGCTATTTGTGACAACATAGACAGACCTAGAGGGTATTATGCTAGATAAAATAGGTCAGAGAAAGACAAATACCATATGATTTCACTTATATGGAATCTAGAAAACAAAACAAATGAACAAAGAAAACAAAACAGAAACAGACTCATATATACAGGAGACAAACTGCTGGTTACCAGAGTGGGGAGGGGTTGCGGGCAGGCAAAATAGGTGAAGGAGATTAAGAGGTACAAACTCCCAGTTATAAAATAACTCATGGGGATATAATATACAGCATAGGTAATATTGTCAATAATGTAAAAACTTTGGTGACAGACGGTAACAAGACTTTCGTGGTGACCATTTCACATTGTATATAGATATCAAATCACTATGTTATATACCTGAAACTATAGAATATTGTATGTCAATTACACATCAATTAAAAAGGTGAATGGAGGTGGGTTAGGGTGTTTTACTTTGCACTGATGCAATGGTAATTCCAATTTGATATTGTTGCCCAATGGCATAAGATAAGACAGTGTGTATCACCACTCCTTAGCAGATGAGACAGGACAAAACCAGCCCTGGGAGCATCAGTCTAGCAGCTACAAGTTCTTGTTCTGGAACATCCCCAGAGGAAGGGCCCAGAATGACATTTCTACTTTACCTTGTATAGTACTATATAGTACTACAGTTTTAATTCACTTCAGAGAATGGTAGATCTGCTTATTACTTCTAGAACATTCCATAAAGGAAGGAAAAAGGGGAAGAGGAAAGGAAAGGAATACCGAGGCAAACAGAATGTTTATGCTCAGACCAAACCCCTGTGATCCTTATAATCAGAAAATGTTATAGCTAGAAGAGAGCTACTGAGAAAACTTGGGGCCCACAGGTTAAATGACTTATCCAAATACCTATGGCAAGTTAATGGCAGAGCCAAGATTCTTCAGCCTTCTGTGCTCCAGTCTAGTTTTTGACCTCCGAACTAATGGTTCTCAACCATGGTTACACATGAGAATTACCTAGAGCTTTTAAATGCCCAGGCTATACTCCAAACTAACTGAATTAAATCTTGTGGCAGGGGCACTGAGGTATCAGTATTTTTTTAGTTTCTAATGTGAAGCCATGGTTAAGAACCACTGTCCTAGATCATGATGCCCCCTTCCCCCCAAAGACAAACAAATCAGAGATAAGGAGGATTCTGTGAACAGGTTTATTAAGATCATCTAGCAGAACCTCTTGGCAACTACCATAAACTCCAGGCCCTTCGAATTCTAAGCCAAGGTCAGACTGGCTACCCACGACCACTATTATCACCACCACTGGATTACACAGTATTATAGAACACAACTATGATAGCTTCATTTAACCCAAATTGAAATCGTTTTTCACAATCAGGAATTTTTTGGTCTTAAATGTTACAAATGATGTACCCAAGTCCAGCTGATTGTAGAACCAAGGAACGAGCCCTGGAGCTGCTGCTTGGGCCGCCTGTGACACCCCAGTAGCTCCATCCTGTTTTTCAAGGAAAGGGCAGCATCGGCCCTTATTCCACCCCCAAGCCAATCATCACCTGACCTCCAGTCTTCTTGCCAGTCTCAATTTTTCTCAGGACAGCACTTTACCTAATAGCTACCACATGTTAACTCATAAAAACTTACTACAAAAGCTTTTTTAAAATGTTTATTTGTATTAAGGAGTGGAATGGTGCAAGAGTACAAAGAAACTTAGGCATTTGGGCCCTTGTTTCCCTACTATTCACATTAGTTTGGTAAAAAGGAGATTAAGGAACATTAAAGGGAGTGGAAGAAATGAATATAAATATATCCAGGGTAGCCCAGTCCTCTAATTCACTAAAGGATGAACTGAAATTGTTGGCCCAATTCACACTTATGTGAGAGCCTACAGAAATTTTATTCCCTTTAACTGCTCTAGACCTGTGTGAAAAAGGGAAATGGACAACATTTCTATTACAAGACAGCAATCTTTTATTGAAACATTTTTTTTTTTGTCTAAAACTATGCATGGAGATTAATCTCTTGTTCATAAATTAGGGTAAGTCTAACATCACTATTCCAAACCGGCAGTATTTACAAAAATGAACCCTTTCTTTGCTTTATCACCAGGTTCACAGAACTAAATTTTAAACCAACCTCAGTCTAGCTTTTAAAATCTTCCTGCCATCAAATGCCCAGCAGCCCTTATGGGGGAAGGGGCAGCCTTTTGACAGCAATATTCATCATTCACCAGGAATGTAGAACCACAAGTGAACAACAACAAAAAGTTTAAATCATTCCAAACAATTCCTATTTGCTTTCCAAAAGCATGCTTTGTCTAATTCTCCCTTTCTATACAGACAGGGGGAGAGGGACCCCAGAGAGCATAATAATGTTAATTAAATTAATCTCTTAAAAAAGTGAACAAGACAGTTTAGTGTGTGTGCAGATGAACTGCCATGGATGACACTAGCAGGTAATAAAGTAAACTTTAAACCCCGTTAACAGGTACTTTGACAATTGGCCAGCTCAAATAGATACTTTTAATCGGGATCAAATGTGCAATTTTTACTTTCCAGTTAAATATATTGCCAAAATCTTTCAAAGCAGATAGAGAATAGGCTTCTTGGAAATTCAAATTGAAACGTTAAATAATAAAAAGTACCAGCTTATTATATAGTTTCTGACAAATGTGTTGGCTGTCAGAAAGTAATTCTACCTCAGTTGCTAGTAAAAAGGTGAATCTAGTATATACATAAAATGACAATATTACAAGACTGTAGTGTCACCTGTCAAAACAAGAGTATCTAGAATGGAATTTTCAGTAAACACTTGGAGATGAAGGGCAATCAGAATACAAGAGAAAGCAAAATCCACATAAATTAATTCCTAATTTGAGAAATCAATAGAATGTATGCATAAATTGATAAATACTGTCTCCATAGGTCACTAATTCCAAAGGACTAGTTAGTAGTTATTTTCTAACTAAATTATTACAGGACATTCTGGTGTATGCTCTCTTCTTGTGATCAGTTTGTTCTGGAAAGACTCCAGTAAGCAGGTGCCCTTGAAAACAGCTCAGCAGAAGGCGGCTCTGAGGCAATCACTTCATTTATAAATTTGCCAGATAATAAATACCAAGATGACAATAATCACGGACAGGACAAGCACCAGGATACAGATCTTCTTGCGAGATTTTTTCTGAGGAGAAAAATATATAAAGAACACACTCATGAGACAAGTAAAAATTTTCATATCTAAGACTCCAAGAGTGTTTCATAAATCTGCCTCCTTGTAATCCCAGCATTAACTCTATCCGTGCACGGATATGCAGAGACCCTCCCAAAATCTCAACAGTTATCAGCGCAAGGCAGTAGTGCAAATTCTAATTCCAGATCCCCTAATATATTTCTGCAAAGGGATTGTTTATACCTATGCTGCTAGGCATTATTTGTAATAAGATAAGTTATTTGTGCATGTGTATTTTATTAAAGGTTTTATACCTATTATAAAATTTTTGTTTACTGTAAAAAATACAGACAAGCAGAAAGAAAATAATCATCTACAGATAAAACCACTGACACTCTGATTGTATTTTCTCATGATCTTTTATCTATGCACATTGTTATTTGACAGAATTGGGATCATACTGTATGATGTTTGATGTCTTTCTCACTTAACATTTCAGCACAAAAATGTTATTATAAACTCTTCATAGACATCTCTTTTAACTCCCACATAATATAATATTGAGTGGATGTATATAATTTACTTCATAAGTCCTTTACTGTCTAACACTAACATCATCATTCAGTTTTTAAAAGGAAACACTATTATTAAATACAAATTTCCTTAAGAACATTTCCAGGTAAAATACAACTATCTTAGGAACATGGAAAATGACTGAAATGCTGTTTATGAAAAAGCCATACAGCACCAAATGGAGAGGAAATGAAGAGGACGTCAATCACAGTACCTGCACACTTGAGATAAAGACCCAGGTAAAAGTCACAAAACCAGAGTTTCAGCTAATATGTAAAAAAATAACACTTCATACAAAGTAGAACGATTAACTCCCATTTATTCATAGAAAAATGATAACCCCCTACTTATTCACAAATAGCAGTTGGAATTGATTTTCTGTCCATCCTCTGTGGCTGCAGTCAACATAAAGTAGCCACAAAGTCCTTCTTTGTACCTATTACTATACTAACTGAAACAAATTTTAGCTGTTCAGAATATAAAATTAGCCTTATACCAGATTTAGGTATCATGCCAGCTTCTGGGATTAGCCTTGTAGCTAAGAGCCTTCTGTGTCAGTTTATTCAAGGACTGATGTCTTTTTGTAGATTTCTCCACAGAGGAAAATATTAAAAGTGGACCGCGACTGCAATTACGACCACTGGCCCCCAGCTGAAGCCTAAGCCAAAGCCTGCAGCTGTTCTCAGTGTGTCAGTGAGCTGTGATGGCTCGTGAAGTCTGCAATACAGTGACTTTCTTTGGTATGTGCTCTTACCTGATAGTAAGCAGCTCGCTGTAACTGATCAGTGGCTCTCTCTACATGTACCTCTGAGCTTTCCACATTGGCTTCTATGCTGTCTGCAAATAAACAGAAGGGCAGTGGATGTTTTTACCACAATCAGATGTTTCCAGATTGCAAATTAAACACACTCTTGATGTTGTGGGTCCTGGTTTCACCATTCCACCATTCCAACTATCCAGCCACGGAATCAAAAGTTACTAACTGGGTAAGATGATAGCTCTATTCTTCGGAAATAAACACTGAACTATTTTAGTGGCAAAGGGTTGTGAAGTACGCAACTTACCCACGAATGGTTCAGAAAAAATTATATATACACATGTATATTTAGAGAGAAAGAGAGCAAGTCTAAAGCAAATGGGGGTAGAATGTTAACAAGAGGTAAATCTGGGTAAAGGTTATAAAGGAATTCCTTGTAGTCTTTTTATTTTTGCAACTTTTCTAAACTTGAAATCATTTCCAAATAAAAAACTTTATAAAAAAGGTTACTAATCCCAAAATGGTTTAAGTTTCTGGAGATAAAAGCTGGGAAGCCAACAGCTATTTCCCTAAACAGCCAAAGACTTAACAAGAAGCAATGGCAAGTGAGCTGAGTAATCATGGAGGTCTCACTTTAGTTTCTACATCTGACAATATAAAAAGGGGGCCAAAAAATGAATTTAATAATTTTTAAATGGCATTCGTAATTTCCTAAGACATGTCTTACTGACTTCTTCACACACAAGTACTACTATCAACTCACCTTGAGGTTAAAGTTATCAATGATACATACCAATTAGATCACCTTGATCATGGATCATCATGGCCAAATCTTTAAATATTTGATTGACATCCAAAATATCAGCCTAAGGAACATAAAAAATAATTAACATCAAGCAACATGTTAGACAATTCAATTCCTCTACTTAGCTAAAATTTTGGTGTAAACATAACACATGTGTTTCTAAGGCTTATAAATCATGCTTTCTCCGTAAACTGAAAATGAAAATAAAGTTAATTAATATCTACTAAATGCCTACTATGTGCCAAGAACTATACCAGGTAGGTAATTAAAGCACAGACCCTTGAAGCCTGACTGTCAGCTAGAGAGAACCCAGTCTTGCTGTGTGAAGTTAATCCTCCACAGTCTTGTGGTACCATCTTAGGTTAAGAACCTCTCTGGGCTGTCCCCTCTAAAATGTGGACAATGACAGTACCCATCTCCTACTAAAGTGCAGAAGCACTAAATAAGTTGATATATTTAAAGTTCTTGGAACTGTGCAATACGCACTTTGTAAGTGTCAGCTATGATTAATCATTACTTAGTTGGTCCTCATGACAACACAATGAGACACGTATTATCCCCATCGTACAGAAGAGAAAAGTGGGGCTCAGGGAGGTTTGATGACTTGTCCCAAGGTCTCAAAGCTAGCAAGTGGCAGAGCTGAGAATTAAAAGTTCATGATGTTTTCATTATGTTACTATGCCTCTTTGATATTTACATTAATCATTCACTCTATGAAGTCAAGTATCTTTGAGGATAATAAGGCTCAGAGAGGTTATATAACTGTCTAGTCACAAAGCTGGTCAGTAAGGAAACTAGGGATTGCAGCCAGAATATCTCTAAAGCCCATGCTCTTTTGATTGCAATACACTGCCTCTCAGAACGCTACAATAAAAAACAATGCTTGAAAGCCACGACTTCCGAATCATAACTTGGCAAGACTAGTTCTTACCAGAACATCAAAACCTTAATTACTTGCTAAGAATCTACTGTAGTAGGGACAGTCTGCTAGTTGCTGTGGATACAAAAAGGCTTACTAGCTAACGGAGGTGGGGGGTGGGAGGAGCACACAATAAGATAAATAAGAAAAGTCATTATATAGGAAGTGACTACTAAACGGTTATAGGAAGGTGTGTAGAGGAAGGCTTGCAGAAGCAGCAGGACTTGAGTTGTACCTTTTTTTTTTTTAAAGCTTTATTATTTTTTTAAAGATTTTATTTATTTCTTTGACAGAGAGACACACAGTGAGAGAGGAAACACAAGCAGAGGGAGAGGGAGAGAGAGAGGCAGAGGGAGAAGCAGGCTTCCCGCTGAGCAGGGAGCCCAATGCGGGGCTCAATCCCAGGACCCCGGGATCATGACCTGAGCCAAAGGCAGACGCTTAACGACTGAGCTACCCAGGCACCCCTTGAGTTGTACCTTAAAGCAAAAGGGAAGCCATATAAACAAAAAGTTAATTGAGTTAAAGAGCAAATAGCCCAGCTTGGTTATAACATGGGTGTGAAACCGTGATTTATAATAAGAAATATATATTTAGTCTTCATCCCATTCCTGGATCAGAGCTCCTAAAACCCTTGAAATTTCCTAAGTGGTAAAAGAGAGAAAATTAGCTTTTGTTACTTATAACACATCCCTTTCAACCACACCTGAGCTTAAAGAACAAGCCCCTCAGGATGGGGGCTGGTTGCCAGGGGAACCAACTGTGTTATCAGAGGGCTGGAGGCTGAGTCAACCACCAAGAGCCAATGATTTAATCAATCATGCCTACATAACGAAGCCTCCATAAAAACCCTAAATGGCAGGACTAAGAGTGCTTCTGGGTTGGTGAACACGGAGGTCTAGGAGAGTGGTGCAGGTGGAGAGGTCATAGAAGCTCCTCACCCCTTCCACATATCTTGCCCTGTATATCTCTTCCATCTGGCTGTTCCTGGGTTGTATCCTTTTATAATAAACCAGTAACCTAGTAAATAAATTGTTTTCCTAAGTTCTGAGCTGCTCTAGCAAATTAATCAAACCCAATGAGGGGGTCATGGGAACCTCCAACTGATAGCCTGTCAGTAAGCATAGGTAACAGCCTAGACTTAGTTGGCTTCCCAAGTTGGGGGGAGGGTTGTGGGACTGAGCCCTTAAGCTGTGGGATCTGATGCTAACTCCAGGTACAGTGTCAGCACTGGGTTAAATTGTAAAACACCTAGCTGGTGTCGAAGGATTGCTTGATGTGGAAAAAGCCCACACATTTGGTAGCCAGAAATGTCAGATGCGCAATGTGAGAGTCGAGGAGACACAACCTCTATTTCTCTAGAATAGGATATTAGATGTATATTCGATGTAGGAAATGACTGGATATGAAAATCCAGTCCCAGCTAAGGCACTCGGACTTAATGCTGAATGCAGAATTTGTGAAGCGCCTATTATGTTCCTGACGTCTTCTACCTTACATTCCTTTCCTTAGCTCTGTGTTTCACTCGACTCTCTGCTATAACAGTATTTCTAACGTTAGAGAACCAAGTCAATGGTTAGTTGCAGTAGGTGAAAAGAGAAAAGATAGGACATCTTTGAAGGCAATAAAATTATCAAACTTGAGGATGAACTGTGACACTGATGGTCTCTAGGGCAGTGGGTCTCCACCCTGAATGCACATTATAATCACCTGGGAAGTTTGAAAAAAAAAATCTTGTGAATATTTGCCCATTTTTAGCCTAAAAAAAAATAGGAATTTCACATAGTCAAAACTAATAGCTGGTGTGGGAGGGAGAACAGCTGGGCACTTGGGGGAAAAAGTCTTCAAGTGACTCTAAGGTACAGTCAGAGCTCAGAGCCACCGCCACAGATGAAGGTCATGGAGGAGCTCCAAGTTTCTCCTCTCTACAAACCCCCTCCTCCTCATTGCCCACCCCCCCCTCCAGGGACGGCAGTCCTCTAGCTGCATGGAGGAGAAAATTATTCAGGTTTAAGAATATACGTGTCATTATGTAAAGTTAAAGTTGGAAAATCAGGTAAGAAAGGCCTCAAGACCTTTCCCTCAACCCCCACCTTAAAAACTGTTCCTGTTCAATGAATCATGGAACACTACATCAAAAACAAATGATGTAATGTATGGTGATTAACATAACATAATAAAAAAAATTTAAAAAAAACAAAAACAAAAACCTGTTCCTGTTTCTTTGCAGTGAAGTCATATCTACAACTTGGGATTGGACTATGGGATGCACAAAAATTAAGCAAACTTTTTGGCCTGCCTTTATTCTGAGCTATTCAGACTAAACAAAGGGGCTCTCTTTCTCTTTTTTTAAGATTTTATTTATTTGAAAGAGAGTGAGAGCACGAAAAGGGGGGTGGAGTGGGGACAGAGGGCAGAGGGAGAAGCAGACTCCCTGCTGACCAGGGAGCCTGACACAGGGCTCGATCCCAGGACCCCAGGATGATTACCTGATCTGAAGGCAGACGTTTAACCAACTAAGCCACCCAGGTGCCCCAAAAGGGCTCTCTCCAAAGAGGTCTGGGGGCGAAGTCTTTTTTTTTTTTTTTTAAGATTTTATTTATTTATCTGAGAGAGAGAGAGCATGAGCGCAGGGGAGGGGCAGAGAGAGAGGGAGAAGCAGGCTCCCTGCTGAGCAGGGAGCCTGATGCGGCTCAATCCCAGGACCCTGGGATCATGACCTGAACCAAAGCCAGATGCTTAACCGCCTGAGCCACCCAGGTACCCTGGTTTGGGGCAAAGTCTTAATGAGCAATAAAATATTTGTTTGCCTTGCTCTGTTCTTCATGCATATTCTCCCACAGACCATGTAAGATATGGTATTTGAGTCTTCCTGGGCACCACGACCAGTACCACCATAAGAGTAGTTCAAATTCACCATGATTACATTGAGACATAATACGCAAATCACATTAGGACTCATTTCATGCTTTTTCATAATCGCCGAGAGAAAATCCAGGTGGATTAGAGTGCAGATACATGGAGTCAAACAAAAAACACGACCTGGCTCTTACCTCCAGCTGCCGAATTGCTGTTTCTCTCTCTTTAATAAGTTCCAGATCCTGTTCGGTGATGGCCACCTCATCCTCCTGGCTCTGCATCTGGTTCCACTCCTCATGGCTGCAAGGCAACAAGCACACTAGCTGATTCCCCCTCCCTAAGGTGTGCATGAGACACTCACAACATTACTACCAGCGGAGCCTAGCCAAGGACATGACCGGGCTCCAACGCCTCCGGGATCGATAACAAAGTCCTTGAGGGCCACATTCTTCATATCTGGAGGCAAAGAGCTGATATTACCAAGAAAACAAAGTCTCAGCTTCCCTGGGCAAAACTGAGATGAAGCAGGATTATGAGGGATGGGACTCCTTGCTGTTTTCCAGTTAGGGGTGCACCTACAATCTTGCTAGGGCTTGCTAGACAAGGAAAGCAGACAGAGACTTGAAGTCAGTGAAGCACACTGGCCCATCCTCTTCTAGAGCACTCTCAGAATATAAGCTGTGTTGGTCTCTTGGGTACTAAATGGGTGGAGGAGAGCAGGCTAAGTGACCTGTCAATGCTTCTCCAATTAGTCTAACAGAATCACATCTTCTGGTTTTCAGAACATTCCTTGAGATTATACTTTGGGTTTAAATGCCTCTTTTTTAAAAAATATTTTTTAAGGTTTTTTATTTATTCATTTGAGAGAGAAAGTGAGACCACGAGAAGGGGGTGGGTTAGAGGGAGAGAGAGAAGCAGACTTCCCATTGAGCAGGGAGCCCAACATGGGGCTCGATCCCAGGACCCCGGGATCACGACCTGAGCCAAAGGCAGACACCTAACCACCTGAGCCACCCAGGAGCCAGTGGGTTAAATGCCTCTTAAGAGAAAACTAAAATAAAAAGCTAGTGAAATGTTATAACTCTTCTTTTCAGGTACCATATTTAGAAGAAAGGCATACTATCAAAAGGAATGAGATCTTGCCATTTGCAACGACGTGGATGGAACTGGAGGGTATTATGCTGAGCGAAATAAGTCAAACAGAGAAAGACATGTATCATATGACCTCACTGATATGAGGAATTCTTAATCTCAGGAAACAAACTGAGGGCTGCTGGAGTGGGGGGTGGGGTGGGAGGGATGGGGTGACTGGGTGATGGACACTGGGGAGGGTATGTGTTCTGGTAAGCGCTGTGAATTGTGCAAGACTGTTGAATCTCAGATCTGTACCTCTGAAACAAATAATGCAATATATGTTAAGAAAGAAAAAAAGAAGAAGAAGAATGTAGCAGGAGGGGAAGAATGAAGGGGGGGAAATCGGAGGGGGAGAAGAACCATGAGAGACGATGGACTCTGAAAAACAAACTGAGGGTTCTAGAGGGGAGGGGGGTGGGAGGATGGGTTAGCCTGGTGATGGGTATTGAGGAGGGCACGTTCTGCATGGAGCACTGGGTGTTATGCACAAACAATGAATCATGGAACACTATATCTAAAACTAATGATGTAATGTATGGGGATTAACATAACAATAAAAAAATTAAAAAAAAAAAAGAAGAGGGGCGCCTGGGTGGCTCAGTTGGTTAAGCGACTGCCTTCGGCTCAGGTCATGATCCTGGAGTCCCGGGATCGAGTCCCACATCGGGCTCCCTGCTCAGCAGGGAGTCTGCTTCTCCCTCTGACCCTCCCCCCTCTCGTGTTCTCTCTCTCATTCTCTCTCTCTCGCTCTCAAATAAATAAAATCTTTAAAAAAAAAAAAAAAAAAAAAAAAAAAGAAGAAAGGCATACTACATATGATGCTAGACATAAAACACTTCGAAAATTCCAACAGTATGCATAAATCAGACATCATCTCCACAGTATTTAGTTTCCTCCCCACACTGGAGATATAAAAAGGAGTAAGACAGAGCCCACGAGGCACCCCTCTGAGGCGCTCACAGTGTAGTGGGAAGAGAGAGATTCATACCTATGATAGAGCACTTTAAGTTCTAAATTAATAACACCAACACATTTTTTTTTTAAGATTTTTACTTATTTATTTGACAAAGAGAGACACATCAAGAGAGGGAACACAAGCAGGGGGAGTGGGGGAGGGAGAAGCAGGCTTCCTGCACAGCAGGGAGCCCGAAGCAGGGCTCGATCCCAGGACCCTGGGATCATGACCGGAGCTGAAGGGAGACGCCTAATGACTGAGCCACCCAGGCGCCCCACCAACACATTTCTATGGAATTAGTTAATTCAGTCTGGAGAAATTAAGAAAGAAGATGTCTTTCAGATGCAAACTGTTTGCTTTTTCTTGTACTACTCCTAAAAGAATGAGTTGCCTCCATTTTACAGATGGGTAAACGGAGACCCAAGAACTTTGAAAAAATTACATCTGAATTAGAGGTAACATCCTAATCTGTAGATTCATGGGTTCGTACTTATTCCTAGCGAGCCAGGCTCTCTCCCCAACACAAACACATCAGAGATTTCTCTGGCTCTTTTATTCACCTTCAAATTGTTTCTTCCCTAATTCAAAGATCTTGGAAAAGCCCAAGGTTTTGACTTTTTTATTTTATTTGGTGGATTATAAGTCAACCACCCCAGGTCTTCCTTTATTTTTCCTTCTTCTCCACACTGATTTTTAAAATTAGAAGCAAAGGGACGCCTGGGTGGCTCAGTCGGTTAAGCATCTGCCTTCAGCTCAGGTCATGATCTCAGGGTCCTGGGATCGAGTGCTGCATCGGGCTCCCTGCTCAGTGGGGAGCCTGCTTCTCCCTCTGCCTTCTGCACCCCCTGCTTGTACTCTCTCTGACAAATAAATAAAATCTTAAAAGAAAAAAAATTAGAAGCAGGAAGTATAGAATCCATCTCAACTAGCCAGCAGGTTGTACGGATAATTCCTTACCCATCAAATGAGACGAGCTGCTCCTCTCTTTGCCTCTCCTCCGCCTAGAAAGCAGATGGCATTATTGCTGCTGTTATCCAGAAACATGTCACAGACAGACACACAAAACAATGGCTTCCTTTCGCTACAGTATAAAGCAACATCCCTTGGCTCCAACAGGATCTGTAAGATGACACAGGGCTCTGGCAATCTGTCTCAACTAGAAAATGGGTGTGAAGTAGTTGAAAGCAAATCTGGGCTCAGAATGGTAACCTTACTAAATAGGATGGAGGGAACACGGGTTGGAGAGAGGAGTAAACAATAGGGAGGCAGAATAAGGGAAAGAGTTGAAACTTGCAGGGAAACAAATTTTCAGAGCATGTAAAGATTTAAAAAAATGGACATTTATGGCATATCAGGCACTAAAGTGGCAGACTCATTTCAAAGATCAGTCTAATGCATGTATTAAAAAAAGTTAAGAAAAAATGTTAAAAGAGCAATCTATTCCCATTAAAAAAGAAGTCGTTCCCTTTTTCTAATAGCAGTAATTAAAAGAACAAGGAAAATGAAGAAAATTTCAAAATTCTACCCACCCAGAGGAACACTGTGAGGTTTTTCTGTTTTTGTTTTTGTTTTACTTTTTCCCCAAATCAAGAAACAAAACAGTTAGTGCCCTCAAGCCTACCTCTATGCCCTTCTCCAATTACAACGCCCCCTCCCTCGCCCTTAAAGTAACCACTATCCTGACTTTACAATGATCATTTTCTTGTATTTTCAATACAGTGATATGTATCCTTATTTAATATCATTTTACCTGCTTCTGAATTTCACATGAATGGAATTATACTGTTTGTATTCTTCCATGCTTTGATTGGATCTTGCCAGATTGTGCCAGATCCATCCCTGATGCTGAATGTAGCTGTGGTTCATTTATTTTCTTCGCTGTATGATACTACAGTATGTGAATATACCATAATGCATTTACCTATTCTACTACTGATGGACATTCAGATGTGTCCAACTTTTGACTACTACAAATAATGCTGCTATAAACACTTATACATACATCCTGACATAAACATTTACAGTTTTCTCTAATATATATCAATAGATGCCATTCATACAAATAAAAGCTCATTGGGGTCCCTAATAATTTTTAAGTGTTAACAGGGTCCTGAGATCAGAAAGTCTGAGAAACTACTGTTCTATTGGGTTGTATCTTTTTCATACTGACTCATGGGAATTCTTTATATGTTCTATATATATTCTGGTTACTAGTTCCTTGTCAATTATACATATAGCAGTATCTTCTCCCTGTTTGCAGTCTGTCTTTTCACGTATTTACCACTTTCTTTGCTCTTCATTCTGTTCTGCTTTTCAGACTTCCCATATGGGATCACCTTCCTTCTGCCTGAAGTTCATTTTCTGGAATATTCTTAAGTAAGGTGTCCTGAGAACAAACTCACTTTTGACTGAAAATGTCTTTATTTATTTTTTTTTTTTAAAGATTTTATTTATTTATTTGAGACAGAGAGAATGAGAGAGAGAGAGCACATGAGAGGGGGGAGGGTCAGAGGGAGAAGCAGGCTCCCTGCCGAGCAGGGAGCCCGATGCGGGACTCGATCCTGGGACTCCAGGGTCATGACCTGAGCCGAAGGCAGTCGCTTAACCAACTGAGCCACCCAGGCGCCCCTGAAAATGTCTTTAATTCTCATTCTGTATATCTTCTTTCACTGGGTTTAGATTCCTAGGTAGGCAGTTACTGTCCTTTAGAACATTAAAGATAGCCCTCAACTAGCTTCCACTGTTGCTGTTGAGAAGTCAACTGCCAATCCAACTATTGCCTCTCTGAAGGTATTCTATTGTTTCCCTGGCTATTTTTATGATTTTCTCTTTGTCTTTGGTGTTCTGAAGTTTCTCTCTGATGTATTTAGATGAGAGTCTTTTATTTATTCTTTTTGGGATTTGTTGGGCTTCTTGAAACTGCAGATTAGTGTCTCTCATAAGTTCTAAAACATTACCAGCCATTATCTCTTCAAATATCACCTCTGTTCTATGTTTGCTCCACTCTTATTCTGAAACTCCAATTAAAACTAGGTCACATCCTTTCTCTTTATTCTCCATTTCTCATAGTCTTTCTTCCTATTTAACTTCTTAACCCCCGTCCTACATACTGATACATAATATCATGAGATAGATAATATCTTCTATTTTCTAGTTAAATCATCTATCCATTAAGTTTTTAGTTTCCATATTATATTTTTCAATTCTAGAAAGTATTTTGACCCTTTTCCAAAGTTTTTTGTAGTTTCCTGCTTCCTGCAGATGTTTTCAAGATTTTCTTTAAATACAATAAGGACAGGGGCGCCTGGGTGGCTCAGTCGTTAAGCGTCTGCCTTCAACTCAGGTCATGATCCCCGAGTCCTGGGATCGAGCCCCGCATCGGGCTCCCTGCTCGGCGGGAAGCCTGCTTCTCCCTCTCTCACTCCCCCTGCTTGTGTTCCCCCTCTCACTGTGTCTCTCTCTGTCAAATAAATAAAATCTTTCAATAAATAAATAAATAAATAAATAAATAAATAAATAAATAAATAAAATAAGGACAGTTGTCATATAATTCTAATACATGAAGTCTCTGTAGGTCCATTTTACCTCATTGTTGTTTCTATTAGTTCTTGTTTAGAGTTATTTGTTTCTTTGTGTACTTGGGTATTTTTAACCCTGTGCTGCTCACAACACTTCAAAAATTGTTTGAGGGTATTCTTTCAGGGCTAGGATAAAGGTGTCTAACCAGAAAGGATTTGTATTTGCTTCTGCCTGGTACCTAGGTACTCTACCAGTCCAGAACTACTTGAAGCTTGAGGCTTTCTGATCATTCATGTAGTATGAATTTGGGCAGTAAATTTGCCTCAAGGTTCCTCTGTGGTACAAGTTATTGCCTGGATTTCCCCTCTCTCCTGCTGTCCTCCACCGCTTGCTCAGTTCAGTGCTAATGCAATCTTTTTGTAGGAAAGAAGGGCTTACTTCTGGTTTACCCATATCTGAAGGATACAGCCTTTTGGGGTCCAGTTTAATTGGAGGAGCACCTTCTTTTAGATTTTCCACCTTGTCTGGACTCTGAGCTTTTCTTCCTCCTCATGCCACATAGACATCAAAACTAAAGTTCAAGTTTGCCCTCAGTAAATGTACTCCATGCAAAAGCAGTTTCAGTGCTTAGCCTACCTCTCTGTGGGTTCTCATCTTCTCTTAGATTTTGACCTTAATATTTTCATGGCCATTTTATACTTTTGAGAAGTTAGGTTGTTAAAATTTAGTATTTGTTAATTTGTTTCACAGAGAGGTCTAGTGAAAATAACCTAGCCCTGCTATATTCTAGGATATAGATTCATTGTTTCTTTTCTTAAGTTTTTAATGTAAGACAAATAAAATTAAAAAAAAACCACACACAATTCTGTCACTTTTTCAAATCTTTGTGCATATTCCTTTCTAGTGTTAGACCATAGGCATACATATTTTTTTAATTTACTTCTATTAAAAAAAATTTTTTTTTAAGTAGGCTGCTCACCCAACATGGGGCTTGAACTCACGACCCTGAGAGTGAGAATCACATGCTCTACCAATTGAGCCAGCCAGGCGCCCTGCATACGTATTTTTTATAAGGATTGTACCAATCTGGCATTTTCACAACAGCTAATGTCTATGTGTATTATTATTGAGGGGGAGCAGGTAAACAAAAGCTAATGGTCAAAATGGTCAGAGTTAGGAGGGGGAAAAAAACCCAACAATGTGGGAAAGAACATCCTGCAATCGCAAGGGTCTTCTTCTTTTGGGAATAAACTCACCGAGAGACGAGATCCAGCTCTTGCTCTGGCAATGCTCTCCTTTTCCTTTTCAGATACCCTTCTCTGAACAGCCTGGAAGTTGTTTAAGGCTGCAGAGAAGTCATTCATGAGGCGTTCTTTCTGAAGTTTTTGCTGGCGCTAAGGAAATAAACAAGGACTTGAAATTTCATATTAACCCTAAATAATCTGGTTTTAATTCCCATTAAAAGCAAAATTATTCCTTCTAAAGATTTCCAACCAGGAAAATTACTATAAAACAGGCTCTTCCTTAAATTAATAAATTTGTTCTTTGCTAACTCAAATCCCTCATTAATGCCACAGACCAAGTCTGAATTCTCCTTCTTTCATTCTGACAAACCTGGGAACTGTGTGTCATTTACCTTGTAAGGTAATCTCAGAGGGAAATACAATTGAGAATTTTGGTTCCCTGGAGAATCTAAAAGCAGAATAAATAACTTTAGGCTCAGATTGAACCCCAAAAGAGATTGTTCTATGTTAAAATGTTAAAAATATTCATCTACACTGAGTTCAGAGCTTCCCTGAAAACTACAGAATCATTTTCCTTCATACTGTAGTGAAGTTTAAAACCTTGGAGAACCTGAAAACTATTACGGGCTACCTTTACTAAGCTTACTGATTCTATGTCTCAAAAAAACACATACTGAGAGAATCTGTTATGGGCTGAGAACACAGAAGTAAAAACTCATCCCTGACCTCAAACAGCTTACCAACTACTTATAGATAAGGGATATAGACACACAAGTTACAAATCAATATAAATAATTGCTATATCCAATTAGTACTACAGGAGTTTGGAGACAGGTATAATCATTAAGAACTCAAGTGGCCAAAAAGGCCTAGAGAAAGTGGATACTGAAGGAAGAGAAAGGTCTGAATAAGCAGATGGAAGAAGTAAGGCAATTCCAAGTAAGAAAACAGTGTGAGCAAAGGCATGGCAGTAAAAATTTGAAGAGGATCTATAAGGAGATAGTTTGACTGGAACCTAAGTTTTTTTCATGAGAATAGCTAAAAGAACTGGAAAGACAGAGAAGGGGCTGACCAGAGCAAGTTTTAAATGCCAAGCTAATAAGTTTGGGATTCAATCCCTAAAGAACAAAGAGCAACAAAGATTTCTGAGCAGGAAACATGATGGGTACAAAATGATAATTTAGAAAAAGTAGTCTGTGATGGTGTACAGGGTAGGATGGAAAAAAGAAACATGTCAAAAAGACTATTGCAATATTCTAGGTTAAAGGCTAGGAGGACATTGTATTCGTAAAGGGAACACAAAAGACATGAATTTAAGAAACATTATGACTTAATGACTGACTATGGGGCTACAAGGGAGCTAAAGTCAAGAATGACTCAAATTATCACACCTGGGAGAATTATGGTAATACTGAAAGCAAATTTATTTTATTTTTTTTTTAAAAGATTTTATTTATTTGAGAGAGAGAGAGAGTGAGCACATGAGCAGGGTGGAGGGGCAGAGGGAGAGGGAGAAGCAGGCTCCCCGCTGAGCAGGGAGCCCAATGCGGGACTCGATCCCAGGACCCTGGGATCATGACCTGAGCCAAAGGCAGATGCTTACCCAACTGAGCCACCCAGGCACCCTGAAAGCAAATTTAGATGAGGAACTTTTTTCCCTTTTTCTGGGATTTTTTATTTTCACACAAACATTGTAACAATAAGAGGGAAAAACCATCATTCTCTAATCTCACAATCCAAAAACACTACCTTGTTTTGTTTTGTTTTTTTTTGAGTAGGCTCCATGCTCAATGTGGGGCTTGAACTCACAACCTTGAGATCAAGAGTTGTATGCTCCACCAACTAAGCCAGCGAGGTGCCCCACAAAAATACTATCTTTAAGTATATCATAAACATTTTCCATGTTATCATACTCTTCACAATTATGGTCTTTGTTACATAATATTCTATCAAGTTGATCTAGTAAAATTTATGTAAACATTCCTTCTAGATTCTTCCCAGGTTTTAACTATTATAAATAAAGCTAATGTGAGCCCCACTGTAATTGCTAATATTAATACAGTGCTTACTATGTACCAGTACGGTTATAAGTACTTTAACATAATACTTTAATCTATACAACAACCTATAAGTTAGGTACTATTATAGTCCCTATTTTACAGATCAGAAAACCAAGGCACAAAGAAATTAAGTAATTTGCCTAGGATCACACTGTCAGTAAGTGGAAGGGGTAGAATTTTTTTTTTTTTTTTTTTTTTTTATTTGACAGAGAGAGACACAGCGAGAGAGGGAACACAAGCAGGGGGGAGTGGAAGAGGGAAAGCAGGCTCCCCACTGAGCAGGGAGCCCGATGCGGGGCTCGATCCCAGGACCCCGGGATCATGACCTGAGCCGAAGGCAGACGCCCAACGACTGAGCCACCCAGGTGCCCGAATTTTTTTTTTTTTTTAAGATTTTATTTATTTATTTGACAGAGAGAGGCATAGTGAGAGCAGGAACACAAGCAGGGGGAGTGGGAGAGGGAGAAGCAGGCCTCCTGCCAAGCAGGGAGCCCAATGCAGGGCTTGATCCCAGGACCCTGGGATCATGACCTGAGCCGAAGGCAGATGCTTAACGACTGAGCCACCCAGGCGCCCCGGAAGGGGTAGAATTTAAATACAGGAAATCCACTTCCAGACTACAGTTTTTTTTTCTTCCAACCTTTTTGCCTTAGGACAAATTTGCATGAGTGGGAATATTAGGTCAAAAGGCACAAACTTTTTTTATGACAATCAGTATTATCAATCAGCTTAGTTAAGGGATTTGGGTGAAATGGGAGGAATTCAGTATAAGACAACACATTAAATTTTAGATGAAGGCAGTATATTCAAGAGGAGATATTAGAGTAGGAATTGGCAATATGGGCCTAGTCCTTAGAGGTTAAGGGCTAGAGCCAGGAAAAGATCTGGGGGTCATGTTCATAAAGGTGCCAGGGAACTCATAAAAATAGATAAGCCTCCTGAGGGAGAAAGCAGAGACTAAGAAAATGAGAGGTCAATGGCAGAGCCTTGGGACATGCCTACTTCGAGGAAGACAGAGAGTCAGAGAAGGAGGCTGAAACTCCACCTGGGGAAAGAGAAAAGAGGCCAGCAAAGGATACCAGAGTCGGGAGACACACTGAAAGGGGATCATGGAAAGAAGAAAACCGTTTCAGTAGAGATGGGATGGGCTGTTTCAAATGAGACAGAAAAGTGAATAAAAGCTCAAAAAAGCCCACTAGATTTGGCAATGAGAAGATCACTGATGATAGCACATGAATATGAAAAAAGACTGAAAGGAGGATATACGGTCTGATATACAGGACAGGAGCAAAAAGATGGTGGTAAGCTAAGATTGATTAGATAAAGAAAGAATCGAAAGGGCAAACGAACGGTATTCAGCACAACAGGGGAAAGAATCAAGGAATTATGTGTAGATCTATTTCGTGTTCTTAATGATCCAAGGTAATGGAAGGGAACA
Organism: Halichoerus grypus; assembly: GCF_964656455.1. NCBI lineage: Eukaryota > Metazoa > Chordata > Mammalia > Carnivora > Phocidae > Halichoerus > Halichoerus grypus. Next base: position 166,957,493 of record NC_135716.1, read on the forward strand.
ATAGCATGGATGATCCAAAAATAACTTCTTTTTGATTTTGGAATACATTAAATCCTCTCTCTCTCTCTTTTGGTAGCAGATTTAACTTTCTATTTATTTTTGCTTAGGCTATTAACTCTTAAGTACTTTCAACATTCTGTTTTCATCAAGATCCTTAGACTCTCTCTTTATTACTAAAGCCATCCACAAGCATGTATTCCCTAAGTGCCCAGCTGGGAGGAGGGAAGGGGTGATTTTTATTGGAGATACTGGATGGCAAGGGGAACTGGTCTCTAAGTGAAATATCAGCATGAATAACAACAGCATACCTATGGGCGACCAAAGGTGATTACATTAAGATTACTTTTTATCAGAGCTGCTTTGTAGCACAATGACAAAGCATCTAGTCTTGGCTCCTCTCTTTTGTGCAAGGGGGCGCCAGAACTCCAAAGACTAAACATCTGCTTCATTAAACAGTTTTGCCAGGTATGGGTTAAGCTAACATTTTCAAACTTTTTTTGATGGAGACATGCAGAAATAATGTGACATCTTGACCTAGTTCCATATATACACATATGTATGAAATGAAAGCTTCCTGTAATAATAGTTCCCTTTACTACATGGTATACATTCTGATATTCCTACTCTATTTTTTAAATGATGATTACGGCACACTAAAATTATTTCATGTTACAACTAGGCACAACTCACAGAATGAAAAACAACCTAGAACAGGGAAGTTGTAGGCTTTGTCTTTATAGCCATCGGAGAATAGGACATCATCAGAAAAAAATCAATAATAAAAAGCAAAATAAGTGCTCCCAGAAATGGTAGAGAAGCTAAAAGAAAAACGGAATCACAGTAGGCTAAGGTAGATGGAGAAGGTTTTTTTTTTTTTTCCTGGAAGAGAGAGGATTTGAGGTAGACCATGAATGACAAGTAAAACAGGTCAAGCCACAATAAAGGAGGAGGCACACTGACTTCAGGAATGTGTGAAGAAAAGGCCCAGCACATCAAGGGAACAATGAACTCCAGTTAAAAATTGTGTGTTTTTAAAGGATCTCAATGACCACTGAATAAAATAACTTGAAAAGAGAAATCCTTTCCCCTGGGCATTTCTTCAACCTGAAACCTATGAATAACTCATGATGGGACATGAAAGTGACTGCAAAATAGAAAGCAAAAACATTTGATTAAAATTTATAGAAACTGACTACAAAACAAACTAGGACCAAGCCTGCAAACATAAAGCTGCTGGCCAAAACCCAGAGATGCAAACATTGAGAATGTTTACCAGTTAAGCTCATTTTATCAATATGTTAGTATGTTATTATTAATAATAGCAGCAGATACTGATTACTACTAAATGCCGAGCACTTTGCAAGACCCGGTGCATACATTCTTTCTACTGTCACAACAGTCACATAACCCCATTTTACAGATAAAGAAAGTGAGGGTCAGAGAAGGTCTACCTAGCACCAAAGGCCAAGTTATTTTTGTTTCACACACTGCCTTCCCATTAAAACAAAGTCCTTTCCTATTAAACAAACACACACACCAGAAAATACCAACCTGTTCTGAAGCAGATAAGGGAAGAGGCAAGGACCCTAATTCCTTCAGTAATTCATTTGTTTCCTTGGCGAGCTGATTTGTAGAGTGCTGTAACTGTTGCCTAAGAGAGAAAAGACACGTTTCAGGATATTCCCACTCCTCGAGAGCTGTTACAGTTAGTACAGTTAGTTCTCAGAGTGCCCCAGTGCAGGGAATGAAAGGGGTACTTGAAGGAATGGGTTCCCAGAGGCCCAGGTTCACAAACACACAAAAAAAATCCAGAAATACGACTCAGTCAAACCCACCGCAAGGCATCTTCATGTTACTCAGTAGAAAGAACCTACCTCAGTGAAACCTGCTGATCAGGTATTTTAACTCTTTGGGGAGAAAAGAAATGCCTATCAGCAGTTCTGATAGAAATATAAGAGCAACTGCCCCCCACATCTAAACCTAATAGTTTGAACACACCAAGGTCTCACAAAACTCTCCCATCCACTGCCCAGCAGTTCTGCCTAGCTGCTGTCTGTCACAGGCCACTGACTAGAGACGGAATTCAGACACTGGGGGTTGGATGAAATGTGCATTAAAAGCACAGCTTCTACCCCAGGGAACAACTTCCAAAGAGCTACTCCCACGTTCTTGCTTAAAGCTGGCACTTTTTCAGCTTTATTCTTGGCTCCCTATCGTCCTTCATGCTCGACTTTCTGGCTCTTCCCTCCAAAACAAAGAAGCCCTGTACTGCATAAAAACATATAAGGAGTATAAGGGGAAGAATATTAAAGAGGGAAGAATATGCATTCTATTAAGTGGGATTGGAAAGTAGTGGAAACATAAAAAGAGCCCCTTTTAGTCACAGTTTCCTCTACTCTGCGGCTATTTCTACAAAGGTTTTGAGGGAGGACAGAGAAACCATACTACTTAATCGTTACGATTTTTTCACTGCAAAGGGGCCTCCCAGAGAAAAAACGAGGGAGTCAAAAACAAGAGGCAGTCAAACAGGAGCCTGGACCTCCCAGACGTTACTAACACACCCAAAGGTTTTTCACATCTCCCTGGAAAAAGTTCAAAGTAGTAAGTCATTCTCTCACTTCACACTGTCTAGGACAGGAAACAAAGAATATCATTCAGTATATTTTAAAGATGAAGAATAGAACTTCTAAAAGCAGAAATGGGGTCAAAAAGGATGTAATAAAAAGAATCACGAGTTCCTACGACCAGTCCATTCTCCTCTCCCTCAGACGCCCCTCAGATCATTGTGAATACATTTTTCTAATATTTACAGTTGGAAATCCCACCAGACTAGAGGAGCTCTGCAGATCATCAGGAGTCCTGTGCCAACAGGAGGCTCATTTAGGCAGAATACAGTTTAACAGTGGTAAAAGTTCCCTTCCCTACTTCCTCAAAGTATTCTGCTAAACAGCCCAAGGGGAAGAAAGAATCTGAGTTTGAGGATTTTGAAAGGAGCAGAGATCACAACCCATGAATATATTTTGTTGCCCCTCTTCCAAATCCAGCTATTACTTCATGTCCCACTGCCTGTCATTCTGAGTCCATAGGCCGGAAACCTAAGCTGCCACGCAGCAAGGACAGTGGATGTGTCCTCAAAGGGCCCTCACAGAACCCAACACATTAGGAAGCTACTCACAGATTTTCCTGTAGCTTGCTTGAGTCCTGCTTAGTTCCTAGTTGGCTCATCAAATTCTTTATCTGAGCAGCTGGGGAGAGGGGGGGAAAAGATTTATTTAAAAGAAAAATACATTCATCATGAGCAACCTACTTCTCAAATCACTAGTCTCTCTCCACATCCTGAATAAGTTCATGCAACTAACAGAAAGCATGTTATGATAAAAAATTTGGCATATACATTCCCTTCTAAAACTAATTACGAGGTTCACCTTTCTCCTATAGATAACTATGTCACCAAGTAAAGGGTAGCAGTTTTGTTCATCATTCCCAAAGAACTTTCAAAATTTTCCAGATTTCCCATGGTACTAGTTTAAAATTTCAACACCTTTGAAAGGGCCTTACTACCAAATATCAACTCGCAACAATTAAAATTTAAATTCATAACACAATAATTTTTCTATAGCAAACATTTTTGGAAAGACAATGTACATTTGTTATTAATAACAAATTACCATTAAAAAATAATAATAATAAATTACCATTGACTGAACACCTCTATGTGCCAGGAGCTTTTATATTAGGAGCTCTGTATACATTATTTTATTAATTTTCACAGCAACAGTCTGAAGTAGGTGTATCTTCATTTTGCCGATGAGGAAATATATTTAGATAAGCTATATAAGTTACATTTACATAAGTTTATTATATAAGAGTACACAATTATTAGGTAACAGAGCAAAAAATTCAATCCCAAATACATTGAACTCCAAGGACTATGTTCTTTTAACTATGTTGTTTACAGTCAAATATATGGTTTTGTTCAGATAACGTTCTCTATCTTTTCCTAGATATTTTGCTAAGACTAGAAAAGTTCATGTTTGAATTCTAGATGTTTAGGCCTCTAGCCCTGGACTAGGAAAGCAGAGGTCCAGAGGAACTGATCATCTACCAATAAGGAGAAACACTCTAACACCAGCTTGCCTGGGAATGTGAATAGCCCTGTACCTCACTGATTTGTGCATCAGAAATAGAGCGTTGATATCTTTTTTTTTTCTTATTCTAAATATTTTTGGGTTTTTTGTGGGCTTTTTTGAAGTGTAGTTGACCTTTTGATTTCTTTTGTGTCCTGCGTTCTGTTCTTTTTCTGGTTGGGTGGGAGGATGAAGGAGTTAGATTCATTCATTCATTTGTAGAGGTTGGAATTTTCTTGTATTTCTTTGTTGTTGTCTGCTTGCTTGCTTGCTTGATTTATTTGAAAGAGAGAGAGAGCACGTGTGCGTGTGGGGGGCAGAGGGGAGCAGAGGGAGAGGATGAGAGAACTCCAAGCAGACTCTGAGGAATGCAGGGCCCAGAGCCTGACATGGGGCTTGATGCTGAGCTCGATCTCATGACCCTGAGATCACGACCTGAGCCAAAACCAAATCAGAGATGCTCAACTGACTGCACTACCCAGGCACCCCTGCTTGCTTGCTTCTGAAGAGCATTCACTAACTTCTATTCCAAGTTGCTGGAGTACAGACATAACAATAGAGTACTCCTTGCCCAGAGGAAACACGATTATCTTCAAATTTCACCAGAACTTCAAGAGATAACATAACACAATAGGTATATGACTCTTCCAGCCAAAACAGTCTCCTTTGTGAGGGCCTTTCCTATTCTCTCAGCATTAATGCCAAAGTTTCACTTGTGAGATACCAGACTGCTAGATGACTGGCTTAGTGGAAGATGAGGAGGAAACCAATGTATATTACATCATTTGTATATATTATAGGGAAAATGTACATACAATGCTTCCATATCCAGTAAGAAAAAACCTTCACTTGTTAGAACTTAGGATAGGGTGTTCCTTAAAATAACAAAATTTAAGGTTCAATCATAATCTTGCTCTTAATCTGGTCACCAAGAGTAATAAAAAGGTGGGTGCCTGTGTGGCTCAGTCAGTTAAGAGTCCAACTCTTGATTTTGGCTCAGGTCATGATCTTAGGGTCCCGGGATCGCGGACTGGCTCTGAGCTCAGCGGGGAGTCTGCTTTTATCTCCCTCTCCCTCTGCCCCGCCCCTCCATGCTCTCTCTCTAAAACAAACACACAAATCTTAAAAAAAGGGAGAGAGAGAGTAGTAAAAAAGCAAGCTGAAGTTTATGAAATACCAAGTTACCTTACACAAACACTGATGAGTTAATAGCCTCTAAGTCTGATAAGAAACAATGATTAAGCAAAATCTAATTGATTGCTGGTGACTCTACTCCTAAGTAGCAATTGAACAACCTAGTCCTTAGAAATATGTACGAGTTATTTCTTTCTAGCCGAAATCACTACATCATGGGTGTTACAAAGCAAAAAAATCCCAAAGTCAAGAATATATAAACTTGGGGTGCCTGGGTGGCTCAGTTGTTAAGCGTCTGCCTTCGGCTCAGGTCATGATCCCAGGGTCCTGGGATCGAGCCCCACATCGGGCTCCTTGCTCCGCGGAAGCCTGCTTCTCCCTCTCCCACTCCCCCTGCTTGTGTTCCCTCTCTCGCTGTGTCTCTCTCTGTCAAATAGATAAATAAAATCTTTAAAAAAAAAAAAAAGAATATATAAACTTGTAGCACTTCAAATTATGATTTTATCTTATTTTGAGACCATGTTTTTGTTTTGTTTAGCAAAAATGTAACTCTAATTTTATAATGGAGATATAGTGTTCAAGTGATTAAAATTTTGCCTTTTGACCAACATTCCTAAAATACATCAATTATTCTATTAAGTGAGGTTACTTTTAGCTTAATGGTTCCACAGGAAAATGTAAGCACCATAATGAGTGCATTTTGCTAAGACAGCATTCTATAAGATAAGTAACAGTTTTTCATCACGAACATATGGAATTTCCCCTCTTATCTCAGTCAAATTGGAATCAGGATACCACTAGAGCTATCAACTGGCTAGCCATACAAATAATTTATAAGAGGGCAGACATTAGCATTAATTGAGCATTTATTATGTGCCAGACACTGGGCTAGGTACTTGACGTGATATAATAAATAATACATTTGGTCATTGTCCCCAGTTCCTGACACAAAGCACCTAAAACCCTTGGAATATTGTGCACAACAGGAGTGTCGTTTGTTATTCATAAAGATCCCCCTTTTTTTTTTAAAGATTTATTTGAGAGAGAGAGAGAGAGCACGCGTACTCGCGCATACACAGGGAGAGGGGCAGAGGGAGAGAGAGGAGAATCCTTTAGTAGACTCCCGGCCTAGTGCAGAGCCCTATGGAGGACTTGATCCCAGGACCCTGAGATCAACATCAAGAGTCAGCTGCTTAACGGACTGAGCCACCCAGGTGCCCCATAAAGAGCCCCTCTGAATACACTGAGTTTATGCTATTAGGGTGAGTTAGAGCTAGATAGCCTTAGGGTGGGTGGGGCTAGTCACCAGAACTACCAAGTGATTATGTTGGAACTTTCAGCCCCACCCACTGACTTTAGGGAAATGGCGGTGGGGGGCAGGGATGATAGGCACTGCCCATTAAGATTAAGCGTTATAAAAACTCTTGAACTCCATTTGATGAGCTTCTGGGTTGGTCAACAGGTGAAGATACAGGGCGGGTGTTGGAGGGTGTCCGAGCTCCTTCCTACATACCTTGCCCTGGGCATCTCCTCCATCTGGCTGTTCCTGAATTATGTATGTAATATGTAAAATGTTCTCCTGAATTATGCGAGCTGCTCTAGCAAATTAATCGAACCCAAGGAGGGGTTCCTGGGAACCTCGGATTTACAGCCCACTGGTCAGAAGCACACGTGATAACCAAAACTTGCAACTGGTGTCTGAAGGGGAATAGTCATGTGGGACTCAGCCCTTAACATGTGGCATCTGCTATTAACTCTAGGCAGACGTATCAGAATTGGGTTAAATTGTAGGAAATCCAACTGGTGTTTGGAGAATCTCAGAATTGTTTGGTGTGTGGAAAACCCACACATCTGATGTCAGAAGTATTAAAAGTAGAGGGAAAACAGGAGTATTTTTCCTTTACACTTGATATGCATTATTTTATTTAATCCCAACAACCCTTTAAATAAGCATTATTATCTCAATATTATAGATGGGCACACTGAGGCTCATGAATGTGACAGAACTCATTCGTTCATTCATTCGTTCATTCATTCATTCAGAGTACCTACTCTATACTGTCCTATGCTCTAGAAGACAACTACTCTTTTTTTTTTTTTTTTTGACACAGCGAGAGAGGGAACACAAGCAGGGGAAGTGGGAGAGGGAGAAGCAGGCTCCCCATTGAGCAGGGAGCCCGATGCGGGGCTCGATCCCAGGACTCTGGGATCATGACCTGAGCTGAAGGCAGATACTCAATGACTGAGCCACCCAGGCAGCTCGAGGACTGCTCTTAAGATGCTAACATTTTAAAGAAAAGAGACAGACAATAAACATATATCTCTGGCGGTGATTAAGTACTATAAAGAAAAATAGCAGTGCCTGGGTGGCTTAGTTGGTTAAGCATCTGCCTTCGGCTCAGGACATGATCCCAATGTCCTGGAATTGAGCCCCCATCGGGCTCCCTGCTCAGTGGGGAGCCTGCTTCTCCTTCTCCCTCTGCCTTCTGTTCTCCCTGCTTGTGCTCTCTCTCTGTCAAACAAATAAATAAAATCTTACAAAAAAAAAAAGAAAAATTCAAGTACGGGCTGGAAAGACAGGGCAGGGAGAGGGTACTAGCTTACATAGTGTGGCTAGAGATAACCTCTCTGAGAAGGTGACACAGAGAAGAGATCTAAAGGAAGTGAAAGATCAAGCCATACAAATATATGGGGAAGAAGCTTTCTAACAGAGTATGAAGTAAAAGTCCCAAGGCAAGAGTGCTTCTTGTAAATGAGGAACAGTGAGGAGGCCACTGCGGCCACAGTAGAGCAAGCAGGAGAGGGGTAAGAAAAGTGACCAAAGATGTAGAGGCCAGATCGTATAGGGCCTTCTAAACTAGAACAAGGACTTCAAATTGGAATGAAATGGGAAGACACAGAATATCATAATAACTGGAACTCAAACCCAGGGCAAATTCCAATGGCTATATTCTTTGTGCCACGTTATGTTTTTTGAAAAGGCTGAGGCTTAAAGGAAATAGAATGGAGTGACACAGGGCAGGCCTCAATTCCAGTGTTCTACTTAGCCCCACCCTACTTATCTGATACCTCCCTAACTTAATAGCTCTCTGCCCCAGGTAGGCTGATGTCCTTGCTCTAACCTCCTCTCTTCCCCAACTCCCTCCCACTTTGGGGAACATTCCTGTGTACTCTCCAGAGTCCAGCAGAGCGCCAGGCACCCAGTGGGTACATAAATCATTGTTGGTTGAGTTAACCTCTTTTTATATCATGACACTTTTTTTTTTTTTTTTTAAAGATTTTATTTATTTATTTGACAGAGAGAGACACAGCGAGAGAGGGAACACAAGCAGGGGGAGTGGGAGAGGGAGAAGCAGGCTTCCCGCTGAGCAGGGAGCCCGATGTGGGGCTCGATCCCAGGACCCTGGGATCATGACCTGTGCTGAAGGCAGATGCTTAACGACTGAGCCACCCAGGCGCCCCTATCATGACACTTTCTTTAAGGCAGAATATATGAATGAACATGAGCTGGGAATAATAAGACCTGACCTCTAAGCCACACTTGACCATTAACTAGATAACATGGCACCAAGCAAGTCATTTCATGTTGCCGAGTCTCTTTTCACCAATTGTATGTGATATTCAGGTTTAACTAACATATACTGAGTACTTACTATTATTATAATACTTACATTTGTACTACTTTTTCCTCATTAAATCTTTACAAGTATGTGAGGAATAAATGTTCTCTGAGTCCTCCTATCACTGCTCAGTGCTGAAATTCAACAATAATAAATAAGCTCTAGTCCCAGAATGATGCTATGCAACCAAGGAGTGTTTTTTGCAAGCCAGAGTTTGGCATACAGAGGTTCCACCTGGGTACAAATGGGACTGGACGGAGTATGTGCCTCAGGAGGGCAGGGACCACATTCTACTCATTTTTGAATTTGCATAACAACACACACACACACACACCCTCCAGAAATAGTTGAATAGGGCGCCTGGGTGGCTCAGTTGGTTGGGCGACTGCCTTCGGCTCAGGTCATGATCCTGGAGTCCCTGGATCGAGTCCCGCATCGGGCTCCCTGCTCGGCGGGGAGCCTGCTTCTCCCTCTGACCCTCCCCCCTCTCATGTGCTCTCTCTCTCTCTCTCTCATTCTCTCTGTCTCAAATAAATAAATAAAATCTTTAAAAAAAAAAAAAAAAAGAAATAGTTGAATATATGAAGACACATTAAGATAGATCTTATAAAAAGTTTAAGGAAACAGATCTCATCTTATTGATTGTCTTTATAGAGTACCCTCCTTAGAAACTCCAGAGATATGTCAAAGTATCAAGGTATTAATCATCTAATCAAAACTTATTAAATACTCAGGGCACCTGGCTGGCTCAGCTGGAAGAGCATGCGACTCTTTCTTTTCTTTTTTCTTTTTCAAGATTTTATTTATTTGAGAGACAGAGTGAGCAAGAGAGAGCACAAGCTGGGGGAGCGGCAGAGGGAGAGGGAGAAGCTGACTCCCCTGCTGAGCAGGGAGTCCGATGCTGGACTCGATCCCAGGACTCTGGGATCATGACCTGAGCCGAAGACAGACCCTTAACCAACTGAGCCAGCCAGGCACCTGGAGCATGGGGACTCTTTTTTTTTTTTTTTTTTTAAGATTTTATTTATTTATATGACAGAGAGAAACAGCGAGAGAGAGAACACAAGCAGGGGGAGTGAGAGAGGGAGAAGCAGGCTTCCTGCTGAGCAGGGAGCTGGATGCGGGGCTCAATCCCAGGACTCTGAGATCATGACCTGAGTCAAAGGCAGCCACTTAACCACTGAACCACCCAGGCACCCCCTGAGCATGTGACTCTTGATCTCAGGGTTGTGAGTTCGGGCCCCACGTTGGGTGTAGATATTACTAAAAAATAAACTTAAAAAATTTTTTTATTAAATACCCTAGAGAGCAATGGGGATTTTATAGGACATGGAAAAAAATCTATTAAAAATCAGCTATTCTCGGGGCAACTGGGTGGCTCAGTTGTTAAGCGTCTGCCTTCGGCTCGGGTTGTGATCTCAGGGTCCTGGGATCGAGCCCCACATCAGGCTCCCTGCTCAGCGGGAAGCCTCCTTCTCCCTCTCCCACTCCCCCTGCTTGTGTTCCCTCTCTCGCTGTGTCTCTCTCTGTCAAATAAATAAATAAAATCTTTAAAAAAAAAATCAGCTATTCTCTGTGTATTCTCAGCTGAGAACTTTTTTCATCTAGACTTTTCTGATTTCTTCTGTTTGTTGAGGTTACCTGAATTTGTTAGGGGGGTTACAGAAGTTTGGGGAAGGGGGATCTAAGGGTCATTTCCTAGCTAAGCACCAGAATTAATCCAAGCCTCTGTCAACTCTTTCTAAACTTCTGAATATTAAGATATTTTCCTAAAAGTTTCCAGCAAGACTCAGGTATCAGATACACCAAAACTCAAATCATAAGGACAGAAGTGTCTTACTTTACGGAATCCAAAGAAGCAGAATTTTTTGTATACTGCCCTCCAAAACCACCAACATCAGGGATTTATTTAAAAATAGTGACTCGGGGCGCCTGGGTGGCTCAGTCGTTAAGCGTCTGCCTTCGGCTCAGGTCATGATCCCAGGGTCCTGGGATTGAGCCCCGCATCGGGCTCTCTGTTCAGCAGGGAGCCTGTTTCTCCCTCTCCCACTCTGCCTGCTTGTGTTCCCTCTCTCACTGTCTCTCTCTGTCAAATAAATAAATAAAATCTTTAAAAAAATAAATAAATAAAATAAAATAAAAATAGTGACTCAATGACCCATCTATTTTATATCCAAGAATTTTATCCCTTAATAAACCTAAAGCCCAGAAAGGAATAGAATGTTCCCATACACAGTTATTTTCACTGGAGTGTACTTAACAATGAAGTAAAGTGATACTTTCTGGAAAGATTTTTATAAAATAGGTTGAATCTAAAAGGGTCTTCTGGTCAACTTGGTTAATAAGAAAACTCCTTTTCTAAGCATTCTAGTAAATAAAAGTTTTACCTTAGGTTGACTTGTTACAACCCTTTGGGTGAAAATAATAGTCTATGAAATGCTACATAATCCTAGAAACCAGATGACTAGGCCAAATATAAAGACAAGTCCTTAAGTTCTGTGTAAGCAATTTTGTTATTTTTAAAACTAGACCTCAATTTCTATCATTGACCTCTTATTTTTAAAAGCATGTCCTGGCTAAAACTTTTATGAAGACTACAAAACAAATCAATTTATTGTACATTACAGCTGATATCCACACTATGAATTACTCTAAATTGAACACTCTTTATGTGCTTTTAGCTGGTATCAGCTTTAAGTAGAATCTGAATCTCCAAATCAACCTTTTTTTAAAGATTTTATTTATTTATTTATTTGGGGGGTGCAGAGGGAGAGAATCTCAAGCAGACTCTGCACTGAACATGGAGCCTGACGCAGGGCTCAATCTCACGACCCTAAGATCATGACCTGAGCTGAAATCAAGAGTTGGATGCTTAACCAACTGAGCAACCCAGGCACTCCTGAATCTCCAAATGAACCTTAATCCAAATCAAAGTCTAGTCATATCAAAGTAACTACCATCATAGTGTTTCTTTTTCAAAGAAAAAAAACAACATTTATACCAAATGGGAAAATGATAGCCTATGTGGTGATTATGACAATGAAGTCCTATCAGTGTCTTACTCTAAAAATCAGGTTTATATTGTTTTCATATAGCTACAATGAAAATGACCTGACTTGAAAAATGTAGCCACTATATTACAATATTAAGGCTCTAAACTAAACTAAACCTGAGCGCTAAATATCAGACATAGGGGCACCTGGGTGGCGCAGTCGGTTAAGCATCTGCCTTCGGCTCAGGTCATGATCCCAGGGTCCTGGGATCGAGCCCCGCATCGGGCTCCCTGCTTGGCGGGAAGCCTGCTTCTCCCTCTCCCACTCCACCTGCTTGTGTTCCCTTTCTCGCTGTGTCTCTCTCTGTCAAATAAATAAATAAAATCTTAAAAAATAAATAAATAAATAAATATCAGACATAATCTTCCATTTACTGTGCCAGTGACAGAATATGTAATGGTTAAGAGCATACTCTGAATTAAGACTGCCTATGTGTTATTCCTGATTCTACCACTTCTGAGCTTTATGATCTTTTTTTTTTTAGTAAGCTCTATACCCAGCGTGGGACTTGAACTCACAATGTCTAGATCAAGAGTTGCATGCTCCACTGACTGAGCCAGCCAGGCATCCAGCTTAGCTTTATGATCTTGAGCAAAAGGCTTCACTCCTCTGTGCCTCAGTTTCCTCACCTAAAAAATGGGAATAACAAGAGAACTCTCATACTGTTTTTGAGCAGATAAAATAAGATAATATGGAGCTAAATTTAGAACAGTGTCTGGCACATAAAAGAACTCAATTAAGGATAGCTATAATTATCAAACTCAAGACAAAGAACAATATACTTAGCAATGATAACATCAATTAAGTACATACTGAATGCCAACTACATATCCATTGCTGTGCCAGGCACTGGAGCTAAAGAGAACTGTACAATGTATGCTGTTTCTATCCCCAGAAAACTAAAAGTAATCTCTCTAGTTAGAATGACAAGGTCAAAAATAATTAATTAAAGAATACCGAATAAAAGTGCTAAACTGTGAATGAAAAGTGCTTGCAAATTCAAAGAAACAACAACGACAAAAGGATAACCAACATTTCTTAAACAATTACTATGTTGCAGGCACTGTTTTAAGCACTTTACATAATTACATCATTTAATTCTCACAACCCTATGAAGTAGATATTATTTTTAACCCTACTTTATAGATGAGGAAATTAAGAAACAGAGAGATAAAGCAGTATGTTTACACAGGTGGTAAGAAGCAGATTAGGATTCAAACCCAGGTAGTCTGACTCCTGAGCCTGCTCACCTAATTACTAAACCATAGTAGGGCAAGAGACTCAACCAATAATATCACCATTTACTGAATGTCTACTATGTGCCAGTCACTCTACTTTTAAACATCCCATTCTAGGGGCGCCTGGGTGGCTCAGATGGTTAAGCGTCTGCCTTCAGCTCAGGTCATGATCCCGAGGTCCTGGGATCGAGCCCCACATTGGGCTCCTGGCTCAGCGGGGAGTCTGCTTCTCCCCCTCCCTCTGCCTCTCCCCCTGCTCGTGCTCTCTCTGTATCTCTGTGTCTCAAATGAATAAATAAAATCTTAAAAAAATAAAATAAACACCCCATTTTAATAATTCTATTCATGGGGTGCCTGGGTGGCTCAGTCAGTTAAGTGGCAAACCCTTGATTTTGGCTCAGGTCATGATCTCAGGGTCCTGAGATCAAGCCCTGCTTTGGGCTCCACGCTCAGTGGTTAGTCTACTTGGGACTCTCTCTCCCTCTCCCTCTGCCCTTCCCCCGCTCGCTCTCTCTCTCTCAGATACATAAATAAATCTAAAAAAAAATTCTATTCATTTTTACAGATAGGGTTACAGACAAAAAGGGGAAATAGTGTGTAGAGTTAACCGTGCATAGAGGGGCAAGGACTCAGTCACAGAACTGCTGACCCTAAAGCCCATGCTCTTCCTGACTTCACTTTCTTTCAAAATCAAAGGTAGGCTTAGTTACAAGGGGCAGGATTTAAGCACAACTCAGAGGCTTTGTATAATTTAGATAGCTAACAAGTTAGGGAAAGATATTAAAGAAAGGAGGAACAGAATGAGCAAAAACTTGGAGCAAAAACAAGTGTTTAAGGATGTTAAGAAAAACAGCCCTGCCTATGGCAAAGGGTGAAGAGAAGTAGACAATATGCCTAATCTGGGTTAAGATAACGGAGAGTGAGGGGCGCTGGCTGGCTCAGGTGGGAGAGTGTGTGACTTTTGATCTCAGGGTTGTAGGTCTGGGCCCAACACTGGTCATAGAGATTGCTTAAAATTAAAATATTAAAAAAAAAGATGACAGAGAATGAAAACAAGGTAGGAAATTAAAATCTGATGCAGCAGACATGAGAGAGCCACTGCAGGCCCTTGAGAAGGTGAGTGGTATAATCCAAACAGGATTTTAGACATACTACTGATAGCATTATCGGGATGAATAAGAATGGAAAGAGAGACACTGAGAGTATGCTGCTGTAATACAGATGTTGAGGTCATGAAGATTTAAGAGATGGCAATGAAATAAAAAGCAAATGGCAAATGTGAAAATAACTTTGAAAGAACCACCTATGGGATTTCATGATAATTGGTTTTAAAAATTCAACTGCCTTTCATTTTTTTAGTTAAAAAAAAACCATAGCAATAAATAAGTAACATTAAAGAGAAATGCTGTTCTTTAATCTCTTCAGAGAACTTGGGAGGCTATTAGGTTTTTTCCTATATCTGACACAGCAATACTTGCCCAGACCCTCCACTCCATAATAGGCAGAGCCAAGTACATTTCTTCTGTACCCCACACATATTGATAACAACCCTTTCTGTACCAGGCAGTCAACCCTAGCTGTATCTATAACAACCCACGTGCTGGCCTGCCATATTTCAGCTGATATGCTCGGCAATTCCAAACCCACATCTGTGGCTGAACAGCTGAGGAAAAAAAACAGCTATTCTCTCAAATTTTCAATGGGCAGAGTTCCTGCAGGTCTGTATGGACTTGGGTATATGTCTGTGAGTTCACATTCAGAGTGTATACTTAGTATAACCACCATGTCTTGGAGAGATTTGGGGAAAGTCATTAACCTGACTAACAGGGTAGAAACAGTGTTACCCTGCCAATTTCAAATTCCCAATTCCTCACCAAACAACCCTAAGGGAAGAATTCCAACTGATACTACCTAGGGTCATAAGATGTGGTAGGTACCACATAGTACAGGAAGAATGAGGGAGGAAGACTTCAAAGACGGTAGAAAAACTTCACTCATTCAAATATACTATTTAGTAAGCATCAAGACCCTAAATGATAATGATCCCTGGCTACCTCCCTGACTTCTTTTCTTACTATGCTCCCCTTCTTTAACTGCAGTCTAGCCACACTAGCTTTCTTGCTATTCTTTGAACACCCTAGGGGGGCACCTGGCTGGCTCACTTGGGGGAGCATGCAGCTCTTGATCTCAGGGTTGTGAGTTCGAGCCCCATATTGGGTGTACAGATTACTTAAAATCTTTAGGGGCGCCTGGGTGGCTCAGTTGTTGATTAAGCGTCTGACTCTTGATCTGCTCAGATCTTAATCTCAGGGTCGTGAGTTCAAGCCCTGCACTGCGCTCCACACTGGGCATTGAGCCTACTTAAAAAGAAAAAAAAAAAGAACACACTAAGGTCTTTGCTCTTATTCCCTCTGCCTACAATGCCTTCCCCCAGCTATTCACATGGCTCTCTCCCTCACTTCACTCAGGTCTCTACTCAAATGTCACCTCCTCACAGAACCCTTCCTTAACCATCTGATCTAAAATATAATAGCACACCCACCCTCTCTCTCTCCTCACCTCCATCCCCTTACCCTGCCATTTTCTTCACAGCACTTGTTACTACCGGATATGTATATATGTGTATATATACACACACTCTCATGGCAGCAATTTTGTCTGTCTTATTCATCACTCAAATCCCAGTGCACAGAGGGCGCTCAAAGAATATTTGTTAACAGTAAATGTACGAATCTATCATATATTTGGGACTGAGATAAGTACTAGAAATATAAAGATGAATAAGTCATGTCCCATGCTTCTTCAAAGGAACTAACTATCTAACAGCGGAGGTTAGCCACACCACAAGAGAAAGTTCTACAGCTTCAGGTATTTCCCAGTTTCCTATGGAAAGTAAAAAAAGAACAAGTCACTTCTAACTTGAACTGCCAGCTGCTACAATATTGTAATATTAATTAAAAATTATAAAAAAGGCTAATTACTGGTCATAAGAGACAGACCTGGTTTCAAATTCTGGCATTGCCATTTGTTTGCTTGGTAACTTTTTTTAAAGATTTTATTTATTTATTTGAGAGAGAGACAGAGAGAGAGAGAGAGCGCTAGAGCACAAGCAGGGGGAACGGCAGAGGGAGAGAGAAAGGGAGAAGCAGACTTGTGAGCTGAGCACAGAGTCCGACTCAGGGCTCGATCCCAGGACCCTGGGATCATGACCTGAGCTGAAGGCAGACGCTTAACAGACTGAGCCACCCAGGTACCAGTTTGCTCAGTAATTATGTAAACTTTCTGTTTCCTAACCCATAAAAAGAAATAATATTGGTAATTACTTAACGGAGTTGTTAAAAAATTAAGTAAGATAATGCATATAAAGCACCTTTTGCATTGCTTGGCACACAGTATGTACTCAAATGTTAGCTATTAGTGTTATTAATGGTTGATTCCAATGATTCTTTGAGCCCGATACCCAACAAACAGGTAAATCCTATTCAATTGTGTCACCAAAGTCTATCCCTTCCTTCCTTTTCATTTTCACAGTTCCTAACTGGTGTCTCTAAATCCAGTCTCTCCCTTCCAATGTAATCTATACATTTCTAAAGAACTAAATCCAAGGGCTATCTGGGTGGCTCAGTCAGTTAAGCAGCTGCCTCCAGCTCAGGTCATGATCTCAGGGTCCTGGGATATAGCACCACATCAGGCTCCCTGCTAAGCGGGGACCCTGCTTCTCCTTTTGCCCCTTCCCCGACCCCCGCTCATTCTTTCTCTCTCTCAAATAAATAAGATCTTAAAAAAAAAAAAAAAAAAAGAACTAAATCCAGCCCCCTTAGTTTACCACTTAAAGCCCTTCATGTTTGGGCCCCAACTTACCTTTCCAACCCAATTTTCCACTACTTTCTAGAGTCCACCCGTCTAGCCAAATTAAATCATTCTACTTTTCTATATATACTCCATGCTTTCCCACTACCACGCCTTGTTCATTTTATTCCCTTCTCTTCCCTTCTTTACTGGTAAAAGTTCAAATCCTCTCCACCACTTTCCAGACCTAGCTCAAATGCCACAATGCCTTCCTAGATCATTCCCAAGTGAAAATGGTATCTTTCTCCCCTGAATACCTACTCGATATTGCTATATCTCTTCTGTAGTACTGAACCCTTTCAACTTTATATTTCATTTGATATGTACGCCACGGGCTCCCTGTTGAAAGAATCCATGCCATGCCAGTTCCTATACTCAGTATATGAGTATGCCTAATACTCAAACAAATATATGTAGAATGAATATTTCACAAAGAGACACTAAGGTTAGATTTAGCCTCAATGATAAACTTTCAGCCTTGAACCAGAATCTCCTGACCTAACTGGTACTACAGTTCCCTCACAAAAGGAGAAATTGGAACACAAAGTACTATACTTTCAAACCAGTGGTCACATTAACTTTTTTAAATTTTTATACATAACAGGCCACACAGTCTTCCTTCCACTTCCAATTCACCCAGTCTCACACTTTCATCAGAAATTTTCCCCCTCTTTATATAGAACATAATTATAATTCAAGACCAACTGAGTTCTACCTATTAACAGAGTATAGCCAAGCTCACAAAAACACAATAAACAAGGATGCTGATCATCATTCTTTCCAAGTAAAGTTGTACCACTGACCTGTTTATAAGGCTCTGTGATGATTTTCAGGCACAAGAAACTGCCTGTATTTGACTCAATCAGCTCAGTCAGTCTTACTCAGACCCTAATGATGGGCGGGGGGGCTAGTTCTAAGACAAGCAACGACATTCTGAAATCCACCACCAACTCTACCATATCTTACTTGCTATGTGATTGTGGCCAAGTCCCTGAGCTTCTCTGTGTATGAGATTTGTTCAAAAAAGCTGCTAAATAGGGAAGGAATGCAGAAGCTTCATCAGCTTGAAACCCAAAAATATGTGCAAATCTTTTGCTACAAAAGACAAAACCATGTAAATGGGAATGTTTTCGGTGAACTCTCTTTATTAAAACAGAAGTCATCTCACCCCTCAAATACATCTCATTGTATCTGATATACAAATTCATTACAGGAAGAGCTGGGTATTAAGTCACCCAAACACATGCAGTCTCCACTTCCCTTAATTGAAAGCTGCTGATTTCCAAGGAGCAAAAAGCTGAGCAGAATGTAACTTAAAAGTCTAGATCGGTAAACAACTCCCGATCCAAACTGGCCAAAGAGGAAAGAGAGGTGGGTGGGGGTAAGGCAGATGACAGGAAAAACTCGGCTGACCACTGCGCCAAGTGAACTCACTCACTGCTCCCGAGATGACACACACACCCCTCCACCCTAGGGCTGTCAGGACTGCTGCTTTGGCCCCCATACCATGAGGGCAGTACACCTGAGAAGAAACTCAAGCTTCAGCTGGGGCTCGGGACCCTCGGGGAGCCTGGGCCTGACAGACTCGAGGATGGCAGCCGCCGCCCCCACAGTGGAGAGCCCGAGACGGCCTCAGGTGTGGCTTTGGCCGTAGCCTCGGCCGGGCTCCGCATCCCGGCAACCTCACCCAGGCCTGTCCCCGGGATGGCCCCTGCCCCCCAGCCCTGTCCCCAGCTCACTGGCTTGGCTGATCCGCTGGATGTTGCCACTGCACGTCTGTATGATGCTGTTGAAGTCCCGGAGCTGGGGCCCAGAGGACCCCGGGTTCCGATACATGTCTAAGGGACCGTAGGACATGACGAGGAACTGAGACCAACTCGCCCTGCACCGCGCTCCTACCGGAAGCAGCCGCCAGACTGAACCCGCAGCCTGACGGGGAAACCGAGAAGAGAAAGGGCGGGGGAAGGGGCTAGGGCTGCGTGCGCACTGGCCCCGCCCCCACGCCGCGCGCATGCGTCCGTCCCGCCCCGCCCCACAGTGCGCAAGCGCCGCTGGAACTGGTGTCGGGGACAGTAGCTTAGAGACCGGACGCCTCCGCCTTGGGGCAACGGGGCGGGGCGCTGACGTCACACGGTTGGGGCTCGGATTGGAGGAGCTGGTGTGGTAGTGTTGTTTCTCGCCGGAGCGCGGTGACAGGAGGCAAGAATTTTCTATTAGCATAAAATTGTACCAGATGATCTCAGCCCTAACATCCTATTCTGTTCTATTCTGAGAATTCAGGCCCAAATATGGGAGAATTCGACAACCCTGAAAGTCAGATCGGTAACCATCTCCTGAAATTCCTCACTCTACTTCCATCCTGAAGGGCTTTGGTAATAATTGCGGAGCGCTTTTATGGTTTACAGACCGCTTTCATTTCTCCTCCACCCCTCTTCTAAGCAATAAAGCGATGATAATAATAATATTTATTGAGCACATACTATGTATGAATCTTCACTGCAATTCATTTGTTCATAAGCTCTATCATAGCAAGGGACAATGTTCCAACTATATTTTTACGTTCAGAATAGATAATGGACAATCGGTTTTTTAAATGTTGAAGCAAAGTAACTCGACAAAGCAAGAGTTATTTTCCCTTTTACAAAACTGAGAAAATTAAGACCACGGTGGTTAATTTGCTTTTCTGAGATTTGACTGCAAAACCCAAACATTAAGCTAACTCCATCCTCATCTCCCTACTTCCGTAAAACTCATTCTCATGTTACCAAACTCATTCTCCATCTAAATCCTTCCCAAATAGCCTCTTCATTTACTATATATCCCAAACCAGGATTTTTTTTGGAGAACTAGACTCTCAAATTTTAAGTCATTCCCTTGAGGGTGGGGGGAAAATCATTCCCTAGAGGGTGGGGGGGAAACCATTCCTCAAGTAATTTGGAGTGTGTGACCTCAATGTTCCCATAGAAGACTGCATTTGGTGAGCTTATCGTAAATGGACAGACGTGGGTAGGATTTGGGTTTGGGAAGAGATCTAGATAAGAAGTGAAGGGGAAACTAGCAGTGTTTGTTTCCTGTGTTCTCCACCCAGCCCCACCCCAGCCTACTCTGCGATCTCTGGGGAATGGCAAGAGAGGAAGCTGTTTGCCTGTTTGGGAGGAGACCCCAAATGAGTGAATGAGCCTTAGAGATTTTGTAAGCAAAGCTATTTCTATTTTCGTTGCGGCATTTTTTTTTAAAGAGCATTTCTTTCTCTATAGAAAGGGATAGATGACATTTGAGGGCTCTTATTCTGGTTATTAAAATGCTACCATTTCTTAGAATCCATAGTTTTATGTCAAATCTTATACCTAATCATGTAAATTGTACTTTACCTATAAAATAGTCTTTTTTTCATTTACACTTGACTCTATTTAAGGTGAAGTTCAGTAAAGGTATTTTTCTCCTAGGAATTGAAGACATAGGGTTTTGTTATTGTTGTTTTCTTTCTCCATCTAAAATAAAAAGTGGTTTTCCATCTGTGCCTTGTGCTATTTTGTGTTCTCTGTCATAGCTATACATTTGTGTCTTGCAAATACTAGATGTCAAATGAACATTTATTATATTTATACATGAATGATAAAAAATAACTACCATTTCTTAAATGCCTATCCAGTGTGTGAACACCTTTTACAAACCTTATGGGTACCCCCCAAGATAAAGCCTATCTGATAAAAACCACCTGTGGTCTGACAAAATTAGTGCTGCGAAGGGAGACTGCACACCAGAGGTATCATGGGGCATCTCACCAAGCACAGGAGAAGATAGAGTTATCCTAGGATTTGGGGAAAAGATGGAATGTAGGTAAAATTTTAAAAGAAGCAGTGTTTTGATAGCCTCAAAGCACACCAGGCTACATGTAAGGGGATTATCATCAGGCCTGAGCTAACAAGAGGACTCAGGATCTTGTTTCCTTGGAAACTACAACGTGAAGATAAATGTGGAATGTTGTATCTGGAAACCCCTTATCTGAAGCTTTGCACCTGGGTGGGAAATTGAGGCTGCTCCTCTGTGTCAAAGTAACTCAAATCCTCCAGGCAGGAGTGGAATATTACATTCTTACTGATATTTCGAATAGCAAATATTCTGAAAATCTGTGATTTTTCTCAGCATTGTGTCCTTTTGTTAATTGACAAAAGCAGTTTTCATGGTTTGCACCCATCAATGTGAGATTAGCTCCTTGGTAACAGATAAGGAATCTGGTGTTCTCTAGAGGTCCTGGGTACTTGCCCAGCGCTATACAGCTATTAAGTTGCAGAGCCGTGATTCATACATATTCCATGACCCAGCAATTCTACCCTTAACTAAATACTCAACTGATATGAATACTTATATGTTCCAAAAACCAAGTATAGGAATGTTCATAATAGCATTTTTTAGGACTAAGCAGCATTTTCTGTATTATTTTTATTGAGTTATAATTGACTTACAATACAATGTCATGTACGGGTGTTAAGTGTTCAATTCAATGAATTTTGACACTTGTATACATCCATGGAACTACCACCCATATCAAGATAGAGACCTTTTCATCATCACCCAGGGAAGTTTCCTTGTGCTGTGCTCCTTTCTATCACATATTTTATAGGGAAAAAAAAAAGGAATGTAGCAAATGGGTCAAGGTTGTACAAAAACACCAATGAACTGCAGGTTTGTACACATTGCTCTATCAAGCTGTGCTCCTTTCTAATCAATTTCTCTCATCCCCAGAAATCACTTTCTAATTTTTATCACTACAGATTTGTTTTGCCTATTCTTGGACTTCATAGAGATGGAATCATATTTTACGTATTGTTTAGTGCTTGGCTTATTTCAATTAACATAATATTTTTGAGATTTATCCATTATGTTGCATGTATCAGTGGTTTGGTCTTTTTTATTGCTGAGTAGTATTTTATCATATGAAAATACTACAATTTGATTATCTATTCTCTTATTGATGGACATTTGAATTGTTTCCAGTTTGAGGCTATTACGATGAAGGTGAGAGCAGCATTTATTTTTACTAATTCCAAACTGGAAACAACCTGAATGTCCATCAACAATAGGATGGATAAATTGTAGTAGTATTATAGAACACAAAAATAAACGTCCTACTGCTATGTAAGCAATGCGGGTGAACTCATCCAAACATAATGCATTGTGGGTGCCTGCCTCGCTCAGTCAGTGGAGCATGCAACCCTTGACCCTTGATCTTAAGGTCGTGAGTTCAAGTCCCATGTTGGGCATGGAGCCTACTTAAAAAAAATAAATAACAAACATAATGCCTACCAAAAGAAGCCAGAAAAAATTGAGTACATTCTGTATTAATCCATTTTTATTAGATTCATAACCAGCAGAATTATTATTTAAAGTAAGGATAGTATGTAGTTAATTTGAGAGAGGGAGTAACTGGGAATGGGCACATGAGGTGAGCTTCTAGGGTGCTGGTGGCAGTCCTCTTGATTCGTGGTGGTGATTACATAGGTGTGTTTACTTTGTGAAAATTCATCAAGTCATATACATGTGATGTGTCCTCTTCTGAAGTATGCTATATGTCAGTAAATAAGTTTCATATTTAAAAAAAATAAAGTATCATTATCACCAATATGGCAAGTTTTTCTTGGGAATGGTAGGGAAGGGTCAATGGAGATATTCACTTAGGTTGCAATGAAGACTGCATTCAAATGAGCACTCATCATGCATTGCTCATGGGAATGCAAAATCATATAGCCACTTTTGGAAAATAGTTTGGTAGTTTCTTAGAGAATTGAACAAGTTTGCCATACAATCCAGCAATCCCACCCCTAGGTGTTTTACCCAAGAGAAATGAAAACACACGTTTCTATAAAGATCTGTACATAAATGTGTAAGGCAGCTTTATTCATAGTAACCAAAAGCTGGAAATAACTCAAATGTCCATCAGTTACCGAATAAACAAATTGCAGTATATTCATATGATGGAAAACTATTCAGCTATAAAATAAAGGAACAGACTACTGAAACATGGAATGAGTTACTGAGACATGCAAATACATGGATAAATCTCAAAAGTATGTGCTAAATGAAAGAAGTCAGACACGAAAGCCTTCATATTGTATGATTCCATTTATGAGACATTCTGGAAAAGGCAAAGCTACTGGGCTAGAAATCAAATTAATGGTTGCCAGGGGCTGGAGTTAGGGGGGAGGGGATTAACTACCAAGGGGCATAAGGGAAGTTTTGAAGTTGATAGAAATGTTTTAGATCTTGATTGTGGTGATTACACAACGGTATACATCCATCAAAACTCTTTGATCTATATACGAAGATGGGTAAATTTTAGTGTATGCAAACAATATCTTATTAAAGAAAATGACACTCTAAGAACCAGTGTGATGAAGTGGCATGCACGAGGTGGGTGGTTTGGAGTCAAAAAAAGGATATACCAGTTGTGGGTTGCATGAATGTTCTGAGGGCCTAAACGTGATCTTGGGATAAGGTAACAATGGAAGCCAAAAACAAGTGAACGTCCACGGTTATTTTATTTTATTTTATTTTTTTAAAGATTTTATTTATTTATTTGACAGAGAGAGACACAGTGAGAGAGGGAACACAAGCAGGGGGAGTGGGAGAGAGAGAAGCAGGCTTCCCGCGGAGCAGGGAGCCCGATGTGGGGCTCCATCCCAGGACCCTGGGATCATGACCTGAGCCGAAGGCAGACACTTAACGACTGAGCCACCCAGGCGCCCCTTTCCACGGTTATTTTAATTTATGATTCTATTACTTTCCCTCTCAGGAAATAGAAAATGTAGATTCTGTAGAAGTCACACATAAAAATTGCTTACAAAAACTAGTGCGTACTACGTGCCAAGCACTGTTCTAACAACTTCTACAGATATGACTTAATCTTCACAACACCCGTAAACTAAGGAGAGACAGAACTCAAACCCAGGCAGTCTGACTTCAGAGTTAACCGTGGCATGACACCAGTATCACTTTTCATGTAGAGTTGGTAATCTGTTGCAGTGACAACCTGGCAAACACTGGTAGGGAAAGTAGTCATTGATACCAGGAAGAGCTGAGGAATATGAACTACTTTCCCCAAACTGACAGCTTTCATTTCTGGCTTCCAAATCTAGAGGTTCACATCGTTTTTACTCAATCCCATAGGCCAAAGGGCAATGTGGTAGCCAGCCTACAAGACAGACCCCAGTGATCCTTACTTCCTGGTATGTACCCACGTGGGAGGCACCATTCCACCTGGAATAGTGTCAG
This sequence comes from Halichoerus grypus, assembly GCF_964656455.1. Lineage (NCBI taxonomy): Eukaryota > Metazoa > Chordata > Mammalia > Carnivora > Phocidae > Halichoerus > Halichoerus grypus. The sequence goes on from NC_135716.1 coordinate 166,981,786, forward strand.
TAATTTGATCTCTGTAACCAGTAAGGTATTGCAGAAATGATGGAGAGCCACATCTGAAGGTAGACCATTGCAGCTTCTGCCTTGCTCTCTTGGATTTGGTTTGGTTCCAGAATCTATTCCCTTTGTGGCAGATTCTATTTTTTAAGTTAGTCACCACAATAGCTTCCATTCAACATGCTCTTCTACTTTGTCATCCTCTCATAAAGAGAAGGGATCTATGTCCCCGGCCCTCAAGTCTGGATGGGCTTCTGACTGCTCAAACAATAAAGTACTGCACAAGTAAGGTAATGCGACTTCTGAGGACAGGTCGGAAGGTGTATGCATCTTCAGCTTTGTTCACTGTATCACTTGTGCTTGCAGTCTAGAGCCACCACGGAAGAAGTCTGATTATCTTGACCCACCATGCTGGGGAAGTCCAAGTTATATATGGAGGGGTCCCATGTAAGGTGCTCCAGTCAGCATTACTGGACTTCCAGTCATCCCAGCTAGATATACAAGTAAACAGCCTTTAGAGATGATTCCAGCCCCAGGAAGCATTCCTCGGTTTTTGAATCTTCCCAACTGAGGACCCAGACATTGTAGAACAAACCAGTCATCCCCACAGTGCCCTGTCCAAATTCTTGATCGATAGGGTCTGTGGGCATATTTAAATTTGGGGATAGTTTCTTATGTAGGAATAATAACCAGGATACCCTGCAACTCCTGACAGTTTTGGCCTTCCTGAAAATGGCCCCTCCTCCCAGACCCTTGAGCCGGCCATCAGTTGAAGACAGCTATACTGCAGGTAACATATGATCTTAAACTGCAAAGGATGGAACCAAAGTCCTAAATTTTGAGGGTTATTTCGAGTGGCTGAAGACCTTCTTGAAGAACTGTTTATACAATATACTTCCCCTACAGTGGTTTTTAAGGCTGAGCAAATGGGTAAATTAACTCACACAATAAAGATGGTCATAGACATAGCTTACTGTCTTAGTCCTTCCGGGCTGCTGTAACAAAATATTACAGACTGCATTGCTTATAAACAACAGAAATTTATTTCTCAAGAGTTCTGGAGGCTGGGAAGTTCAAGATCAAGGTGCCAGCATGGTTATGTTCTAGTGATGGCCTTCTTCTGGTCTACAGTCCTTACCTTCCGGCTGTGTCCTCACATAGTGGTAGAGGCAAGGTATCTCTAATTCCATTCATGAAGGCAGAGCCTAAGCACCTTCCAAAGGAAGGTCCCACCTTCTAACACTATCATCTTTGGGATTAAGATTTCAACATATCAACGAAGGGGGGGAGGGGCACAAACATTCAGACCATGGTACCTACAAAATAAAACTGTCTTCAATTTAGAGAAAGTAAGTTGTCATTGAGTCTATGGAATAGAACGACCAGGATGTGACAGTGACAATGTCTGAGAGGCACCTGTTATTAATTTTAAAACCTACCAGTACCAAAGTTTCAAACTAATACATTCCTCTCCTTCTTGAGATGGTATCTCAAAATCCTTTCACTCATACCTTATAAAGATTCATCCTGTATTATATTTTGAAAAATAATGGTAAATACAAAATCAAGAAACAATGGTGGTGTCCAATATTTCACTAAATGGGAGCCCATGAGGACAGTAACTTTATCAATCTTCTTCACTTCTGTATCCTCCTTGCCTGGCACAGTGTTTATAACAAAGCAAGCACTTAAATTGGAAAATAAAGTAATAGAAGAAAAAAGAGAATGAGTTTATTCTCTGATGGATATGAAACTCCCTATTACCACAGTTAGGCTTTTAATTGTTTAAGTCTACAAGACAAAATGTTTTCTAGGCTGAATGGCATCATGGGATATGTCCATTGGTGGTAAACCAGCAATCAATCAGTCAATCAATCACCCAACAATTATACTTGAGTCAATTTGAATTTTTATTAACACACATTTTTCAAAGTTTGTACAAACCAAAACATTCCTGTGTTTCAAAATGTCCATTATACAAACATACAAATGAACAAAAGGTGTTACCAAAAGTTAGCTACTCAATTTCATGGTAAAACAGTGTCATGATTTTTAAAAACCAAAATTTCAAGACTGAGGTTTCTTCCTTCACTTTTTGGAACTTGTGGAAAGTTAGAAAATGTGTGAATCTGCTTTATATTAAATGCCAAGACCTTAAAAAAAGATTTAGTATAAAACTAAGTATGTGTTTTTATATTATCACTTCATGAAACAGAATTTCTCAAGTCTTCCAAATTAAAAAAACCCAAAAAACCATGACTGTAACGTTTTTCACAATCTTTCCCCCATAGTCAAACGTAAATGCATCTGAAAAATATTATCTGACAGTTTATCTTTACCTAAAAGTTTCTCATTCAAAAAGTTACAAAACTATTTAGCACTGCCATTTCCCCTGCGTAGAAGGGAAAATGACCTCCCCTACTAGAGTGAGATAGAAGCAACATGGTCCATTGTTTCTCTTCTCGGAAAGAAGCCACCCATTTCCACATCTCCGTCCAATTCTGTGCATGGCTCCACTTGTGAGAATGTTATCACAAATTATAAGCATTTGCCTTAGGAAATGCCTAGCAAGTTAAACTGACTGCTTACAATTTTGGTACACTGAGGTACAAAGGTCATCTGCCCTCATGGTTACCTCTAGCCGCAGTACCCCTCCCTCTCCATTAATGATTCCAAGGTAGTTGATTTTACTGTGTTTCATGGGACATTACACATCTCTCATTTCTTTCACAAACATCCCATACAGGACCTGAGAGAATGACTGGAAGTGCAAATCTATCTCCTCTCCTGGAAAAGTAAATCCATGTGCCTATTGGGTCAAGAAGGGAAAATAGGACACAAACAATTCTGGCTGAGGCCAAGCTGCTTCTGACAAGCCCTGTTTTCAATACATTTCCATTCAAAGCAAGGAGTGTACAGGCTGGGGTGAATGAGGAGGAGTGGGGAGAAGGTACAGTGATACCATTTCTCGAAATCAGACTCAGAGTCCATACTTGAGCAGCTCATACTGACTCTCAAAATGCTCTGTAGTTCAAATATTATCCCATTTTGAATCTGCTCATTTTTTTAAAAAATGTTCTCTGACAATGGCCCAATATAACAAATGATATAAGTAAAAGGTATTTTTTTTTTTAAAAAAAGAAGTGGCAGTGTGAGAATTTAAAATCAGTCACATAAAACAATCAAGAAAGGGGTAGGGGAGGGAAATGTCCAGTAAAACCTAGACAACCTTTCTTTCTGCCCTTACTTAAAAAGACAGACTGTTCAAATCTTTGCTACCTCCCTTAAGTAGCTTCTTCTTAAATGCTCTTCCAAGAAATCCTCCAAAAGGCACTTAACTCCATACTGATGCATTGAATTGTTTCACCTCAGCAATCAGTTTTTAAGACTCCAAGGTAACAAGAAAAGGTCTTATTCCTTTACTAAAAGGTAGAGAGTAGAACTTTTTTTTTTTTAAAGAGGCATCACTTTTACAAGAAGAACAAGCTAGGCTACCATTATTCCTTTATCAAGAAAAAGTTTCTTTTTTTAAAAAATAAATAAAACTCTGGCTATACATAGTACAAAGTTCATACATAATATACCTGGAAAAAAACCCAAGAGTATACCCTGAAGCAAAAGGTTTATTGGAGAGAGAAAGCCTCTTCCATTGTACCAAGTCTTAAGGTGGCAGTTTTCAAAGTTCAGAGGGTGGCAGTGATATGTGATTAATGCCAAACAATTTGCTCATGGGTATGGCAGGATGCAATGATGGACAAAAAAACAAACAAAAATCATTCTGCACATAACACTGAGCAGTGACCACCACACACACACAAAGAGTAGTACCAAAAGGGAGAGACAGAGAGTAGTCGGGGGGGGGGGGGGGGAGAAGGGAGGGAAAGAGTGAAAGTATGAGACAAAGAGCTTGGAACCCCAAACATCCAAGCATGCAGTCATGACACAGCACAAACCAGGTGTTTCCATTCAGCCTACTGCGATCCCACAAAGAAGGATAACTATAATAAAATAGAGATTTCTTAAGAAAGCTTGCAATTCCCAGAGAACAGCCAGGTCACCAATCCTAACCCAGGAACCCCTGTGCTGTTGACTGGGAGCCTCCTTATGGTCTCTCATGGAGAGGTTATAGCTCCTGATTTCTCCGACTTCTTGCTCTTGGACAAGGCAGCTGCCTGCTTCAGGAGCTCTCGGTTTTTGGCCTAAACAAAAAAATTCAGTGAAAGAAGGATGTTTTAACAGGACAGGACATGTTTTTCATGCAGATGCTAAGGCATACAATGTAGAGGGTCAGGAAGAGAACAAGTTCTAGAGGCAGAAAACAACAGAAAGCTCTAGGGCTTGGTTCAGGGGAAGATAGTGTTTGCTGGAGGTTAATCAGCACACTTCAATCTCCTGGGATCCACAGTTACAAAAGGGTGCTTTGTGCAACACAAACAAACCGTGGAGTGCCTTAATGTGCTGGATAAACAGAATTCATAATCCAGACATCTGGAATCACATCTGGCTTATCCAAAAATCAAAACACACATTTATTACTGCCACTGTTTTTGAGGGAAAAAGATCAGAACACACCCAACAGTGAAACAATAAAAGACAGCTATAAGGTCGATTAATGTGAATTTGTCAATACCCTGAGAATAAAGAAATCTAAGAGATAATCACTTGAAAATACAATCAGCTAAATACACCAGGGTTATCACATAAAATAAGCAGACTCACCTGCAATTGCTCTGTGACTTCTTTGTGGGTTTTCTCCATCTGGTTCATTTTGGCTCTCATCTGAGATTCTTGGTATTGAAAATCAGCCTTCAACTCTGTGATCTGAGGGGGGAAAAAAAGGCAGAGTGACCAGAAGAAATCTCTGTGCAACGAAAAATGTTCTCGTACCAAAGAACTAAATGGTTTCCCAAATGAATGAAATCCAGGGCTCTCCTGAAGATCCATAACTATATCAAAGCCAGGGGATTCTGTATCCTGTTTTTTCTAAAGATTTCCTGAAAATGATACAAAGTCCTGACATATCATTTCTGATACATCATCACTGGCAGGTTTTAAAGATTTTATATATTGGGGTGCCTGGGTGGCTCAGGTGGTCAAGCATCTGCCTTCAGCTCAGGTCATGAGCCCTGCATTGGGCTCTCTGCTCAGCGGGGAGCCTGCTTCTCCCTCTCCCTTTGCCTGCCGCTCTGCCTGCTTGTGCTCTCTCTGTGTTAAATAAATAAGTAAATCTTAAAAAAAAAATAAAGATTTAGGGGTAGACGAACCATGAGAGACGATGGACTCTGAAAAACAAACTGAGGGTTCTGGGGGGGGGGAGGATGGGTTAGCCTGGTGATGGGTATTAAAGAGGGCACGTTCTGCATGGAGCACTGGGTGTTATGCACAAACAATGAATCATGGAACACTACATCTAAAACTAATGATGTAATGTATGGGGATTAACATAACAATAAAAAATTAAAATAAATAAAGATTTTATGTATTTAATACATGCCAATAATCCCCCAAATAAATCAGTGATTATAATACAATATGACTGACGGTTTGAGAGAAGCCAGGAGAATAACAGCTATTGCCTTTTTTTTTTTTTTTAAAGATTTAATTTATTTATTTGACAGAGAGACACAGCGAGAGAGGGAACACAAGCAGGGGGAGTGGGAGAGGGAGAAGCAGGCTTCCCGCAGAGCAGGGAGCCAGACGTGGGGCTCGATCCCAGGACCCTGGGATCATGACCTGAGCCGAAGGCAGACGCTTAACGACTGAGCCACCCAGGCGCCCCTAGCTATTGCCATTTATTGAATTTTTAACCCTGTTCCAGGCAAACTGTTTGAACATATATATATATGTATATAGTTGTTTTTGTTTTTTAGTAATCTCTATGTGTGTGTGTGTGTGTGTGTATACATGATTGTTTTTGTTTTAGTTTGGTTTGGTTTGGTAATCTCTATAGCCAGCATGGAGCTTGAACTCCAAGATCAAGAGCTGTATGCTCCTCCAACTGAGCAAGCCAGGTGACCCAAACTGTTTGATTCTATTTTTTCATTCAATCCTATGATAAACCTTTGGGGGGGGCAATATTATTCTTCCTATTTTATAGATGGGAAAACCAAGCCTTAGAAAGGGCTAAGTAACATGGCCAAGATCATACATGTTAGCAAGTGGCAGAGCTAGAATTCAAACCCCAGGCCTTCTTCTATTGACTATGCTATTCAAGAAGAGAAGAGAAATCTACGTCAGGGAAGTGATGTGTGAGCTGAGTTTTGAGGGACATGAGGTACAGCTGGCACACAAGGTAGGGAGAAGGGCATCCAAACAAAGGAAACTGTGTGGGCACAGCCCAGGCCTATGAGGTCACTGACAGCTTGTTCGAAGGACTGATGAGCATGGAGAACGGCAGGAGATGATGCTACAGATAGGCAGGCATGATGGAGAAGGGCCTGTGTTCCAAGCCAAGGAGTGTGACCTTGATTCTGAAAGTGATGAGAAACAATCTCCTATTTGTTTTTGCTCCTTCTAAAACCCAAACTCTGCAAAGCAGTAGAAACAAATGTTCATTTTATCTCTATTTTGCAAAATCCTTTTATGTGCCATTCTAATCTAGTCCATGAAGAAGATATACTTGGGTCTGCTTTCATCCAATAGTCATGTAGTAAAGTGGAAAAAATACTGGTCTCTCCCCATGAATCTCCACCTTCCTGGCAGAAGAAAGCACAGGCTAGTAGAAAGAACAGCAGAATCAGAAAGACTTGAGTTAAGTACTTTGTGCTGCCGTTTACTAGTTGTGTGATTTGGTACATCATTTAATATCTTTGGGTCCATTTCCTCATCTGTAAAATGAGGTCAAAATTAAATGGAAAGCAGGCATATGAATATTTTAACGTTATAAATGCCTTTGTTAGCCATTCACAATGAAACCTAGCACTCCAAACTTGGCACAAAAAAAACATACAGTCTCAGGGAAAAAAACACAACTAGATGAAGGGAATGAAAGCCTAAAAGGAAAAATATTGGAGGCTCTCTTCATCTGTGACATGATGATAACAGTGATTCCTCTCTCAAAGGGCTATTAGGAAGATAAATGAGTTAATACATAGAAAGCACGCAGAATAGTCAGCCACATAGTTAAGTATCCAATAAAAGTTAGCTATTATTGTTATTAATATATTAAGACAAAAATGAGATATTCTTTAAGAACCTAAAAATAAGATAAATAGACCTGAATCAGAAGAAGGATGTAAAAAGTTCCCTTAAAGAGCGGGGCTGTCAGACCAGAGTAAGACTTTACTGAAGATGTTAATGTGTTTAAAGAGTGGGTCACTCAGGAAGGGAATTGTCAGTAATAGAAGCAAAATGACCTACTAGTCATGGAGGAAGGCCTACCTGAACATAGTCCAGGAAGGAGAGAGACCTGGCCCACATATTTTGAGTATTACTGTCCCACAGACATGGCCATCCCAATAATAGAGATGGAGACATGAGGTTCTCTTAGCTTGAGAGCATTAAGAATTCCAATTACACAACTACCTCCTCTTGTCCTGACTCCATGCTCATTCGGCACCTTCTGATTGCAACCTTCCAAAGCAGCTCATGCTGAGAAGAGCAGGAGTCAGTTATGCCCCACTATGAATTAAGAGGGGCACTGTAGTTTTACACATCACCTCTGTAAGCCTGGTTAACAGGAGTCCTCCCTGAGAAGTGGAAGCTCCCTCTGAATGCTGAGAAAAATCAACTTGTTAAATGCACCTGACCGAGGTAGATTCACCATGGTAATACCAGGTCATGAGTCATCTTGGCAGACAGTAAGCCTCTCCCAGGATAGCCCAACCTTGCCACTGGATCTCTCAAAGCATCAGTGGCCAGTACCAAATAAAAATCAGTTAAACAAGAGTTAGCACCATGCCCTATGGTACCACATGTTTACCCTTGCATCATTCTAGCCTGAGAGGCATTAACAAAACTGTACCTTCTTCTCTTTCTCTAAAATCATTTGATCTTTTTGATGCAGCATCTTCTTCAGAGTGGCCACTTCTTCCTTCAGTTGGGCAATGATGACAAAGTGGTCAGTGCCCGGTGAGTCCAGAGCCAGGTCTGGGGAAAAGCTGAGTAGAAACATGGAGGGGAAAAAAATCATAACTTGGAGGGATAAACCTTTTTCTACTTGAGGACACACCAGAGGCCACCTGACTACAAGCTCAAGGGTAAGAACAACTATTTGAATTCCCAGCAGTAAGCACAATGCTCCATACATGCCAGACTCAATAGCATTTGCTAAACTGCACAGGCAAGGTGATCATGAGATAACTATACCAACCAAACCACAACCCAGAGCATTTCTGCAGCATCTCCTCTCACATTGAAGATGAAAACAAATGCATTCCCCAAGAGTCAAGGACATTTTGTTTCAGGTGTATTGAAGATTCCCAATTATTTATGGGTGAAACAGTCAATTTTTTGTGACTAACTCATTTCCCTAGAATCTGGATAAATTACCAATTGTTAGCTCACATATTTTTCTTTTAAAACTCCCCACAGAGCTCATCTTTTGGTTCTTTATTTTCTGCCCCAAAGCACCATGATGTGGTGCAGCTGCTAAGAAGCTGATGCCTAGGGGCGCCTGGGTGGCTCAGCCGGTTTAAGCAACTGACATGGGCCGCTGCTCAGTGGGGAGTCTGCTGCTTCCTCTCCCTCTGTCCCTCCCCCCACTCATTCTCTCTCTCAAATAAATAAATAAAATCTTAAAAAAAAGAAAGAAAGAAGCTGTTGCATTCCATCCCAGGAGCAGTCAGTCCCTTCTAAAAATTATAAAAAGATGAAATTTTCTTTTAAAGATTTTATTTATTTGAGAGAGAGAGCGCACACAAGCAGGGGGGGGCGGCAGGCAGAGGGAGAAGCAGACTTCAAGCCCCACTGAGCGGGGAGCCCGACATGGGGCTCAATCCTGGCACTCCGGGATCACGACCTGAGCCGAAGGCAGATGCTTAACTGACTGAGCCACCCAGGTGCCCCAAAAAGATGAAATTAATAGGAAGGAAGCCAACTTCCCCTACACTGCAACTGGCCTGTTGACCACCACTTCCAATATCAAAAATTCAATGATATTTAGTTAGAAAAGACACAAAGAGGTGGCAAATTCCAGAGTCACACCACAACCCGGGTTTTCAACAGATTCTTCTCAATAACAGCACCTGAGCACTTACTTCATTTTTTCAAAGTGCCAGGTCAACTCTGTCCTCTTAGCAGAGTCCTCTAATCAGGCCCAGCTCCCGGGAATCTGTAACCCTCTGAAATTGTATGTATAATTCGGTGTATACATACAATGGGTGGTTTCTAGGATGAGGATCCATAGCTTTCCCTGGTTGGTCAGAGATGTCTTACACCCAAAACAAGTTAAAGGAATCACTGCCATGAGAGTCAAATCCTGCCCTTCTCTAGAGATTTCCCAAAGAAAGCTCTTACTCCTCCCAAGGCAACCTTTAAAGTAAAACACAAACCTGTTCTTCCTAAGCAGACACTGGAATATTGATTCCTAGCTCCCTACATCAATATAGCAATGACTCTAGGCCCCCCTTGCTGTTGGTTTGTTCCTCCATCTTAAACTACATCTAATAACCAGCATTTCTCTACACAGGTAGAAACTCCAAATAGCAAGTGGAATCACTGGACATCCTCAGAGTTACCAAGTCAAACATTCTATGGCTAGAAGACACAGTCCATTGATAAGAATATTCTCTCTTGGTCCACATGAAGCATGTGAGAAGAATGTCAGAAGAATGGACCCGTTGCTTTTATAACTGATGAATATGCAGAATTACTGGGTAACAAAAAAGTAAATGCCATATAATAAAACAAGGCACGCAGGAGAAAATACTGAAAGAACCCATCAAAGTCTCCACCAATTTCAACACCTGCCAAGGGACTGTCTTCCCTCAATCCAAGAGAATTTACTTAAGCCCGTAACTAGAATGACAAATGAAACAGAGTAATGGGCTAATATAAATCTTGTGGTCCCAAAAGCTCCTAATGTTCTTCTCTACCTGCTTCTTAAGAGAGGATTCTTCCCATACCAATACACTGTTGACAAAACCAGTTGTGTCTATCCTGTGTTAGGGCCTGACCTTTCTAACTCTCTAACTTCTGATTAATAAGAACTGCTGGAAATCAAATGAAAACAGACGGCTAGGTTAGCAAGGCAGAAAATTAGATCCAGTCTCTTTTCAAATATCTCCAATGACAGGGAACTCACTACTTCTCTAGGAAGCTTCTTGTCTTTTCTAAACCTTTTTTTTTTTTTTTTAAGATTTTATTTATTTATTTGACAGAGAGAGAGAGACAGCAGAGAGGGAACACAAGCAGGGAGCCCGATGCGGGGCTCGATCCCAGGACCCTGGGACCATGACCTAAGCTGAAGGCAGACGCTTAACAACTGAGCCACCCAGGTGCACCCTTTTTCTAAACCTTTTAATATAAGAGCAATCCTCCTCAGGGTAAGCCAAAACCTGCCTCCCTGTCATTCCTATCCTTTGGCCCTGGGTCTGTCCTCAAAGGCCACACAAAGTAAGTCTACTCTTTCAGGCATATTTCAAATGGAGAATGAAATAAAACCATGAGGAGGGGCGCCGGGCTGGCTCAGTCGGTGGAGTGTGTGACTCTTGATCGCAGGGTTGTGAGTTCAAGCCCCATGCTGGGCGTAGAGACAACTTAAAAATAAAATCTTAAAAAAGTTAGACTTTAAAAAAAAAAAAAAAAGGTTAAAAAAAAAAAACCTACGAGGAAAGGAAAAGAATGTCCTTTAGAACAATAAACCACAAGGTGTGCCTGGGCATCACCCAATGTTGAGAGTGCTTTTTTATCACCAACAGAACAACAAACAAATATGATAAAAAAGTAGCTGGTACATTTTCTCTGGGAAGAAAAGCTAGACATGAACTCAGATTTTCCTTAAATTGAAAAGTTTTTGCTACAATTTCAAGAAACTAGAAAATATTAGAGGGAAGCTGTGAATTCTGCAGGATACTAAAAAAAAAAAGACAAAGGCATTTTAGAAGTATAAAACTATCTGAGGGGGCACCTGGGTGGCACAGTTGGTTGAGCGTCTGACTCTTCATTTCAGCTCAGGTTGTGATCTCAGGGTCATGAGATCAAGCCCCGTATCAGGCTCTGCACTCAGTGCAGAGTCTGCTTAAGACTCTCTCTCCCACTTCCTCTGCTCCTCCCCCCGCCAAATAAATAAATAAAAATTTATGAAAAAAATAAAAAATAAAATTATTTGAGAAAAGGTTTTATAAAAAACCTAGGGGTATCTGGGTGGCTCAGTTGGTTGAGCATCTGACTTCGGTTCAGGTCATGATCTCGGGGTCCTGGGATGGAGCCCCATGTCAGGCTCCATGCTCACTGGGGAGTCTACTTGGCTCTCTCCCTCTCCCTCTGCCCCTCTCCCTGCTCGTGCACACTCTCTCTCGCTTAAATAAATAAATAAAATCTTAAAAACAAAAACAAACCAAAACCTAACGTGATGTGTTCCCTCTGTATGATACAGAAGGCTAATGGAAAAGGAAAAAAAGGAGAAAAAAAATCAAATATGCCTCAAAACTTAAAAACTAAGAGAGGAGAATGTGGTAGAACAGCAAGGTGAGTGAATTGTGTAAGACTGTTGAATCTCAGATCTGTACCTCTGAAACAAATAATGCAATATATGTTAAGAAAGAAAAAAAGAAGAAGAAGAATGTAGCAGGAGGGGAAGAATGAAGGGGGGGAAATTGGAGGGGGAGAAGAACCATGAGAGACAATGGACTCTGAAAAACAAACTGAGGGTTCTAGAGGGGAGGGGGGTGGGAGGATGGGTTAGCCTGGGGATGGGTATTGAGGAGGGCACGTTCTGCATGGAGCACTGGGTATTATGCACAAACAATGAATCATGGAACACTATATCTAAAACTAATGATGTAATGTATGGGGATTAACATAACAATAAAAAAATTAAAAAAAAAAAAAAAAAAGAACAGCAAGGTGAATGGAAAGTTGTTAGAGAGCAGCCTTCAGAAGACAAGAGGAGATAACAATGAAAGGACAAGAGCATATATGGATATTTTAAAAGTAGGGCCAGGAAAGTAGTCTGCGATCAACTGAAAATGGGGAGGCAGCTACAACAGACAGCTCAGAAGTGAGACCATTAACATCTGGTATAGAACTGAATTCAAGATAGATACTCAGTAAAAAAACTGGGGGTTTGCATGACATTACAAAAGGACGTCAAAAAAAAGGCTTGTCAGAATGTTTTCAAAGTGAGGGGTGACTGGGTGGCTCAGTCAGTTGGGCATCTGACTCTGGGTTTCGGCTCAGGTCATGATCTCACGGGTTGTGGGATTGAGTCCTGTGTTGGGCTCTGCGCTCAGTGGGGAGTCTGCTTGGAGATTCTCTCCCTCTGCCCTTCCCCACCTCGCACTCTCTCTCTCTCTCAAATAAATCAATAAATCTTAAAAAAAAAAAAAGACACCCTGTAGAATCTGAAATCAAGTTAATAAAAAAGGTAACAGGAAAGAATACATTTCACAGATGCTTTGTGCTCCTTAATTGAAATTCAGCCCTGGTAAGCCTACGTGCTAATCTACTCCCATATCCACCACTGGCTGGGAGGGAGAACCTACACTGGGCGTTTTCAGAATGGAAATGATTCCAAGGATTTTGGGGAAGAGTATGTCACTGTCTCACTTCAGGATGCCTGGGCCTGCAGAAACAGGAAAATGGGAGGCCCCAAGACTTGGCTGGGAAGCAACACTGCACCAACACGAATGGGGCACTCTAGACATTAGGACAAAGCAGCTGCAAGAGGAAGCAGCACTCAGGAGAAGGGAAAGCAAATAAAAATATGTATTTAGACAGGTTTAAAAAGAAGTAAAAATATTTAAATGCATCTCGTTCTCTGCTGATTGAGTATCTGCATTGGGCCTTCTGCATGCTAAGGAAGCATTGATTACCCCTCACAGACTGAGCAATACTGTCTTAACTCCAACTGGTCTCTGCTCCACTTCTCAAGACAAACTCCTGCCCTGCCTGGAGGAGGCCACAGGCACAGATCACAATGAAAAGCATACAGCTCCTGACTTCTTAAAATTAGTGTGGGGGAGTTATTTGTGGACTACAGGATTCAGTTGCTATTAAATCCAGTTATATGTGCTTGTCTTTTACAGACAGGATTAGTTATAAACAAATATTGACACTGCTTATTCATAAGATATCAAGTGGCTAATGTAATGACCCTCAGAGACTCAATAACAACCCTAGACTAGGTCCAAGGCATACCCTGGAACGTATTCCTGTTTCAGGAACTGTATATGCAGCAGCTCAAACGGAAGCATGCACACACACCAACTGGCTTACCTGTCTCCATTGGTTGTGATTGACTCAAACTTGGATTTTTTCTTTGGGATTTCATTTTGAATTGAAGATGTAGAAAGTGTTTTCTGGCTTTTAATGCAAAAATAGAGAGACAGACATTAGAAATAAAAGATTTATAAAACATCACAAAAGTTTGTTAAATGGGACCAACATGATATCACAGCTCTTCCATACAAGAGCTAATTATTCTTGATTTTTTTTTTTTTAAAGATTTCACTTATTCACTTGACACAGAGAGAGAGAGAGAGCACAGCAGGGGGAGCGGCAGGCAGAGGGAGAGGGAGAAGCAGGCCTCCTGCTGGGCAAGGAGCCTGATGTGGGGCTCGATCCCAGGATCCTGGGATCAAGACCTGAGCTGAAAGCAGACACTCAACCAACTGAGCCACCCAGGCGCCCCTATTCTTGATTATTAAAATCCACCAAGGTGTTGATTTCATAGGTCCTGGATGCATGGGTAGCTCTCTTCCATAGGGCCCCAAAATTCTTAGCTTTAATTAAATATTACCTGCTTTATTAATAACTACGAGAACAGAGTCAATAAAATTTTAATAAGAAGTATAATCTATCTTATAGTTTAAAAAGTACTTTTCTAAAAATCTTTTTAATTTTTTTAATTTTAAGTAGGCTCCATCCCCAATGTGGGACTCACACTCATAACCCTGAGATCAAGAGTCGCATGCTCCACCAACTCAGCCAGCCAGACTCCCCCCCTTTTTTTTTTAAAGATTTTATTTATTTATTTGACAGAGAGAGACACAGCGAGAGAGGGAATACAAGCAGGGGGAGTGGGAGAGGGAGAAGCAGGCTCCCCGCGGAGCAGGGAGCCCTATGTGGGGCTCGATCCCAGGACCCTAGGATCATGAACTGAGCCGAAGGCAGACGCTTAACGACTGAGCCACCCAGACGCCCCCAGCCAGACACCCCTTAAAAAGAACTTTTACATTTAATGTTTCATATGCATTTCCAACTCTGTGAGGTATATACAAGGTACTATTTCTACTCTGCAGAAACTGAGGCTCATTGAGGTTAACTGACCTACCCAAAGATATATAGCTTGTCAATAGTGAAGCTGGGACTGGATACCAGGTTGAACTCTTTGTCCAGTTCTTCTTCAGTACATTTCTGTGAATCTACTATCTGAGTCCCACAACACCACTAAAAATCAGTTTTAGCCCCAATGAGTTCACCCTCAAGAAAGACCCCTTCTTACTTGATCTCTTCAATATTTGATACCACTGACCATGCCATCCTTCCCTCCTTCCAACTTTATTGAGGAGTAACTGACAAACTGTATACATGTAAGGTATACAATGTGACAGTTTGATATACACATGTTATGGAATGATTACCAAGATTAAGATAATTAACACATCTATCACGTCACATAGTAAACTTTTTTTAACGGCAAGAATGCTTACAATCTACTCTCAGCAATTTTCAAGTATATAATACTGTATTAAGAATAATCACTCTGCTGTACATTGGATCCTCGGAATTTTTTCTCCTTAGAACTGAAAGTTTATATACTCTTTGACCTAAATCTCCCCATTTCCCCCTTTCCCAGCCCCTGGCAACCATGATTCCAATCTCTGTTTCTATGAAATCGGCTTTTTATTTATTTATTTATTTATTTTTATTTATTTGAGAGAGAGAGACACAGCGAGAGAGGGAACACAAGCAGGGGGAGTGGGAGAGGGAGAAGCAGGCTTCCCGCCGAGCAGACAGCCTGATGCGGGGCTCGATCCCAGGACCCCGGGATCATGACCTGAGCCAAAGGCAGACACTTAACGACTGAGCCACCCAGGTGCCCCTGAAATTGGCTTTTTAAAAAGGTTCCACATAGAAGTGATACCATAGAGTATGCCTGTGTGTATGTATATATATCACATTTTCTTTATCCATTCATTCATTGCAAATCATTTACATTGTTTCCATCTCTTGGCTATTATGAATAAAGCTGCAATGCACATGGGGGTACAGATAATCTCTTCAAGATAACCGATTTCATTTTCTTTGGATATATACCCAGGAATGACCACTGGATCATATGGTAGTTCTGTTTTTAATTTTTTGAGGAACCACCATACTGTTTTGCACAATGGCTATACCAATTTACATTCCCACTAATGGTGTATAGGGTTCCCTTTTCTCCATAACCTCACCAACATTTGTTATTTGTCTTTTCCTCTCTCTCTTTTTTTAAAGTAATCTCTACACCTGAAGTGGAGCTCGAACGCACAGCCCTGAGATCAAGAGTCACATGCTCCACCGACTGAGCCAGCCAGGTACCCCTCTTGTCTTTTTGATAATGGCCATCTAAAAGACGTGAGGTAATATCTCATTGTGGTTTTGATGTGCATTTCCCTGACAATTAGTGATGTTTAGCACCTTTGCATGTATCTACTGGCCATTTGTATGTCTTCTTTGGAAAAATGCCTATTCAGGTCCTTTGCCCACTTTTAAATTGGATTTTTTTTTTTTTTAGTATTGAATTGTATGAATTCTTCATAAGTTTTTTTATATTAATCCCTTATCAGATACATGGTTTACAAATACTCACTCTATCTTTCTTGAGTGCTTCTAGAGTTCTGTTCTCAGCTTCCAACTTGAATTATATCATCCAAGAGCATGGTTTTAACAACTACTTATTATATGGGTTGGAAATGGTATTCCCCAAATGCAGATTCACGGACTCTATCCTACATCCTATTGAATTAAAGTCTGGGGTGGAGCAGCAGGAATCCACACTTGATAACAACTTCTATTCCCACTGACTCTTATGTGCTACCAATGGGCCACATCTGAACCTTTCTTGTGAGTTCTAGGCTAAGCTCCCAAAAAATAATTCTTGATTCTCCAAACTCAACATTTTATTTTTTTGAATTTTTTAAAAAGATTTCATTTATTTATTAGAGAGAGAGACAGAGAGAGCACGAGCAGGGGGAGAAGCAGAGAGGGGGGAGAAGCAGAGGGAGAGGGAGAAGCAGAGGGAGAGGGAGAAGCAGAGGGAGAGGGAGAAGCAGACACCCTGCTGAGCAGGGTGCCTGACGCGGGGCTCAATCCCAGGATCTGAGTCAGGACCTGAGCTGAAGGCTGATGCTTAACCGACTGAGCCACCCAGGCGCCCCACAAACTCCTCTTTTAAAAACTGAACTTCTCTTCTTCCTATATTCTAAGAATCTACCTATTCACCCAAGTAAGAAACCTGAGAATTATCCTTTACTCACCCAGCTCTTACCCTTCTACCTGTTCATCAATTATCTAAATTTCTCATAATTCTCCCTCTAAACTATCTTCCTGAATCTGCTTCTTTGATCTCTGGTGCCATGGCCTCAGTTGAGATTCTAATATTAACATCTCTTACCCTGGACTCATAAAAAAGCTTAACTAGCCCCCAGTCTCTTTTTCTTCCAATGTATTCTCCATAGTAATCAGGGTTAATTTTTTTTACAGACCCCAGGATTAGGTTCATGCTCCTTAACATGTCTGCAGAATCCCCTTTTCTCCCATTCCCTGGCTCTCAAACATAAAGTCCAGCAACATAAAAGAACCTGCAATTCCCCAGGATTTCACGTGGTCTCACGCCCTCCATGTCTCTACAAACGCTATTTCCTCAGCCTAGGATGCCTCTGCCCATTCCCTCTGTGATGATTCCAACTCATCCTAAAATCCAGCTCCAACACCAGCTCTTCTCTGAGCCTCTCTTGCCTGACTTCCCAAGGCAGTTAATTACTACTGCCTCTCATGCCTGTATCTTGATGCTTCTCATGCTCATCGAATTATATTGCAATGATTTGATTTCAGGTCTGTCTTCCCTACCAGACTACATACTCTTGGTGAGCAGCATGATTCTTTCATTCATCTCTGCCTTCCTAGCAGAGTCGTTGGCCCATGAGAGTACTTAATAATGTTTGCTAAATGAACAAACAAAATCATAATGGTAACAATAACAAACAGTAACTAAAATATATTGAATGCTTCCTATATGCCAGTTATAAAACTAATCACTATGCATGCACTATATAATTTATGTTCACAACAATTCCATGAGTTAATACTATTATTTCCCTATTTTAAAGATGAAAAAAGCTTGCCCAAGATCCCACACAGAGAACCTGGCAGAGTTGGGATTCAATCCAGAGCCAGAACTCTTTTTTTTTTTTTATTAAAGATTTTATTTATTTATTTGACAGAGAGAGAGACAGCGAGAGAGGGAACACAAGCAGGGGGAGTAGAAGAGGGAGAAGCAGGTTTCCTGCAGAGCAGGGAGCCTGATGTGGGGCTCGATCCCAGGACCCAGAATCATGACCTGAGCCGAAGGCAGACGCCTAACGACTGAGCCACCCAGGCGCCCCTGGAGCCAGAACTCTTAACAATACCTCAGATACTCTGAAAGGAAGCTAAGGCTACAATGAAAGGACATCTTTTTGACTAGATCCCACCAGGACAAACCTAGAACATCTATCAACCTCCTGTCCAAATATGCATTAAAAAAGCTGCATGCCTCAGAAAGTGAAATGTCCAAACTTTTAAGGAGATAACCCACTCCAAAGGTGAGAAGAACATTACAGGGAAAGTAGAACAAGTTCCACAAACTTTTCAGACACAATACAAACCAAGTCAGGAAATCCTGATACCTTATGGAAATCTCTCTGGCACTTGGAAGATACACGAACTGTAAAATATGGTAAAGGAGATTCCTCCTAAGCATAGTAACTAGAGAGAAAAGACTAGGAAAATGTATACCAAATGGTATCCTCCATGGCTAATTGCGTATTTTACCTGACCAACCAATACTTCCAGTCCTATCTTATGCATCTTGGGGTTACCTGTTATAATGGCTGCCACCACTCAGTCGACTATACTGTTCCTTCTCCTGGTGGCTGGCACGGGAAGAGATGCTCAGATGTTTCCTCTGCTCTTTGGTCTTTTGAAGGACCCGTTTGTACGAAAGTGTGCACAGCCAGCACAGCAATTTCCCATCTACCTGAAAGACAAGAAGACAAAGATAAAGAAAAGAGAATGTAGCACATGGGTACTACAGAATATAGGTACTGGGAGCTAGAACCTCTGGGTTAAGTCCCAATTCTGCCACTTATGAGGTGTGTGAACTTAGGCAAGTCTTCTACCTCAATTAAATCTCCCTATGTCCTGTGAAGCAGCTACTGTTATTTCCCACTGGAAAGATGATGAAACTGATGCATAATAAGATTAAGTAACTTGTCCAGGATCATTCAGCTAACCCAGGTCTACGGGACTGCAAAGCTTATACTCCAACTATTATTATATGCTACCTCCTGATTCCTAAGTCAGCTTCTCCAGTATCTTGATTCAGAGAAAATGTGCTCTGGTTGGCAAGCAGGAGTAATCTGGTCACTGGAGAGTTATATCCTCCCATTGTAAAGTAATGAATTTGGTTAGCAAGAGTTAGCTCTTGTAAGCCTAAGCATCTCCAAAAAGTAGCTCTGGACACTGAAAAAGTTTCTGTACTGTATTCTTTCATTAAAAGAACATTTATTGAAGAGAACAAATTGATAGTTGCCAGAGGTGGGGAGTGGGGGGTAGGTGAAATGGATGAAAGTAGTCAAAAAGTATAAACTTCTAGTTATAAAATAATTAAGTCACGGGGATATAATGTACAATATGATGACTATAGTTAATAATACTATATTGCATATTTGAAAATTGCTAAGAGAGTAGATCTTAAATGTTCTCATCACAAGAAAAAGAATTCGGGGTGCCTGGGTGGCTCAGTCGTTAAGCATCTGCCTTCGGCTCAGGTCATGATCCCAGGGTCCTGGGATCGAGCCCCACATCTGGCTCCCTGGTCAGGCGGGAAGCCTGCTTCTCCCTTTCCCACTCCCCCCTGCTTGTGTTCCTGCTCTCACTATCTCTCTCTGTCAAATAAATAAATAAAATCTTAAAAAAAAAAAAAAAAAAACAAGAAAAAGAATTCTGTAACTGTGTATAATGATGGATGTTAACTGGACTTATTGTGATCACTTTCCAATATACACAAATATCTATAATCATTATACTGTACATATGAAACTAATATAAGGTATGTTGATTATACCTCAATTTAAAAAGATATATAAAATAATCACTTTTTCAGTCACTTTTTAAAAAGTAGAAAATGAGAAGCACACTTTTTCTCAATAAATAACAGCAAGCTGTAGATATATTTCAGATTAATATTTTGGCCATTTCTGGTAAAACAATTGAAAGGGAGAGGAAATAGTTCTCAATAAACTATAACTTTTATCAATCTAAGTATATATATATAAATATATATGGGGGGCACTTAGTATGTGCCAGGCCACTGGAAATGTGGCAAAGAACAAGATGGACAGAGCTCATGTTCTAGTGGAGGTGGACAAACAAGCAAAAAAGCAAGATTAATTTCTCACAATGTTACATGCTATGAAAACAATAAAACAGGGTAATACGATAAGGGATGAGTGAGTGAGTTAGTAAAGGGTCTCTGTGAAGAAGTGGCATCTGAGCATGAGGAACCAGTTAAGATGCTTTGGAGAAGGATGTATCAGGCAAAACGACAGCTAGCACAAAGGTGGGAATGACACGGGCATGTCTGAAGGGCTGAAAGGCAGCCAATGTGGCTGAAACAAGGTGAGGGGTGGGAGGTGTGAGGTCAGATGAGACTGAGAGGCAAGTATGGGCCATGCAGGCCAGGCAAGGGGTTTGGGTTTTATTCTAAGTGCAGCCAGAAGTCACTGAGTTTTAAACAGAACAAATCTAAACCACTTTTATTCTACCAATGCCCCATCGCTCCACATAGGGCTCTCCTCCATGTCATCTTGTGACTTTTAATTTCAACAGATAGAGATAATTAGAGTCAGATAGTGAAACTGGTCATGTATCCTGCTTAACTTACAATCTCTCCTTTACAGAATTCAATAGAATTTTGCCAATCATCACTTCACTTATATGGGATATTGATCACTGTAATTCAGATTCTCATGAAATACTAACTCAACAGATATTAGAATATAATGGTCCAGGGGTGCCTGGCTGGCTCAGTCAAAAGAACATGCAACTGTTGATCTCAGGGTCATGAGTTCGGGCCCCACCTTGGGTGTAGAGATTACATACATACATACATACATACATAAATAACAAACTTAAAAATATACATATACTTTAAAAAAAAAGAATAAAATGGTCCACATTTAGTAAATGAAGAAAACAAAGTCTAAAAATCTTCAAGGTCAATAGCATCTAGAAAAGGAACTGAGAATTCCTTTCTGTCATATGTCTTTTTTTTTTTTTTTTAAGTAGGCTTTAGGGCACCTGGATGGCTCAGTTGTTAAGCGTCTGCCTTCGGCTCGGGTCATGATCCCAGGGTCCTGGGATCGAGCCCCACATCAGGCTCCCTGCTCAGCGGGAAGCCTGCTTCTCCCTCTCCCACTCCTCCTGCTTGTGTTCCCTCTCTCGCTGTGTCTCTCTCTGTCAAATAAATAAATAAAATCTTAAAAAAAAAGAAAGTAGGCTTTAAGTAGGCTCCATGCCCAGCACCAAGCCCAACTCGGGGCTTGAACTCACCACCCTGAGATCAAGACCTGAACTGAGATTAAGAGTCGGATGCTTAGGGCGCCTGGGTGGCTCAGTTGGTTAAGCGACTGCCTTCGGCTCAGGTCATGATCCTGGAGTCCCTGGATCGAGTCCCGCATCGGGCTCCCTGCTCGGCAGGGAGTCTGCTTCTCCCTCTGACCCTCCCCCCTCTCATGTGCTTGCTCTCTCATTCTCTCTCTCTCAAATAAATAAATAAAAAAAATCTTTAAAAAAAAAAAAAAAGAGTCGGATGCTTAACTGACTGAGCCACCCAGGCGCCCCTCTTTTTTTTTTTTTTTAAAGATTTTATTTTTAAGTAGTCTCTACACCCAACATGGGGCTCAAACCCACAACCCCAAGATCCAGAGTTGTATGCTCCCCCCACCAAGCCCAGCAGGCACCCCTTGTTTATGTCTTTTTGACACAAGTGACCCACCTTAATGTCTCTGAAAGAAAAAGAAAGTCAACAAGAACACCGAGATTTACCTTCTTTCTGTCATCTTTCCTGTCGAATGCACACTGCTGCTTACACTGCTCGCACGAATATGGCGGCCCATACTTCTTCTCCGAGTTCGTGCAGCGCTGGCACTTGTTGCCGATAAATGCTGCAATTATGTTGCAGTACTGACAAGGTTTGGGCTTAAGGAGAGAAAAAGGGTCAACTGAGTATATTATGAAATACCAGTGCATTTTTTAAAGCAACCATTCCTATTACACAGTTCATTAGGCATTGTAAAAATGTATTCCTGACTTCACAAATTTCCTTCTACATTGATCAAATGAAGCCCAATTCCTAACACTACGCATAAGGTGTTCTTCTGCACAGGACTACTGACTTTTAAACAAATAAATGAGCAAATAACAAAACCCCATTCGTGTATATACGCTGGGACTTCTGTGAGAAATTCAACAGAACCAGTTCTTTGGAGAAACCGGCAAGGGCTTCCAAATTTCTCAAAAGGCCTCTTTGCCATTATCACCATATCACAAGTTGGGAGATTCCCTGCAAGGACATAGTATCCAGAACCCTAACACTGAGAGACAAAAATTCATTCGTCAAAATGAACAGTCAACTGCTACCAAACAAAGAAGTCACATCGTAGGATCTATCTTTCCCGTCCTCTTTTCATACTGGTTACTGAAGGTCTCAAGGAAAATTATAATGACAATCCTGCCATCATGAACATAAACACAGACCTTCTCAATACTAAATATTAGCTAAGCTCGAAAGCTCAAACACTAGATAAACTTCACTGAGAAAGTATTTACACGTAACTAGTTCTAATAAAAATATGGTAATTACATCAATAATCCACAGAATATAAGGTTCCAAGAGACCTGAGTACTCACTGTTAGGTACAGAGAAACCCTACTTACTGTTCCATATAACTGCACATTCTGAGCACATTTCTTGCATATTGTATTGGTTTTACTGTTAAGGAAAAAAGAGACACAAGGTTTTTATAAGAAAAAACCTGTCTTGGGCGCCTGGGTGGCTCAGATGGTTAAGCGTCTGCCTTCGGCTCAGGTCATGATCCCAGGGTCCTGGGATCGAGTCCCGCATCGGGCTCCTTGCTCAGCAAGAAGCCTGCTTCTCCCTCTCCCTCTGCTTGTTCTCTCTCCGTCTCTCTCGCAAATGAAAAAATAAAAAAAAAAATTTAAAAAATAAAAATAAAAATAAAAATAAAAAAAAAAAAAAAAAAAAAAAAAAAAAAAAAAAAAAAAGAAAAAACCTGTCTTACTTACAACATCTGAAAACTGATTCCTCCTTAAGCCCACAGAATTTGCTCATTGCTAAGTGCCAAGGTGATACGTGGTCTGGATACTTGGTTAACTGAAGGTTGAGTATCTGGCCAATAACTCTTCTATTAATTCTTTTGTGGTTACTAATTTTATTAGCTCAGATAAAATGAGACTTTAGTTAAAATGGAGAGATTATCACATCTCCAAGTATCACTAAACAAAATTATCAAATATGGACAGAACCCTCAAAAGAATATTATGTTAGACTGAAATGGACTAGAAGTAATTCTCCTCAATTTGGATAAACAGCTGAGAAACCTGAGGTGAGAAATAAAGTATATGTGTTTCGAATACAAACTTAAGAGGTTCTATCCAGGGCGCCTGGGTGGCTCAGTTGGTTAAGCAACTGCCTTCGGCTCAGGTCATGATTCTGGAGTCCCGGGATCGAGTCCCACATCGGGCTCCCTGCTCAGCGGGGAGTCTGCTTCTTCCTCTGACCCTCCCCCTCTCATGCTCTCTGTCTCCCAGTCTCTCTCTCAGATAAATAAATAAAAAATTAAAAAAAAAAAAAAAAAAAAAAAAAAAAGAGGTTCTATCCACGTTGACTTTACTCTGTCTACACTCTCCTCTGTAAGTAAAAGCATATGAAAATCCCAGATGTGAGGAAATAGGTGCTATGACCAACTATTTTATCAATACTTCCAATTTCTCTAACAACTAAGTACTGATAAAAATAAAAACATCTTTTTTTTTGTTTTTTTAAAGATTTTATTTATTTGACAGAGAGAGACACAGCGAGAGAGAGAACACAAGCAGGGGGAGTGGGAGAGGGAGAAGCAGGCTTCCCACTGAGCAGGGAGCCTGATGTGGGGACTCGATCCCAGGACCCTGGGATCATGACCCGAGCCGAAGGCAGACGCTTAACAACTGAGCCACCCAGGCCCCTAAAAACATCTTCTGTCTTGTGAAGGTCCCGAGGTGATAATATTACCTAAATATCTAAACTGATAAACCACCTTGGGGAAAAAAATCATCTTCAAATAAAGTTTAATTCTTCACAAAGGGAGGTACAAGCAAATGCTTGATGTGCAAGAATAAACAATATTCTGGGGCTGAAAATAAAATCACATAAAAATCCAGCCTATGAGCTATTTTGTGATTATTTTCCCATAAAATCCTATAAAAGTGACCATAAAGTTAAAACAAAGAAAAATGCCAAAGTAGAAAACATTTAAATTAAAATGAAATATTCAAACAAAATATTTTCCAGGGCAATTTTCTTCCATTTTAAAGAGGCAGTATAAGAAGTGAGGTGCGGGGCGCCTGGGTGGCTCAGTCGTTAAGCGTCTGCCTTCGGCTCAGGTCATGATCCCAGGGTCCTGGGATCGAGCCCCATGTCGGGCTCCCTGCTCAGCGGGAAGCCTGCTTCTCCCTCTCCCACTCCCCCTGCTTGTGTTCCCTCTCTCGCTGTGTCTCTGTCCGTCAAAAAATAAATAAAATCTTAAAAAAAAAAAAAAAAAAAAAGAAGTGAGGTGCATTTAAAGGAAACTCTTTTATTTTATTTTTTTAAGATTTTATTTATTTATTTGACAGAGAGAGGCACAGCGAGAGAGAGAACACAAGCAGGGGGAGTGGGAGAGGGAGAAGCAGGCTTCCCACAAAGCAGAGAGCCCGATGTGGGGCTCGATCCCAGGACCCTGATATTATGACCCGAGCCGAAGGCAGACGCTTAATGACTGAGCCACCCAGGTGCCCCTAAAGGAAACTCTTTTAGAAAGAGGATTCACATCAGCAATTCTGTGATGTTGAACATTTGAGTTTATGCTTAGATTTATTACTGAAGAAGTGGGACATATATATATATATATATACAAATGCTCCTGACATCTCAGAAAACATACAAAGAAAAACTATTTCTATGATCCATCTTGAATCAATTTTTTTTAAGATTTTATTTATTTATTTGAGAGAGAGAAAGCACGAGGGGGGTGAGAGGCAGAGGGAGAAGCAGACTCCCTGCTAAGCTGGGAGTCCAATGCGGATCTTGATCCCTGGACTCGGGGATCATGACCGAAGCCAAAGGCAGACACTACACCAACTGAGCCACCCAGGTGCCCTTGAATCAATTTTTTTTTTAAGATTTAATTTTTTTTAAGTAAATTCTACACCCAACATGGGGCTCGAATCTACAACCCCGAGATCAAAAGTCACATGCTCCACCAACTAAGTCAGCCAGGCACCCCCATCTTCAATAAATTTTTATGTATGGTGCAAATTCAGGGTCAAACTTCATATCTCCCCCACACCCAAAAATTAATTCAAGATGGATCATAGACCCAAATGTAAAAGCTAAAACATAATGCTTCTAGAGGATGTTTTATATGTTTCCATTTCTATGAAATGGTAAAACTGATCCATGGTGGAAAGGAAAATCAGAACAGTAGTTGTGTGAGGGAGGCAAGAAGGGTAGGGATTGAGTGGGATGAGGCATGAGAGGACTCTCTAGGGTGATGATAATGTTCTATTATTTTGAAAGGGTTTGGGGTTACACAGATGTACACGGTTTGCAAAACTCATCGAATGATGTACTTAAGATTTGAGCATTTCACCGTGCACAAATTTTATCTCTAAAAAAATGAAGGACCGTAAATAAATGTTGAATTTTGTTAATGATATGCATGCTTAACTGTTTTGCATCAAGTATACTGATGTCCACAACTTTAAAATGCATTACAAATAAGATGGATTAATACACTAATGGATAAATGCAAATGCAGTAAACATAAATCGTAGAATCTAAGTGGTGGGTATATGAGTGTTTATTGTCTAATTCTTTCAACCACTTCTGGTTTGAAAATATCCATAATTGGGCGCCTGGGTGGCTCAGTTGGTTAAGCGACTGCCTTCGGCTCAGGTCATGATCCTGGAGTCCCGGGATCGAGTCCCACATGAGCGGGGAGCCCGCTTCTCCCTCTGATCCTCCCCCTCTCATGCTCTCTGTCTCCCATTCTTTCTCTCAGATAAATAAATAAAATCTTTAAAAAAAAAAAAAGAAAAGAAAAGAAAATATCCATAATTAAATGTTTGGGAAAATGTTCCTAGAACTGAAATAAGACTGATTAAAATTAGGTTTCTAGGTCTATGTGTGAGCTAGCAAATAGACCCCACCCTGCTTTAAGGATCTATTACAGTTGCAGTCCCACAGAACTTACTACACCAATAAACTACTTTGCTGCTATTGCAAGTCTCCCAAAAATGTGTGTTTACTCACACCTAAATGTTTTTCACATTTTTAAAAATGAGATTTAAAAAAAAAAAAATAACAAACCCTTATCAGAATGGTCACATTTCTAAAAGTATCTTCCTTTCGATTATAAATTCTTGAAGCTCTGAATATAAACATACTGAAACATGAGGCTCACTGTTTTACTGTTGTGGTTTCTTCGTGTCATAAAGATTATAAACACAATATAAAACGATCAAGGATCTTAAAAAAAAGTAACTTTAAAAATTAAAGCAGTCAATGGATAACTAGGGAACGAGAAGTGTGTTTTGTATTCGTCAATGTGTTATAATAAAACTGCAGAATCTGTGTATAATGCACTCAATTACAGATCTGTACCGTGAAAAGCAACTAATTGTCGATTTTAAGAGGAAAAAGCCTATTAACATCTTCCATGGTCAACAAAAACTGTACCTCTCCTGCTGGTACTCCGTTCTACAGTAGGTGCACTTCACAACAGGGTGTGCAATCCGACATTCCTGAAATGAAATGAGGATATAATTTTAAAAGGCAGTCAGAAATGGAAACAGCCTTCAGTAGGAGGCAGAAGACCTGGGTACTATTCCCAGCGTAGCCACTGCGCTTGAGTGAGTCACTTGAACTTTCTGGGCCTTATTTTTCTCTTCTGTAATATTGGCATCACTGGCCTGCATTGATGTGGGAATTAAGAAAGAATTTATATGGAACTAGTCATAAATTATAAAACAAAAATATGTACGAATAAGCCGCAGACTGGAAATCAGAAGCCCTGGATTCTAGTTTCAGTTCTGCCGCTTCCATTGTCTGATTTTTGAGCAGGTTCACTTGTGAAATGAAAATGCTAAATTAAAATCATTATTGCTTACCTATATGAAACTTCCTTAAAAGCAATATATATATTTCAAATATACATATGTATTTATATAAAGCCTAAAAAAAGCACTCAAACATCTGAGCTCTCTCCTACAGGGTAAACAGAGAGTGACAAAGTCATGGCCATTTGAGGCAACGATGACATACAGTTATTGAAAGTCTCCCATATCAGAGGCACAAACTCTGGATTATCTGGGAATATCTCAAAATCCATCTCAGGACGCCTTGGTGACTTTTAACTGTCACCTCACAGCACTTCTATTAGCTTAAATAGGCAAAGCAAGATGAAGCAACTCAAATGAAAAAAAGAACTTGGATCTTCAGGAGTAAAAACAGTAGCTGGTTAGGGCCAGGACCGAAGGTCACCAACTGGATGCTGAAAAATCCTTTTGCTTCGTGCGCTTAATTGTGGGGCTTTTCTATAAAGCCGCGCCACATCCGACTCTGAGACTGGCTGGAAAGTGCCCGTGAGGCGCCCGAGTTGGGAAGACTCTCCTCCCAGGCAGCACCCAACTCTGGAGTTCAGTACCAGGCGGCGTAGGGGGTCCCTCAGTCTGCAACCAACGGCGGGGAAGCCAGCCCAGGAGGGATCTCGGTGCGTCTGGTCGGGGGCAAGCAGGGGACCCACTGTCCCCTCCCCTGACCTCAAGGGGTCCGAGAACAATCCCTCGCGGTTGCTAAGCACCGGGACACGCCGGCCGCGGGGGCCTGGACGGAGCCCGGGACTCCCCCACGTGCCCCGCCGGCCCTCAGCGGA
The DNA here is from genome assembly GCF_964656455.1 of Halichoerus grypus. Classification (NCBI taxonomy): domain Eukaryota; kingdom Metazoa; phylum Chordata; class Mammalia; order Carnivora; family Phocidae; genus Halichoerus; species Halichoerus grypus. The sequence goes on from NC_135716.1 coordinate 167,009,382, forward strand.
GCGGGTGAGGCGCCTCAGCTAGGCGGGCCTGCCACGCCCTGCCCGGGGGACCCCGCCGAGCGGCCCCGCAGAACAGGGGGCTCCGGGCCGCACCTCTAGCGTCCCAGTTCCCGGCCGCCGCCCCAGCCCGCGCACCTTGCACAGCTGCTGCCCCTGAGACAGCGCCTCGAAGGGGAAGCGCTGGTGGCACTTGGTGCAGGCGTAGAGCGCCGCCATGTCCGGCCGGGGCCGTGCTCACCGCCCAGCCGGCCCGGCCCGCCGCTTTATCTGACAGTCTGAGGGACAAGCAGGCGGCGGCGGCGGCAGCAGGCTGCGGGCTGCGGCAAGCGGGCGGGCCGGCGAGTGCGGGCGGATCGGGGCGGGCACGGCGGCGCTCGTTGCCCGTTCACTGGTTTATTTCGACGTCCATCAAGTACGAAGGGGCGGAACACAGGGCTTATGACAACTCTGATTCGGTCTGGGCTGGAATACGCCACTTATGACGCGCGCGGCCTCGATTATGTAAAGCGCAGTCACGCGGGGGCGCCACTAGGAGGTACCTTCTCCCGCCCGGGACCGCGGAAGCGCCCAGACCCCTCCCACTTCGCTCTTTGTTCCCGCCCTCGCTCCGCCTCTCCTCGGCCGCGGGCGCAACCGCACCTCTCGCGATACCTCCGCGGAGTTGTGATGTTTTGGTTTCCATGGAGCTGCCCTCTGGGAGGCGGAGGGGCGCGGTTGGGCAGAGAGCTGCGCGTTGTTAAACTACAACTCCGGAAAGATCCCGAACCTGAAAAAGGTGGAGGGCTTGTGAGAGAACACCACCATCACAGGGAGGGAGAAGAGGAAACCATGAGAGACAACCTAAGAGGGGTGCCCTCTGTCAGAGATCCCTACAAAGGGGGGAAACTCGAGGATTGTTGACCTCCAGAGAGAAAGGGGGAAGCCCCAGAGAGGGACCCCTATGTTGAAGAAGAGGGCTTAGAGTGATGACAGCCCCTCCAGGAGGATGTAGAACAATACTAAGGCGAGGCCCTCCACCCCTCAGTGTCCTCCTGGTCTGATGGCCTCCCTCAGGGTGGGATACATTTGGCCTGAGGCCTGTTTCCTACTTTGTGTTCCCCAGTTGCACGCCCAGCTTTTCTTGCAAACAACCACCTGAGGTTTCCTGGCTGACCCTGCCCCCACCCCCACCCCAAGGCAAGCCACATCCTCCTGGATACTCTGCCTCTCTTCAGCTCCCAGCTTGGCACATATAGCCGCCGCCCAAGGAATTGTGAACTTCTTGTTCTTGAGACTTTGGCAAAGTTTCCTGCAGTGCTGACCTTTCCAAGTCCCTGCCCTATAGCTGCTCTTGGCCTTAGATTATTTTTGGTTCTGCCAACCACCTATACAATACTAATTGCTGCAATGTGCATTTTTTACAATTGAGGATGCACTTATGGTTTCTACATCCCTGCCCCAAGAAAATTTATCTCTGAAACCCAAATCCAGCCCCCTTCTTGGGGATTTGCCCAAAGATGTGTGTTAATCAAAGGTTTAGGCTCTGGGGTCAGAAAACTAAGATTCAAAATTACTGTTCCACATTTACTAGCTGTGTGACCTTGGATTTATCACTGAACTCAGAGCCTCACTTTCCTCAGTTGTACAACTGGATCATTATGAGGATCAAAAACAGTACATGGAGGGTAATGGGGGGAAACTACTTAATAAGTAAGGGGTTTTACTTTGGAATGATGGAAATATTTTGGTACTAGACAGAGGTAGTGGTTCCATAACATTATGAATGTACTAACTGCCACTGAACTGTTCACTTTAAAATGGTAGATTTTACATTATGTGAATTTCACCTCAAATCATTAAAAAAAAAAAAGAATTTAGGTTTGGGAGCTAGACTGGCTTTGAATCCCAGCTCAATCACTTAGAAGCTGTATTACTTTGGGCATATTAAACACAAACAAAATAAACAAACAAGAAACAGTAAAAACAGTACATGGAACTTGGTACACTAGGTAAATGTTCATTATTAGAAGAAAAAAAACTTTCTTTTTTTTTAAGATTTTATTTATTTATTTATTTATTTGAGAGAGAGTAGAGCAAGTGAGCGAGAGAGGGAACACGAGTGGGGGTGGGGGCAGAGGGAGAGGGAGAAGCAGGCTCTCTGCTGAGCAGGGAGCCCGATGTGAGGCTTCATCCCAGGACCCTGAGATCATGCCCTGAGCTGAAGGCAGACGCTTAACCGACTGAGTCACCCAGGTGCCCCAACTGTGTTTCTTATTAGGGAGATGCTGCTGCCTTGGATGTAAATACAGCATCCCTTCTACTCACATCCATAACCCCAAACTGGGGTATGAGTCTCTCTGTGTTCCAGTTCTGATCTCCAATGTATTACTTACCAGCTTTCTAAATGCCTATTTACACATTTTTCATCCATCAGACTATGGCATTACGGAATATAAGGACCATATCTAAGTCATTTCTGTATCCTCTTTACCCAGTGCAGGGTGAATTAATCCATTCTTTCAACAGATCTTTATTCAGTATTCAGTCGAACAGCAAGGACTATGCACGATGAGACGTACCGCAAGGATAGAGAACAATGTTAGGATAGGGGAGAGAAGATAAGGGGAGTCACCTGGGTAGAGAAGATCAGGGAATAATTTTCTGAGGAGGTGCCAACACGTGAAGGTCAAGAAGAACTTAGCCATACGACTTAGCCAAGAAAGTTCTGGGCAGAGGGAAAGGTGAAGATCTTGAGGCAGAATACAGCTAGGCATGTACAAGAATGAAGAAGCCGCTATAGCTAGAGCTTAGCGGGACAGAGACGAGGAGAGAGGTCGGCAGGGATTGGCTGGGTCCAGATGACCCTGATACGGACATGGATTTTTTTTCAAAGTACAATGTATGTAGTATAATGGGGAAGAACCCATTGGTAGTTTTTGGGTTTTTTTTTTTAAGATTTTATTTATTTATTTGAGAGAGAGAATGAGAGAGAGAAAGAGAGAGCACATGAGAGGGGGGAGGGTCAGAGGGAGAAGCAGACTCCCTGCTGAGCAGGGAGCCCAATGTGGGACTCGATCCCGGGACTCCAGGATCATGACCTGAGCCGAAGGCAGTCGCTCAACCAACTGAGCCACCCAGGCACCCCCATTGGTAGTTTTTAAGCAGACAAGTGACAGATTTGTATTTTTAAGATTTGTCTGGCTGCTACGAGGAAAATAGACTGGAGGCACAGAGACTGGTGAGGAAGCTATCGCACTCATCCAGGTGAGAGATGATGATTAAAATGTTGCAGTGAAAGAAGTGGACAGATTCAAGATATATTTTGGAGAGAGAGTCAACAGGATTTAGGGATGGACTGGATTTAGGTGGTGGTAAGGGAAAGGGAGAAATTATGATCAATGTACCCAGTTATGTGGATGGTGGTGTCATTTCCAGCAAAAGGGAAGATAAGAAGGAAAGGTTTCAGAGACAAAACCAAGCGTTTTATTTTTGACATACAGGAATGCATCATTTTATTGAGCTTGGCTTTATTGTACTTTGCAGATATTGCATTTTTACAAATTGGAAGTTTATGGCAACACTGTATCCAGCCAGTCCGTATGCACCATTTTTCCAACAACATTTGTTTACTTCTTGTCTCTGTGTCACATTTTGGTAATTCTCACAATATTTCAAATCTTTTCATTATTATATTTGTTACAGTGGTCTGTGATCAGTAATCTTTGATGTTATTATTGTAATTGTTTTGGGCAACACAAACCACCCTTATATAAGAGAGTGAAATTGATTTATAAATGTGTGTGTGTGTGTGTGTGTGTGTGTGTGTGTGTGTGTGTGTGTTTTAAGATTTTTATTTATTTATTTGTCAGAGAGAGAGAGCACAAGGGGGAGCAGCAGGCAGAGGGAGAAGCAGACTCCCCGCTGAGCAGGGATTCCGCTGTGGCACTCGATCCCGGGACCCTGGGATCATGACCTGAGCTGAAGGCAGACGCTTAACTGACTGAGCCACCCAGGTGTCCCATGTGTTGTTTTTTTTAAGTAGGCTCCACACCCAGTGTGGAGCCCAATTCGGGGCTTCAACCTGTGACCCTGAGATCGAGACTTGAGCTAAGATCAAGAGTCAGACAACTGACCGACTGAGCCACTGAGGGACCCCAATAAATGTGTGTGTTCTGACTGCTCTATAAACTGGCTGTTCCCTGAGACACAGGGAACAATATTGGAATTAGTCCAGTTACTAACCCTACAATGGCCTCTAAGTGTTCAAGTGAAAGGAAGAGCCAAAAGTCTCTCACTTTAAATCAAAAGCTAGAAATGATTGAACTTAGTGAGGAAGGCATGTCAAAAGCTGAAATAGACTGAAAGTTAGGCCTCTTGTGCCAGATAGCCAAGTTGTAAATGTAAAGGAAAGGTTCAGTTCTGGAAGGAAACTAATAGTGCTACTCCCGTGAACACATGAATAATAAGAAAGCAAAACAGTCTTATTGCTGATACAAAGTTCAAGTGGTCTGGATAAAAGATCAAACCCACCACAACATTCCTTTAAGCCAAAGCCTGATCCAGAGCAAGGCCCTAACTCTCTTCAATTCTGTGAAGGCTGGGGGTAGCTGCAGAAAAAAAGTCTGAAGCTAGCAGATGTTGTTCCGTGAGGTTTAAGGAAAGAAGCCATCTCCATAAAATACAAGTGCAAGGTGAAGCTGAAGCAACAAGTGCTGATGTAGAAGCTGCAGCAAGTTCTCTAGAAGATCTGGCTCAGATCAGTGATGAAGGTGGCTACACTAAGCAACAAATTTTCAGTGTAGATGAAGCAGCTTCCTACTGGAAGAAGATGCCATCCAGGACTTTCATAGCTGGAGAGGAGAAGTCAATGCCTGGCTTCAAAGCTTCAAAGGACAGACTGACTCTCTTGTTAGGGGCAGTGCAGCTGGTGATTTTAAGTTGAAGCCAATGCTCATTTCCATTCCAAAAATCCTTAAAAACAATGCCAAATCTACTCTGCCTATGCTCTATTAATGGAAAAACAAAGCCTGGATGAAAGCGTGCCAGTTTATAATGTGGTTTACTGAATATTTTAAGCACACTGTTGAGACCTACTGCTCAGAAAAAAAGATTCCTTTCAAAATATTACTGCTCGTTAACAATGCACCTGGTCACCCACGAGCTCTGATGGAGATGTACATCAAGATTAATTGTTGTTTTCATGCTTGCTAACATATCATCCGTATGCTGCAGCTCGTAGATCAAGGAGTAATTTCAACTTCCAGGTGTTATTTTTTAAGAAATACATTTCCTAAGGGTATAACCGCCATAGAGAGTGATTCCTCTGGTGGATCTGGGAAAAGTAAATTGAAAACCTTCAGGAAAGGATTCACCTCTCTACATGCCATTAAGAACATTCATGATTCATGGGAAGAAGTCAAAATATCAACTTTGATAGGAGTTTAGAAAAAGTTGATTCCCTTGGGGCTCCTGGGTCTGCCTTCAGCTCAGGTCATGATCCCAGGGTCCTGGGATGGAGTCCCTTGTCAGGCTCTCTGCTCAGTGGGGAGCCAGCTTCCTCCTCTCCCCACTGCTCGTGCTCTCTCTCTCACTATCTCTCGCTCTCAAATAAATAAAATCTTTAAAAAAAAAAAAAGGGGAAGAAAAAGTTGATTCCCACCCTCGTGGATGACTGTGAGGGGTTCAAGACCTCAGTGGGGGAAGTAGCTGCAGATGTGGAGTTAACAGCAAGAGAGATAGAATGAGAAGTGGAGCCTGAAGATGGGACTGAATGGCCAAAGTCTCATGTTACAACTTGAAGAGAGGAGGAGTTGCTTCTTATGGATGACCAGAGAAACTGGTCTCTTGAGATGGAATCTACTCCTGCTGTGAAGACTGTTGTAATACACAAAGGATTTAGAATAGTCCATAAACTGAGTTGATAAAACAGTGGCAAGGTTTGAGAGAAATGACTCCAATTTTGAAAGAAGTTCTACTGTGAGTAAAATGCTATCAAATAGCATCATCGTGTGTTCCAGAGAAATCATCTGTGAAAGGAAGAGGCAATTGATGTGGCAAACTTCATTGTTTTAGAAATTGCCACAGCCACCCCGACCTTCAGCACCCACCATCCTGATCTGTCAGCAGCTATTAACATCAAGGCAAGACCATTTGTGACTACGAAGAGGGACCCAGAGGGTATTGTGCTGAGGAAAGTAAGTTAGAGAAAGACAAATGCTATATGATTTGACCGATACGTGAAATCTGAAAAACAAAACAAATGAAAAAACAGAAACAGAATCACAAATACAGAGGAGAGGGGGTTGGGGGAACGGGCAACCTAGGTGAAGGGGATTAAGAGGTACAAACTTCCAGTTATAAATAAGTCATGGGGATGAAAGGTACAACATAGAGAATATAGTCAATAATATTGTAATAATATATACAATATAATATTACAATAATAATATGGCGACAGATGGTAACTACATTTATTGTGGTGAGCATAGCATAATGTATAGAATTGTCAAATCACTATATTGGACACCTGAAACTAATATAACATTGTATGTCAACTATACTTCACTTAAAAAAAAAGGAAGTAAGAAGGGGTAAATAACTATTGGAACAGGGAAAATTTAATAAATTATAAGAGACTAAAACAAAAATCCAGGCAAGACCCTCCACCAGCAAAAAGATTACATCACACAGAAACATCAGACAATGGTTAGCATTTTTCAGCAACAAAATATTTTTATTAAGATATGTACATTGTATTTTTAGATATAATGCCATTGCATACTTAATAGACTAAGCATAGTATAAACATAACTTTTATATGCACTGGGAAACCAAGAAGTTCATTTGAGTCACTTTATTGTGATATTCACTTTATTGTCCCCCCTTCCTGAATCAAAAGGAAGTCCATCCAACACAGAACTCTGGTCAGGAGGAGCTGCCTGCAGAGGAGCCGTGAGCAAGAGAGTGCAGAGAGGAGAGAGTGGTCTCACAGAAGCCAAGAGAAAAGCGAGAGACATTAGTCAATAGTGTCATCAGCTGCTGGGAGACTGAAGTGAGGACAATGATGGCTGTTTCCTGAACTGACCTGGACACACACCTGTGTTTGCTGAATGTCTGTCCTATCAGAGCTTGTCCTTCTTCCCTTATCAAGTCTTCCTCCATGTGTCTTTGGCAGCAGCAGGGTGTGCCCCTGAGGGAGCAGGAGAAGACAATTTTCTAGCAGTATTGTTCATAGTATCAAAAGGAAAAGGGAAAAAAAGGAAATAACTATTGACAGAATAATGGATGAATAAATTGTGCTGCACTTAGGGCACCATGGAAGTCCAGAGAGGGGACACTTAGCTTCAACTGGGTCAGCTCTCCCGGAGTGTCACTGCTTACCTCCTATTCACCATCTCCAGAAAATCTTCGTGTTAAGGAAGATGGTGTAGGTCTGGGGTGGAGAAGGGGGAGTTTATAAAAATTAGAACTGGCTTCTATCGCAGGTATGAATTCTTGGTCCACAAATTCAGAAACAAAACTTTTTAAAAAATGGTAATTTCTTCTTAAAGATTATTCTTCTGACTTAAATTATTTTTCTGACTTTATTGAGATATACTGACATATAACTGGATTTAATTTCTATGTTATTTATTCAATAAGCATGCATTGACCATCTAGTAAGTATCAGGCGCAGGGCTAGGCCTTTAAAACACAGCAACAAGGGGGGCCTGGCTGGCTCATTTGGTAGAGCACGCAACTCTTGATCTTGGGGTGTAAGTTTGAGTCCCATGTTGGGCGTGGAGATTACTTTTAAAAAGTACAGCAACAAATATAACCAAGTCCCTGGTGTCATGTCCATTGTAGGGGCTGGGGAGACAGCCGATATAGGAGTAAACAAACGTATAATATAATTTCAGGGAATGCTAAGTGCTCAGATAAAAAATAAAGCAGGGAAAAGGGAGAGAGAATAATGGGAGAGGCTCTATTTTAGATGGAATGGTCAGGGAAGATTTCCCTGAGGAGCTGGCAAATGAGCAGGCACCTAAGTGAAGGATGGGGTGGAGGAGGGAAGGAGTGATCATCCAGCAAATGAGTCTGAGAAGGTACAGCCAGTGAGGTTAGGAAGAAACTCAGGAGAGTGTTGAGTCTCAGAAGCCAAGTGAAGAAAGGTCTTCAAGAAAGAAGTGATCACTGGGGCCCTTGGCTGGCTCAGTTGGAAGAGCACACAACTCTTGATCTCAGGGTTGTGAGTTCCAGCCCCCTGTTGGGTGTAGAGATTGCTTGAATAAAGAAGTAAACTTTAAGAAAAAAAAGTGATCATCTGTGGTAAAGGCTGCTAAGAACTTTGGCAGGATGGACAAGAGTGGTTGCACTGGGTTGGCAGGAGGAAAAGCCTGAGTGAGATAGGTTAAAGACAGATGGGGCAGGAAAAAAAAGGAGAAAGAGAATGGGAGGTGAGGAAGTGGGGTCAGTGAGTAGAGAGAAGCATTTAGAGGATTTGGAACACAACAGCAAAGGTAATTTTAAAACGCTGTGAAAGGCAAGAGAAGATTTACCTTTTTATTTCCTCAACGGACACTATAACAATAAAGGGGAAACTTGATGGTGCAGGAGAGAGTTGAAGGAACAGAGCCTTTGAATAGGTGAATGGGGATGGGATCCAGGGTACAAGTTGAAAGTTGGCCGTGAACAGTAGCGACAGGAATAATTTAGAGTCTGCCCCACACATTCCCCAGGGGCTGCATCTAAGTTCTGGGAAGTTTTTGAGCCGCAAGCACAGGTGGAATGGAGCAGGGTAAGGATTATCTAGTCTTTGTCATCTGTCAAATGATCTTGGACTCTCCAGTTTACAGTTCTGTGAGAAATACATTTCTGTTGTTTATAAGCCACCCAGTCTATGGTATTCTGTTACAGCAGCTGAAACTGACAATAATGGTCTAAGGACTAATGTTCCAGGTCCGCTGGTGGCTGTGCTCCATGTTGTCATCCAGGCACCCAGATTTCTTCCAGTGAGTTCCTCCACTGCCTGCCTGGTTGTGGCTAGTTCATGTGAGGTACAACTGGTAGGGAAGGTAAAAAGTCCTTGGACTGTTTTTCTATCTCCACTTATCCTATAAGATCTCATGTAGCTCTTGGCTTTCAACCACTGATGACTTTGAAAGTTGTCTCTAGCCTGGCCTCTCCCCTGAACTTGACATTTCTATTTGGACATCTACTAAGCATCTCAAACTTGGTATCTCCAAAAAATGTTCAGCTCCTTCTGCAGTCCTCTCCTTTTAAGTTAACGACAGCTCCATTTTCCCAGTTGTTTGGGTGAAAAATCTTGGTGCCCCTGGATGCAGGGCTCGGTCCCACGACTCTGAGAGCATGATCTGAGCCAAAATCAAGAGTCAGATGCTCAGCTGACTGAGCCACCCACATGCCCCTTAAATTTTCATTTTAAACATTATATTAATGTGTATAGTTTGCTTTTTTATTTTTAATAAATGATTTAAATATTTTGGAGAGTGGGGAGTCTGCTTCTCCCTCTGCCTCTCCCCCTGCTCGTGCATGCTCTCTCTCTCTCTCTCTCAAATAAATAAAATATTAAAAAAAAGAAACATTAGGGTGCACTTGCTGTGATGAGCACCAGGTGTTGTATGGAAGTGTTGAATCAGGGCGCCTGGGTGGCTCAGTTGGTTAAGCGACTGCCTTCGGCTCAGGTCATGATCCTGGAGTCCCAGGATCGAGTCCCGCATCGGGCTCCTTGCTCAGCAGGGAGTCTGCTTCTCCCTCTGACCCTCCCCCATCTCATGCTCTCTCTATCTCATTCTCTCTCTCAAATAAATAAATAAAATCTTAAAAAAAAAAAAAAGGAAGTGTTGAATCACTATCTTGTACAGCTGAAACATGTCAGGCAGTTAGTTCGGCATGATAGAGGAGGTACAAAGCAGATGCTGACCACACCCTGGGAGCCACCCCAGAGGATTAACAGCCACGCATTCAGAGCCACCTCTAAGGGCTAACAGAATAGGAAAGACCACAAGGGGACTTCCAGGAGCTGAGCATGAGCACAAAAGGTGCAACTACACTGTATGTTAACTAACTGGAATTTAAATACAAACTCAAAAAAAAAAAAAAAGGAAGATTAGTAATCTTGGTGAAAAAAAGTCAAGAAAAATATATTCTAAATGTGTTAATGCTCTTCAGCCAAAGACCACCAGAAACATACCTATAGATAAACAAATTGGATTTATCACCCATTGTGGTGAGGGAGAATGGACACACTGGGAATCATGGGTGTTACAGCCTTTTATAGGATCTGGACTAGGGTTGAGTGACTTGGGGGAAAGTCTAAGATAGTAAGGGTTTGCTCTCACTCTCTGGATGTCAGAAAGCAAGGGCATTTCTATGATTGGGAATCTCAGTACATAAATCTTATCTGTAGGGAGACGAGGCTAGCACAGGGTAAAACTAATTGTTAAGAAGTAGCAGTCACTCATTTTAGCTAAAGGGGAAAGGGTAGCTTGATATTTTGAGGGAGGCACAGTGACCTTGTTGTTATCTGTGCTAAGATAAAATATAAAGTGGCCTTGTTTTGTCTTATTTAATCATGGTCTCAGAGTAAACATGTAACCAACTGAGTATTGGTATTCTGTGAGATCATTTATGTTCAATAACATGGTCTAGCTGTGAGTTACAGGCCAGCATTTTTTTCTCTCTCTTTTATATGGAATGAATATATAATAATTTATTAATTATGTACATATTTTTGTATTCCTTGTCCAAATATTTCCAGTCCATCACTATAACACCCAGATGTGTAGTATGATAATGAAATGCATTCATTTTGATAGACTTTCGGTCACATAAAAGTTATAGGTCTCCACATATTTTTTATTTTGTCATTATGAAGGTAAACTTAAGGTATGAAGATAGACTATATTTTATTTTATTATTTATTTAGTTTTAAGTAGGCTCCCCGCCCAGCATGGAGCCCAACATGGGGCTTGAACTCACGACCTGAGATCAAGACCCAAACGCCCACCCAACTGAGCCACCCAGGCACCCTAAGCTAGAATATATTTTAAATGATAGGTGTGTCTTCATTTAGAGTTTTTAAATATTTAGATGTAATAGGTGCGCCTCTATTTATATCTTTGTCCCAGGCTCTATAGATGTGAGTGGTGGGCATTTGCTTTTCACTCAACACATGCGACGTTTGCATCAGAACTCACCACCCAAGCTCAGAAAGCAAACAGATTCAGATAGGGAGGGATATTCAAGATACCTCCAGAGTTCAAGCACTTCTCTCACCCCTGTTGCCAATAATCTGGGTCAAGCCACCCTAATTTCTTACCTGGTGTGGTGGAATTTGTATTCTGTCAATTTAGCTAAGCCGGAACTATGTTTCCCAGAATTCCCTTTGTTGTGTAGTTTTGGGTGAGAATTTGCCACTGAGGAAGATTTAGGCACGATTTGGAGGCAGAAGGGAGGCTGTAGGCATGCCTACTCTTGGAAGGTTGATACAGGGTCAGATGCTGCCATAGCTCATGCATGTTTTCCCTGATCTGCTGGCTCCCCTTGTCCTTGTAAGGCAGCAGCTGGGCCCACAGCTCCTCCCAACCCCCTTGGTTCTCTGCCTTCTCCTTCTGCAACTCCAGGTTGAAGTGTGTGTGTCGATGAAGGGCAGCTTCTATTGCTGGTCGTCAAAATTGGAGGCTTGAAGGTGTGGAGAGACCAACAGGAGATCTACTTTGTCCTCGTGGGTTCCAGCTCATCTTTGGGAGTCCTGTTTGACCTTGACATCCACCACTTCATGTCCATCTTTCAGAACACCCATCTCTCAGACCTGCCTTGTTGACTTCTAGCCCAACACCAGATACACAAGCAACAACCTGTGTCATCCGTTTAACCAGCCCTCATAATTGTATCAGGTTAAATACCTATAATAAGTCCCTCATTTTATATCGCTCCTAATGGTTCTGCTTCTCTGATAGAACCCTGATGGATACACCTGGACTTTCACAATCGACTCCCGGGCAGCCAGAGTCATCCTGCTAAAACTTGTCAGACATGTCGCTCTGCTCAAATCCTTCCAGTAGCTCCCCACCTCTCTCTAAGTAAATGCCAGTCTTTATTCTCATTGTCCCAGACTCACTTTAGATGTCTCCCAGCAGTCCATATCCTTGCCTCATCTCCAAATGTTACTGGGTTCCTCAGCATCGTGGGGAGGCAGATGCTAGTCCTTGGCATGAACTCAATGAAGCCTTCTGTAGTGGAGAGCACAGAAGCTTCGGCTCTCATGTCTGACCCAACTGGACCCATGAAGGCTCTGGCTTGCCCAGAAACAGCCCAGTGGAATGAATTCACGTAATTCCAAAGTGCGGACTCTTAAGACCCTGTTGGTGACCAGGAGACCAGAAAGTGAAAAATTGCTGAGAGATAAATTCCTCACTCTTCTTCCTTCTTACGGACTATTCTGAGACATAGTGGCTCTATGTCACCTCTTTGAAGAGATCCCACGTCACTGAGCAACTGGCTTTGATTTTTGTGGGACTCTGGCCAGCAAAGTAATGCACTAGCTTGTATTTCTTTCCTTCCTTCTCTGTTTCACTTCTCTTTCCCCCTGGCTGTGGGGATTGCAACTCCTTCGATTTGGGCTCTGTTTTCTAGGGAACAGAGGCTGACAGTACCAGAAGAGGTCCCAGAAAACAAACCTTCAGCGTATGATTCTGTGGTTGTTCTTCTGACTTATGTGAAGGCAATAGGGATCTCATTGCTGGTAGCAAGTGGAATGATAACCTTGGCCTTCAGTTGGCAACAATGATGAAAGCTTTCTCTTGTGGTGAAGGGAAGATTAAACAAAAAACAAAAAACAAAAAACCACATCCAGGAGCAGGCAGGTTATAAGTGGCAGTTGCAAAGGACTCTAAATGTACAACTTTAGTAGATCTCCTATGTCAGAGTCAAGTTCCTGACAGGGAAAGAGTAGGACCCTGAGACCTGGGTTAGGGACATTAGGGAAGACAAACCTAAGAGTCTTTATCTCATAAATTCTCCTGAGTTTTCCTGGGGGGTAGAGCAGCCCCTGACCTCTTGCCAAGGAAGAACAATTTCCCTTTTCCTTGAGACTATGCACTAATCTCACAGGAAGCAGGCGCATCATAAGATGACATTTATTCTCCTCAATACCTGCTCTCATCACCTCCTCAAATAACCAGGGTCAGTTCCCAGCAAATCCTGAGTGGGGAAATTTAAGTCCTGACCTGAGAAAAATAAGCTACACATCAAAGGAATCAAAAAAACCTAGTTAATATATGTGGGAGAGATCTTGGGGGTTTTAGACATGGCAGTGAGGGGGCAGGCAAGGCAGAATGTAAGACTGGCTAATAGGGATCTCATCATCATGGACCACTGTCCCATAGTTCAGGCTTCAATATTCTTTTTTTTTTCTTAAGATTTTATTTTTCAGTAATCTCTATACTCAATGCGGGACTCAAACCCACAACCCCAAGTTCAAGAATGCATGCTCCACTGACTGAGCCAGACAGGCATCCCAGTCTTCAATATTCTTGCAAGGATAGCTAGATCTCAGGGGCACCTGGGTGGCTCAGTTGGTTAAGCGTCTGCCTTCGGCTCAGGTCATGATCCCAGAGTCCTGGGATCAAGTCCCACATCAGGCTGCTTGCTCAGCAGGGAGTCTGCTTCTCCCTCTGCCCCTCAGCCCACTTGTGCTCTCTCTCCCTCTCTCGCTCTCTCAAATAAATAAATAAAATCTTTAAACAAAAAAAAATGTTTCTTTTTTAAAAAAAAAAAAGGATAGCTAGAGCTTGTCTCCGGTAGATAGTTTCCAAAGATGGTCACAATCAATTCCTTCCCTCCCTCTACATACGTGCCACCCCTCACATCAAGAGATGGAGTCTGTTTTCCTCTTCTCCTTGAATCTAGACTGGTCTTGTGATTTGCCTTAACTAACAGAATATGGTAGAAGGACACTGTTCCAGTTCCAGACCTAAACTTCATGAAGACTGGCAGCTTCCATTTCCTCCCTCTTGGAAGCCAGCCACCATGTAAGACACACACTGAGACCCTCACACTGTGAGGAAGTACAAGTTAGCCATGCGGAGACACCATATTAAGAGAGATGACTGGGGAACCTGCGTGGCACAGTCAGTTAAGCATCCGCATCCAACTCTTGATTTCAGCTCAGGTCATGATCTCAAGGTCATGAGTTCAAGCCCCACATCGGGCTCCATGCTCAGCGTGGAGTCTGCTTGGGATTCTCTCTCCCTCCCCCTCTGCCCCTGCTCCCTTGTGCGTGCGCTCTCTCTCTCTTTCTCTCAAATAAATAAATCTTTTAAAAAAGGAGATGACTGACCAGTCCACAGGTGTTCCATCCATCCCAGCTGAAGTGCCATTTATGTAAGTGAAAAGGACATCTTGGACATCTCTTCTCCTACAAACACCTGTAAATATCACATGAAGCATATGGACACCCAACTAAGCCTAACCCAGATTACAGAATTATGAGAAATAATAAATTGTGGTTGTTTTAAGCCTTTAAGTTTGGGGAGAGTTGTTATTCAGCAATAAATAATTGAAATATGGTCTTAAAACTTTGCAAGGATGGTTCTTTAAAGCAGGATGGTGGCCTACAATAAATGAGGTCAAGATGCTAGAACTTCCATGCTAGAGTATTTAAGAAGAGGTCGGATGTTCAAGGAGGTGGGAATGGAAGAGCCAAGAAATCAGCACCTGACTATGTTCTCTAGGAGGGCCCAGAGGACACTCTCTTTACTGAAGCAATGAGGGGTTCACTGAGAAATGGACATCAGCATCTCTGAGTGGCTCAGTGGTATCTGTCTTTGGTAGGCCGAGATGAAGAGTAAGAGATGCGGCCATGGAACTGGCATCCCTAATATCAATAGTAATGTTGGGATTCCAGAATGGCAGAGGTAGCATCCAAGGCCAGGTGAGTATGATTAGTGTCATGGGCAGCAAGGCCAAAGTGACAATGAGGGTGCCTTGATCTGCAGGGATCTGTGGCAAATTGACTATGGGGATGGGATGGATGGACAGCTGACTGGGTAATCCTCAATTTTTATTTATTTATTTATTTATTTAAAAGATTTTATTTTGGGGCACCTGTGTGGCTCAGTCGGTTAAGCACCCGACTCTTGGTTTCGGCTCAGGTCATGATCTCAGGGTCATGAGATCAAGCTCTATATTGGGCTCTATGCTCAGTGTGGAGCTTGAGATTCTCTCCCTCTGCCCCTCCCCCCAGTCTCATGAGTGCACGCTCTCTCAAATAAATAAAATCTTTAAAAAAAAGCTTAAAAGATTTTATTTATTTATTTATTTTTAAGATTTTGTTTATTCATTTGAAAGAGAGAGAGAGACAGTGAGAGAGGGAACATGAGCAGGGGGAGTGGGAGAGGGAGAAGCAGGCTTCCCGCTGAGCAGGGAGCCCGATGAGGGGCTTGATCCCAGGACCCTGGGATCAGGACCTGAGCTGAAGGCAGATGCTTAACAACTGAGCCACCCAGGCGCCCCAAGATTTTATTTTTAAGTAATATCTATACCCATCATGGGGCTTGAACTTATAACCCTGAGACCAATAGTCACACGCTCTACTGACTGAGCCAGCTAGGTGCCCCCCTCAACTTTTTTTTTTTTAATTTAATTTTATTATGTTATGTTAGTCATCATACATTACATCATTAGTTTTTGATGTAGTGTTCCATGATTCATTGTTTGCATATAACACCCAGTGCTCCATTCAATACATGCCCTCCTTAATACCCATCACCAGGCTGACCCATCCCGCCACCCCCCTCCCCTCAACTTTTATATTAAAAAATATCAAGGGGCGCCTGGGTGGCTCAGTCGGTTAAGTGTCTGCCTTTGGCTCAGGTCATGATCCCAGGGTCCTGGGATCGAGTCCTTCATCGGGCTCTCTGCTCAGTGGGGAGCCTGCTTCTCCCTCTCCCTCTCCTTCTGCCTGAAACTCCACCTGCTTGTGCTCTCTCTCTCTCTCTGTCAAATAAATAAATAAAATCTTTAAAAAAAAAATCAAGAGCTGATAAGCGGAAGACTGACATTAGCTGCCACAATGGAAAATCACAGTCCCTCATCCAGACCCTAGATCTAAGTTCACATAACCAGAACACCCTGACTGCAGGAGAGGTTATGCCCCATTAAGGAACAACTCTGCAGTGAATGGTACCATAGTTACCTAGAGTAAATGTCCCTCCAATCCTTCCCCAAAGGGATCTGCTGCCATTTACTAAGGTAACTGTGCATTGGAAAAAGAAGAATATTCACAATTTTCAAAGATTATTAAAGACATGGAGTCTGAGCTGACACAGAAACTAAGAGACACAAAATACCAACATAAATTTCTGGTTAGAGTGGGGACTAACAGAGGCCAGGTGATAGATGGAGTTTAACCTAAATCCAGTGGATTACATGATCCTGCAGGTACAATGTGGCTGGAGGCTGTCCAGCCAGATAGTCATATGTCGCATATTGTGGATGTCAACCAGGCTCTGAACTTAGCAACTCTATTGCTTTGGGGAAAAAAAATCCATAAAAAAAAATGGCCACGGTGGCAAAGATGGAGGCTATGAATGGACCCTGAAACTGGGGCTCCTTCACCAAAGTTAATCTAGCAACTGCCAACAAATAGCCAAGCAGCCAACAGTAGGCTGCAGTGTATCAGGGAGAACTGCCAGCCACCTGGTGGCAGGTCGGTTATATCAGCCTCCTTCCACTTTGGAGAAGGCAATGATTCATCCTTACTAGAATTGTGTTTTTTTTTTTTTTAAGATTTTATTTATTTATTTTTTTGAGAGAGAGAAAGAGAGTGAGAAACAGCATGAGAGGGTCAGAAGGAGAAGCAGGCTCCCCGCTGAGCCGGGAACCCGATGTGGGACTCGATGTCAGGACTCTGGGACCATGACCTGAGCTGAAGGCAGTCGCTCAACCAACTGAGCCACCCAGATGCCCCTAGAATTGTTTATGTACTCCAAACATGGGTTGCATTTCTTACCCATAGTGCTTCTCAAGTATTACTATCCAAAGGTTTAAAGAATGCTCAATCCATTACCAGGACCAGAGGACCCATTTTATGGCAAAGGATGTGTGCTAACGGCCTCATGCACGTAGCCTTCACTGGTCTTACCATATGCCGTCACTCAGAAGCAGCCAGCCTGAGAAAACATGGAATCAAATGACTTTATTTCCACAAGCTTAAATCTCCTCCTCTGCAAAATGAGGATTATAAACAATAGATGATACTTTACAAGACTGTTGTGGGATAGGAAGGAGATCATGTATATAGGGTATTTTACATAGGTCCTGCTGTGCAGAAGGTGCTCGATAAATGGTAGGCATTATTATGAATTGAATTGTGAAAGGCCTCTGCATCCTGAGAGGAACTGATGGTTGCACTTCAAGAAGCCCAGCAGGGTCGTGGATCCCACTCTAGCATGATCTGCTTTGAATACTCTCAGCTGTTCAGAAAGTCCCTGGCTTCAATTACATGTTTCTGCCAGGGGATATGGCAGAGATGCCATCACCAAGCAGAGTTGGAGGAAAGGTGAAAAGAAAACCCAGGGTGAGTCCAGGAAATGGAAACTCAGACTAGGATTGGTTGGTTGCCTGGAGGAGAGGAGGCTGTCCAAACGTGATTACAAAAGCCAGCCTCCAGCCGGAGAGCTGTTACCTCACTGCTGTTCCCATCTAACATCAGGCTCCGAGAAGGAAAGGAAGATTCCTCTTCTCCCCTCCTCCAAGGTAAACCCAGAAGCTAGCAAGTATGAATATCGAGCTGCCAACCTCTGCCAGGCTGCCTGCCTGTGAGCCGTATGCCCTGAGAGCCAGGATACCCATTCCTCAGGGAGGCTATACCCCTGGGTCCCTTGTAGTGCCCTGGACTAGGACTGGTCCCAGGAGATGGGTTGGGGGCTTTTAGGGGCTTGGGGTACCAAACCCGAAGAGACATGAGACTTGGATTATAGGTACCAACTCAGCAATCTGTGGCCTTAACCCTGGCACTTCACTTGTTTGGGCTTTAGTTTGTCATCTGTAAAATGGAGATCAAGCTACCTTACCTGCCCAAAGGACTGGACGATTTCTGAAACCCCTTTAATGCAGGATCGAAGGTGACAGTGAGTTCATCTTTGAGGATAGATGAAGTTATCTGGAAGTGTGGGTTTGAGCATCAGTCGACTGTGGGCTTAAATCCTGACTGCCACTTCCTAGCTGGGCAGTCTTAGGAATATTACTTAACCTCTCCCAGTTTCAGCTTCCTTATCTATAACACATGGTTGAGAACAATGGTACCTACGCCATGGGGTTGTTATGGGTATAAATGACCTTGTGTCATAAAGTGCTAAGTCCTCAATATATGGGAGGTTGTCCGTTTTTAATTCGAGGAAAATTCCTTGAGCTGACAAAGATCACATTAGAGGTAAGTTTGGGGGCATATGTATTTTCCGATTCTGTGCTATAACAGAAAGAGCGTAAGGTTTGAATTCCGACAGTCTCGAGCGTGTGTCTAGGCTGCACAATTTGCTGTGTGACTGTTGTTGTCACGAGGAAATTGAAAGGCCGCGGCTCCTCAGGAGGGTCCTGGGCTCAATCGAGAGCACCTCGCTGCTTTTTATGGACTCCTCCCCGAATAGGACGGGGAAACCACCGAGCGGGTCCGAAAGGGCTCTGCAGACCTTCTCTCTCTCCCCCTCCTGTGGGCCAGTGACGAAGCCCGCGCGCGGCGCCACCATGCGGCAGGAGGCGGTGTCGCTCTTCCTGTGCTACCTGCTACTCTTCGCCGGCGGCGGGGCGCAGGCAGGTGAGGGTCCCCGCACCATGGAGGGCTGTGGGATAAAGACGCGGAGAGCTTCAGAATCCCGGCGGAGAGTCTCAGGGTCCCTGGTTCCAAGACGAGAAGGGCTATTACGATGGCCAGCTCCGGGTCGCTGTAGCCAGGGTCCCAGATTCGAATCCCCACCTGTCAATTCCTCCGTTCCACCGAAGGGTTACTCTGTGCCAGGTGGGCGCCAGGCACGGCGCCTTGGGTGTAGTCTCTTCCCTTCAGGGAGGCTCCCCGAAATGGAAGGATGGGGTGGTCCTGAGCATCAGGCACAGAGTAGGGAGCCCCGCTCCCCGCTCCACTTTGTCCCCTCCCGATAGGCAAACGACAACGGGAAAAAGAAGGCTCGGAAGGCGGAGGCTCCGGGTTCTGGGGCGCGGTGACCTACATGGCGATCGGAGGAGGTGCGTCCGGAGAGCGCAAAGCTCGGGAAGGGGGGGGGCTCGGGCCCCTGCTGCGGGCGCTTGCTCATCACCTCCTCTTCCTCCAGGGCTCCTGGCCGCCGGGCTGCCCGCGCTGGGCTTCACGAGCACCGGCATTGCCGCCAGCTCGGTGGCCGCCTCGCTGATGAGCATGTCGGCCGTGGCGAACGGGGGCGGGGTGCCCGCCGGGGGGCTGGTGGCCACCCTGCAGAGCCTCGGTGAGTGGGCGGCCGGGCCCTCGGGCGGGGACGCCAGAGTCAGGTGACTCCATGAGTCGGGTGTTCTTACGATCTCCATCCTTCAGTGGGGAAACGGAGGCACCGAGGGACTAAGTAATTTACTCGAGTTCTGCCAGTTAATTAGCACCAGGGCCAGGATTCGAACCTGGTCTTATGCCTCGTTTTCAACCACGAAGGCCAGGTGCCTCACTGATGCTTTGGCCAGGTCACAGCAAGCCTCAGTTTCCTCATCTTTTAACAGGGATGGCCATCCTCAATATAACATTTTATGAATCTGCTCAATCCCAGAGAACCAGACTGGCAAAGAAAGGTGGTGGAAAGGGGTGCCTGGCTGGTTCAGTTGGTAGAGCATGTGACTTTTGATCTCCCTGTTGTGAGTTCGAGCCCCATGTTGGGTGTAAAGATTATACTTAAAAAATTTTTTTAATTAAAAAAAAAATGCATTCACTTCTCTCTCTCTCTTCCACCCCTTTCTTTTCCTTTCCCTCCCTCTCTCTCTGAGGCCTCCAGAATCCTAGAGAAAAGTTGCCCCCGGCAGACTCCTCTCTGCCTTCCTGAATCTTCCATCTGCTCTCAATTCTGGATGACAAAATCTCAAAGAACCAGCCCAAAAGAAAGGAGTCTTTCTCAGAGGGGGCAGAAGACACAGATCAGTGCAAACCCCAGCAGTGGGAGGTGAAGGGTGTGGGCAAAGCTAGGAACAGTCCTGCGCTGTAAGATGCTTGTGCGTGTGACAGGCTTGTGAGGAGGACGAAATCCCTTACTTGTGAACCCCCAGCCCCCACAGGGAGGTCACCACTGAGGTGGCTGTTGGGAGCATTATTAATAACACGGTGTGGTCACCGCAGATGTGAAGAGAATGAGCTGTTATTGGTGTATTTCCCATCTCTGAAACACATCTCTGATTTGAGACGGCAAGTCAAGGGGGAACTAGGATTCACTTTGCAAAAGTCCTGTCCCCTCTCAAGGCCCCCGTTTCGCTAACTGGAAACGAAGAAGTTAGACTTCACTAATGGTTTCCAGGCATTTGGGTTCCCGGGTCTGGTGCCTGGGCCCCAAGTGACCCGGCTCTATTTGCTTCACAGGGACTAGTGGTGGTAGTGCCCTCATGGGCAAGATTGGGGCCTTCCTGGGCTACGCTGTCCACAAACACCTCGAAAACAGCAAGGAGGAGCCGGAGGATGAGGAGTAGCCAGGAGCAACCGGGAACCCGCTCCTTCTTCCAACTGTAGCCCAGAGCTTTCTCGGTCACACTCATCAGTGACCGAAGTGAAAACACGGAATAAAATTCAATCAGAAAACACTTTGCCCTGGGGCGCCTGGGTGGCTCAGCCGGTTAAGCGTCTGCCTTCAGCTCAGGTCACGATCCCAGGGTCCTGGGATCGAGCCCCGCAAAGGGCTCCCTGCTCGGCCGGGAGCCTGCTTCTCCCTCTCCCTCTGCCTGCCGCTCCCCCTGCTTGTGCTCTCTCGCTCTGTCTCTCAAATAAATAAATAAATAAATAAAATCTTAAAAAGAAAAAAGAAAGAAAGAAAATGCTTTGCCCTTCTGTGAGTCACCCTTACTGTGAGAAGCCCAACAAGATCTGGCTCTGATTTGCCTTCTCCATACACCTCCGACCCCTTCTCCCCTGAAGCCAACCACAGCTCCTGGAACACAACCAGGTGGTTTTGTCTCTGGGCCTCAGCACGTGCTGTTCTCTCTGCCTCAAATGTCCTTCTGAAGCTCATAACCCAGCTGAGACATCCCCTCCTCTGGGATTCCTTCCCAGCAGAGCCTCCTGCCACAGCGTGAACACTCAGGCTCGATTTCACAGGGTGCCTGGGGAGGCAGAGCTCAGTCTGTTCTCAGTGGGAGACGCTTCCAGCTACTTTTCTGATTAGGCAGAGATGGAGAAGCCTGATCTCCATTCTCTGAAGAAGCACAGAGTGGTCTCCCTTAGATGGAGAATATAAGGCCAGACCTTTTCCTTGGGGAAAGTGTGTAACACCAGCTTTTTGAGGGTGTGGCTCGGCCAGGTCTCCTTCCCTCCAAGAACTCTGGGGATCAAATGGACAGTTTGCGAATGGAGCCTTTACACCTTTGGAATGGAAAGGAAAGGCCAACCCAAACCTTTGGGGAGATCCGAAGTTAGCAAGGCCTAGCCAGGTGAACCAAGGTGCCTGGACCTAGGTGGGGTGGGATTGCATAGGGGTCCCAGAAATCAAATGGCGGTGAAGACAGGGCTGGTGCCAGCACCAGGGTTCCGGTCTCTGGGCGGGCACACCAGCCTCCATGCCAGACCAGCCTCCTGTGGAGATCTGCATCCCTGGGAAGTGGTCATGTGTGAACCACAAAAGCTGGTCACAAAAGGGCCATCGCAGCTGTGTTCAGTCCTCCGCCGCCCCGCCCCACCCCACTTATAATCCAGACATTCTTCTCCAGTTACCGCTGTGTGTGGGAGGGTGGGTAAGAGGTCCCATCCTGCCCGCTCCTGCCCCCAGATCTCACGCCATCTCTGCGGCTGGCAATCGTGTGCCTCAGCTGGCTTGCCCCAGGCCCCAGAGAAACACTGCTCGTGGAAGAGGTTCATAGGTGGGAGAGACAGCACCTGCTCCTCACACTCTCTTCATGGCTTGTGTCCAGGAGCAAAAGCTGGGCTGAGTCCCCTGAGCCGATACTCACCACAGGGGCCTCAGCTGAGTCCTGTCTTGGCTGGGGCCGTCCAAAGAGGGGCAGAGAGTGGACTTCTGCCTCCAGAGGGAGGCGGAGTCTCAAGCATCACACTCTACTGAGGCCTGCATCCCAGTTTGTCTATAGGGTTGACATCCCAGAGACATAGTGTGTATCTCTCAACACCTTCAGGGAAGGCGTTGTCTCTAATTTCTCTCTCCTCTCCAATGCCTGGCGCAGGCCTGACACACAGTAAGTGCTAATATATGTGGGTAGAACTGAACCTGAGGTCAGTCTCCTCCCATCTACCTGTCCCTTCACCTTCCCCAATATTCATGGGAAGGATGACTGGACCTCTTGTTCTTTCTCTTGGGGACCCTTAGTAATACCCACTGTCACTACCATGTAGGCCTGGGGATGGAGGAGCTGAACCCCCTTTAACACTGGTCTGAGTAAACACAGGCCTTTAACCTCTTACTCAGCATTCTCCAGCATAGATGAGGCTGGGGTTTTCAAATAAGACAGTGGAGCATAGTAGTTAGGAATTTCCTCTGGAGTCCTATAGACCTAACACAAGTTCCTTCACTTCATGTGACTCAGTTCCCTCCTTTGTAAGATTAAAGGATAAAGCAGAGAGAAAAAAGCCAAATAACAACCAGGAACTAAATCATGTGACTTTGGAGTCAGGGTTTACTTTCTGGAGCTCACAGACCCTGTTCTTCCTTTCTCCTAAGGATGGGCACCCTGCCCCCAGGAGCATAAACCCCCCACTTATTCCCTTGGTGTCTTTTTTTTAAAGATTTTATTTATTTATTTATTTGAGAGAGAGTGAGAGTGAAAGAGCACAAGCAGAGGGAGTGGCAGAGGGAGCAGGAGAAGCAGGCTCCCCGCTGAGCAGGGCAACCGGATGTGGATGCGGATCTTGATCCCAGGACCCCTGGTCATGACCTGAGCCGAAAGTAGACGCTTAACTGACTGAGCCACTCAGGTGCCCTGGCTTTTTTTTTTAAGATTGATTGATTGATTGATTGATTGATTTATAAAGATTTTATTTATTTATCTGAGAATGAGAGAGAGAACACGAGAGGAGAGAGGGTCAGAAGCAGAAGCAGACTCCCCGCTGAGCAGGGAGCCCGATGCGAGACTCGATCCTGGGACTCCAGGATCATGACCTGAGCCGAAGGCAGTCGCTTAACCAACTGAGCCACCCAGGCGCCCAAGATTTATTTATTTATTTGGGACGCCTGGGTGACTCAGCCGGTTAAGTGTCTGCCTTCGGCTCAGGTCATGATCCCAGGGTCCTGGGATCAAGTCCAGAGTCGGGCTCCCTGCTCAGTGAGGAGTCTGCTTCTCCCTCTCCCTCTGCCTTCCACTTCCCCTGCTTGTGCACTCTCTCTCTCTCTCTCTTTCTCTCGCAAATAAATAAAATCAGAGCAAGAGAGAGAGAGAGGAGGGGCAGGGAATCCTTAAGCAGACTCCTTGCTGAGCGTGGAGCCCAACTCGGGGCTCGATCCCAGGACCCTGAGATCATGACCTGAGCCAAAACCATGAGTTGGACGCTTTAACCCAGTGAGCCACCCAGGCGCCCCTTCCCTTGGTATCTTATTTCCTTGAATAGCTTCAAGGCCAGAGACAGACAGACAGCTCGGCCCCCGGGATTTCAGATTTGAGGCCTCAGCACTTCTCAGGCTGAATGACACTGAAAATGACCTGTCTTTAAGGAGACACTCTTCTTACCACAGGATCCCTTGGGTCTCTGCAGGATAATGCCTTGCGTTCATTCTGCAGGCATTTCCTGGGCACTCAGTCTGTGTCTGGCACTGTGCCAGTTGCTGAGAACACCGTGGTGGAAGAGACCCGATTCCCACCTCCTTGGAGCCCACAGTGCACAAACTAGGAGCCCCCACAAAGTATCTATGACCCCCTTCTCCCTCCCTGTCACCACCTCCTTGCCCCCATCTCCCTTCACCTATCCTGGCCCTTGTGAGCCATCATGGGCCACAATCATCCTTCTACAAAGTGTGAGGCAGAACAATGAACACAAACCAGAATTCACTTATGCAACAAGTCAGGAGATGCTAATGCACTTTTAGCCGCCTCCTTGGCAATGGCCTTCAGAGAGACAAAAAGCTGAGTCCTGGCCCAGCAACAGGGTGGTGCCTCCAGCAGGTTACCTGCCTTCTGTGAGCCGTAGCTTCCTTGTTTTTAAAACAAGGGGGCTTGGATATTATGGTCTCGGAGTTACTCCCTACTCTAAAACTGCTGAGCCTGAAGCACATGCTTCGGAATCCTCTCAGTCCTGTCTGATCCCGGCCCTCTGAGAGTGGATTTTATTTTTAGAAGCTGCCAAAAGCCACCTTGTGATGCCAACTTTGGTGACTAAGGTGGGTGATGGTGCTGAGAGATGCCATGTTTGGTCACAAATGAGGGTGACTAGAGACCAGCAGGGCAGTTCCTCACTCTGAGACCACACCCTAAGACAAGTCCAAAAATAGATCCCATCTGTGTGACTGACTTGATGGAAAACAACACTGAGGTCCTCTGTCCTCATCATTTCTCTCTGGACCTCAGTGTCCTAGTCTATGAAATGGAAGAGGGGAGGAGTTGAACTCTCATCTAGACCTAGCATGTCTTTCCCAAGTACTCAAGTGAGAGGTGTCTTTCTCTTTAATAAAATCCCTTCACATAGGGATTTCTTTTATTCTTTAAGGGCCTCCCTGGCGTCCAGACCCTTGAAAGTAAGCTCACTCCCTCTCAGGGCCAACTTCCCAGCGTCCCATCGTGTTATGTGCTGTTATGGCCACCAGGTGGCAGGAAAATCCCGCCCTGAATCTCCCTCAGCCTGCATCATCCTTTAGCAGCTTCACAATTACCACCAGCCCTCCACCACCAGGGATGCTGAAGACCAAAATGAATCAGACCCACCAATTACCACAATTACCACCAGCCCTCCACCACCAGGGATGCTGAAGACCAAAATGAATCAGACCCTGCCCCTGCTCTACAGCACGAGCTCCTGAAGCTCACGGAAGTGGTCACTCCTGAGGATCCCTGCCCCTCCTCTCCCTTGCATTGCCGGCCCTCAGTCCTGCAATGCTGAGATCTCCAAACTCCCCAGCAGAGCATTCAGGACCCTCTGCAATCAGGTCTCACCCCCAGGCCTACAGCCTGTGCTTCCAAACCGGAACCACAGGGATCTAAATGAAAAGGAGAGGAACACCCCACACACTTCTTGGCCGGGCAGCAGAGAGTGATGCCAGGTACAGGGTGTCCCTGGATTCAGCCTTGAAGGGGGCCTGGGCCAGCAGAGGGCCTGGGTCAGCAGTGGCTGGAGGGAGCTGAGGCAGAGGAGGCCTGTGGCTTCCTGTGAAGAACTAAAGAGCCACTTCCTTTAAGCAGATGGCTGTGGGGGAGGGGCAGAAGAGTAGAGAGTATGGGCTTCCTGGCTTAGGGGGAAAAGAAAGGGGCCCCAGCAAGGCCCCATGGAGAAGTCCAGAGCAACCCTCTATTTCCCTTCCATCTGAGGTTTCCGTGGAGCAAACAGTGCAGACAGGTAGGGTCACACACTTCTCATGTGCTATGAAGCCACAGAGAAGGGAATCAGGTTAGGGGCAGGCTCAAGAAATGGAGCCTTGGTTACTCCAAAAAGCAGGCCCAAGCACTCACTCCCAAGTAACCAAGTCCAAGTACTAAGCCTCAGAGCCCAGTCCCAGACCTCCAGATCCAAGGTTTTACATATATTAACTCATTTAATCCTGACAACAATCCTCTTGGGTGTTATTAAGATCCTTGCTTTTTAAAAGAAGAGATCACAGCAGAGAGAGGTTAAATGACTTCTCTAAGGTAAACAGCTAGCAAAAAAAAAAAAAAAAAAGAAAGGGACGCCTGGGTGGCTCAGTTGGTTAAGCGACTGCCTTCGGCTCAGGTCATGATCCTGGAGTCCCGGGATCGAGTCCCACATCGGGCTCCCTGCTCGGCAGGGAGTCTGCTTCTCCCTCGGACCCTCCCCCCTCTCATGCTCTCTCTCTCTCTCTCATTCTCTCTCTCAAATAAATAAATTTAAAAAAATCTTAAAAAAAAAAAAATAAGGTAAACAGCTAGCAAGTGGCAGGACCAGGATTTGAATCTTGACAGGTGCTCTAGAACAGTACTTGGCACCCAGAGAGGACTCTATAAATAATTGTCCAATAAAAGTACTTAATCTTAATCTCCCTTGGTCCCACCCATCCCCCTCACTCAATCCAGCAACCAGCCAGCCTGTAGATCCTATCTTCTAATTATTTCTTGAGTCTGCTCACGGCTCTCCACCCACATGGCCCCCTCTCATCATCCAGCTCACTACCCTCAGTCCTGGAGGTCACCTACAAGGTCTTCCTAATGGGTCTCCCTGTGTCCACTCTCGTCTATTCTCCACACAGAGCCAGGAAGATCTTAAAATAAATCAAAACAAAGGACCCCCTCCTTCCAGCTTAAAGCCCCCCCCCCCAGCTGCCCATAACACTTAAAATTCTACTCCCTTACTCTTGTCTTCAAGGTCTCGAATAATCTGCTCCTCCAAAGCTCCAGAGTCTTACCTCACCTTGCTTCCCCTCCCCCAACTCTTTTCCAGCCATACTGGCCTCTTTTTCCTTTCCAGAACCCTCCAAGTGTGTGCCAACCTCAACGCCTTTCCACAAGCTCTTCCCTCTGCCTGGAACACTTTTGTTGCTTCAGGAGTCAGCTCGAATATAACTTCTCCAGAGACCCAAGCCCCCAGTCTAAATTAAACACTCCGTTATCCCAGCAGCCGGTACCTTATGTTCCTAGAATGGATCACGATTGTAATCAAAGCATGATTGGTGTAAGCATTTGTTACTGTCAGACTTCCTCACTAGACTCCGAGCTCCCTGAACACAAGCACCGGGTTCATTGTTATTTATCGCTAGCACCCAGCTCAGCTCCTGGCACGCAGAAGGCGCCCAAGAGCTATGGTTGAGTGGCTGGTCCAGATGGATGGACAGACAGATGAAGGTGGATGAAGAGCAACTCAGTGAATAAATACATTTTAAAATTAGGAGACTATTCACCCCGCCTCTATTCCTCAAGGCAGGTATGTGTGCGATTCACATGGGAATCCAAGGCCCCCCACCAGGCTTTTCCCAAGCAAGGCCACTGGGCGGGGCTTCCTGGACGGCTGCGTGACGTCACAGGGGAGGCGTGCCCGGAGGCCGCCTCCGCTTCCTAATTGGCGCGCGCGGGGCGGCGGCAGCCACGCTCAGCGCCGGTGCCGTCGGCGGGTGGCTGCGCCGGGAGGGGAGAGGCGGAGGAGTGCGGCGCTGTGTCCCCGTGGCCGGCCACCAGGCCCTGCCGCAGCGGCGCCAGCTTCAGCGCGCCGGGGCGCCCCGGGACACGTTCGCGGCGCGCCGAGCGTTTGGCGAGGTTCTCGCCGTTCTACGGGGAGAGGGGACAGAGGAGGGGACGCGCGCTGTGTCTAGACCGCTCCCCGCAGCGGGCGGGGCAGATAACGTGTGGCCACGCTTCGGGGCGCCCACTGGAGCACAACTGTTTCGGGCCTCTGACCTCAGAGAGGAAAGTCCCAGAAACACAGCCTCACCCTCCCCCTCACTCTCCCGGACACGCCCGCCTCCTTACCCCCCACCTTAAATGTAGACCCGAAAGTGCTGCAGGACAAGGAGTCTGCAGACCTGGTTTCCAGCCGTATCTCTCTATGACCCGGAACAAGAGTCCTGCCATCTGCTCCTCAGTCTGCTCATCTGCGGAATGGAGCGGTACGGCATTAAATGATGTGATGTGTAAAGTGCCAAGCACTGGACTGGCGCATACTGGGTCCTCAGTAGATACTAGTTTCGTGCTCCCTGACCCTGACCCTGCCACTGATTTGCTCTGTGGTCTGGAGCAATTTCATTTAACCTCTGTCTGGGGGTCTCACTTCCCTATCTTTTGGCGGCAGAATTGTCCTTCCAGCCCGTACGTTCTGAGAGCTAGGACTTAACTGACTCATTGAATCAGTGATGAGCTGAGACCAGACCCCACCTCCAGGTGTCACTTGACTTCTCTGAGGTTCCTCTGACAAATGAACTTCCTCATCTTCCCTGAGATGCCTCTAATGAGGTTGTGCCTAAGAGAGCCGGACTCCCCTGAGTTTCTGCGCGGTCTTAGGGCCTGCAGGGACTTTAAAGGACATCCCAGACATCCTTCCTCAAAGTTTTTGCTGGGGTTGGATCACTACCCCCCCCCCCCACACACACACACACTTCCACCACCATGTAAAACCCTTTGGTGACTCCCAATGGCCTCAGGCTACTCAGGAAGACCCACAAGGCCCTACCTGGGTCTCTAGTCTCAGCCTCACCCCCACCCCTCTCTCCCCGCCAGGCTCTAGACAGACGGAGCTGCTCTCAACTCTCTTTCCTCTCCTCCAGGTATTTGCACAGATGGTTCTCTCCCTGCCCCATCCTCTCAGAGACCTGGCTCGTTCCTCATCCTTGACCATCATGGGACAGGGTGGGTCCTGACCCCTAAGATGGATCTCCTTAATTTAGATGAGGACTGGTGACTTCTGACCTCACCCAACTCAGTCACTGCCCTTTGCTTTCTACTCTTCCGACATGCTAAACTTTCAGTTCCTTGAAAATGC
This sequence comes from Halichoerus grypus, assembly GCF_964656455.1. Classification (NCBI taxonomy): domain Eukaryota; kingdom Metazoa; phylum Chordata; class Mammalia; order Carnivora; family Phocidae; genus Halichoerus; species Halichoerus grypus. The sequence continues at coordinate 167,038,147 of NC_135716.1, forward strand.
AGGGTTCTCTCTTACCTCTAGGCATTGCACCTCCTGTTCTCTCAAACCTAAACACTCTTCTCTTCCCTACTTTAACTCATACTGGTCCTTCAGAGCTCAGTTTAGAAGTCCTTGACCAGCCCCTCCCATATCATGTACCCTCTTTCTTGCCACTATTTAATGTCTGCTGAGTGAATCCTTTCCCAGGGCTTGTCCAGTCTCTGTTTACATACCTCAGAGACAGGGAGCTCACTACTATTGAAGCAGCCTACTCCATCTGCCCATTAGAAGGCCTCCAATTCCTGCCCACCTCCAACCAGTGCTAAAGAGATACCCTGGAACTGAGGCCCAGAGTGAGCAAGTACTTTGAGGTACTTGGTGCAGACCAGGGTCCACCCACCTGTCCTGGGGGCTTGTGCAGCTCACCTGACCCTAATAGGCATCAGCACCGGCCAGATCCCCCAGAGCCTGGATCAACTTGTAGGCCTGGGACTTGAGACACAACTCATTTCCCTTTCACCTAGGAGCAGTGGACAGGGGACAGGGATGCCAGCACCCTAGTCTGGGTGGGGGAAAGCCACTGGACTAGCACTGGACTAGCACTGGACTCCTATTGCCTCATTCAACCCTGTGTTTCTGGGACTTTCCTCTCTGAGGTTAGAGGCCCGAAACAGTTGCGCTCCAGTGGGCGCATGTTATGATGCGATTGATATTGCACGATATGATATTCCCATTTTACAGATGCATAAACTGAGGTTTCTGGATCGATGCTATTTACCTAAAGTCAGGCAGTGAGATAGTGGCAAAGCCAAGATGTACTTCAAAGCCCAACCTCTTTCCTCTGTCCCTTAGCTTGGTGCCTCTTATCTACCTGCTCTGCTCCCAGGCCCATTCTCCTCAAAGCATCATGAAGTTGTGAAGGGTCCCATTCTCCTGTTCCCCATAGCTGGGTCCTACCCCACTGGGGCATCAGCAGCGGTGCCTGGGCAGCAGCTAAAGGCTGGCTGAATGCTAGGAGTCATCTCTTCCTTCTGTACCTGGTCACTCCGCAAAACTGCAGAGGGACCCAGACCAAAATTAAGCAGTGGCCACGGAGCTGTCTTATAGACACCAAGTCTCTGAGACTGGGCTGGGCCATTTATTTGCTATGTGACCTTGGGTGAGTTCCTTTCCTTCTTGGAGCCTCAATTTACCATCTGTAAAGAGGACAAATTATCCCTTCCCAGGGCCTCAGAGTGCCAGAATTCAGGAAAGCTGCTCTCTCTCCCAGGCTACCTCACCCTTGAACCCTCTGTCCTTGGGGAACAGAGCCCCTCTCCAGGGTCCCTGTGGTAGCAAAACTCCAGCCTAAACTGCACATAGCCTGTCCTCGGTGGGGGTCACAGATCCTGGGTTGAGTGGGCACCAGGTTGGGAAGACCAGCTTCCCCAGCTTCAGCCCCTTTCAGCCTTCATCCCTGCTGGGGAGCCGGCTCTCTTATCACATCTGCTCCTCCACTGTCTGTGGCCTTTGCAGAGCCATTCCCCAGGGGACTCTGCCTCTCCTGCCTCCTCCAGTCTATCCTCCCTCCCTTCCTCTTCCCACCAATGTTTATCCATGCCTACTCTGTGCATAGATCACTGCCTGTCCTTGTAAAGCTCACAGTTCAGTGGGGGAGACGGACAAGGAAACCGAGTTACAATCCACTCACCCATCCCAAATCCTGTTGCCCTCCCTGCTGCTGCCCTCACCCGTACAGCCTGTTCTCCACACTGCAGCCTGTAAAAAGGGAGGTCAGAACGTGTTACTATGCTGCTCTGTCCCCTCCCGTGGCTCCCCATCTCCAAGGAAAAGCCAGCGTCCTTGCTATGACCTGCAAGGCCGGCGTGATCTACCTCATCGCCTCCCACTCTCCCATCTGAACACACCATTCCAGCTGCATTGGCGGCCTTGTTGTTTTCAACATGCCAAGCATGCTCCTGGCTTAGGCCTTTGCATCTGTCCTTGGTCCTGCTAGGAGCGTCTTCCGCCGGGTATCCGTGTGGCCTCCATCCCTTCACTCAGGTGTAACCACCTCATCCAGGGGCCTTCCCTGGCTGCCCTCTGTCCTTTTATCTGCTTTATTGTTTTTCTTGCCACTACCAAGTGACATGTAATTATTGTTTATTGTCTGTTCCCTTACAGAGTATAAGTCCCATGAGATCTCCTGAGGTTCACCACCCTCAGAAAAAAAAAATGGAAAAGAATACCAGGAAACTATATGAGTGTGTGGGGGGGAGGGGGAAGAGGACAAGACTAACTTCACTACTATAGATAATATTTAAAGTGTCAATAATTAAAACAACTTGATTGGGGTGCAGGAGGAGACAAGCAGACCAATGGACTGGAATAGACTGTCCGGAAATAGACTCAATGTACAGTTACTTTTTTTTTTTTTAAAGATTTTATTTATTTAACAGAGAGAGACACAGCAAGAGAGGGAACACAAGCAGGGGGAGTGGGAGAGGGAGAAGCAGGCTCCCGGCGGAGCAGGGAGCCGGATGCGGGGCTCGATCCCAGGACCCTGGGATCATGACCTGAGCCGAAGGCAGACGCTTAACGACTGAGCCACCCAGGCGCCCCTCAATGTACAGTTACTTAGTATTTGATAAACGCGGCATCTCAAAGTGCAGAACGGACTCTAATAAACAGTGTTAAGACAGTTAGGTAGCCAACTGGGAAAAAAATTAGACCTGTATGTCATATCGAGTACTTCACCGAGGATAAGCTCCAAAGGGATCAAATATTTAAATATAAAAAAAATCAAAACAAAACCATAAAACACTAGAGGAAGACATCGAAGAATCTATAATCTCAGGGTGAGAAAAGTCAACCGTGACTCAAGCCCAAAAAGCCGTCAATAAAAGTTTGATTAGGACACCTGGCTGGCTTAGTTGATTAAGCGTCTGCCTTCGGCTCGGGTCATGATCTCATCTCAGAGTCCTGGGATTGAGTCCTGCCTTGGGCTCCCTGCTCAGTGGGGAGCCTGCTTCTCCCTCTGCCTCTGCCCCTTCCCCTCCCCCTGCTTGTACTCTCTCTGTCTCTCTCAAATAAATAAGTAAATAAATATCTTTTTTAAAAGTTTGATTAAAGTCAACTATGTACAAATCAAAAACTCTTGCAAGTAAAACACTATAAATCGAGTCATAAGACAAATGACAAACTAGAGGAACATGCTTGCAACTCAGATCACAGACAAAGGGTCATCTCTCTAATCTATAAAGCATTTCTGGAAAATCATTAAAAGGACCAACAACCTAATAGAAACAGGCACGGGATATGAATTGACAGTTCCCAGAAAGGTAAATACAAATGGCTTCTCAACATATGGAAAGAAGCTCAAACTCAGGAGAAATGAAAATCAGGGAAACCACACTGACATACCATTTCCTATCAGTCTGGCAAAAGGTCCCAAAGTTTAATAATATAGTCTGGAGGTACTTCGGTAAGGAAACCACACTCTAGTGCGTGCTGTCACAGAGGACTCACACACGTGAATATAAATCGGTACAGGCCCCCAAAAGGGCATTTTGGCAAAATCTATCAAAATTCTCAATGCATCCAGATATCCTGGTTCTGGGAATTTATCCTTCAGATATGCTTGCACAAGTGAGAAATGAAGTTTGTATAAAGTTATTCTCTGCAGCACTGTTGGCAATAGCAAAAGACTCAAAATAACCCAATTGTCCATTAGTAAGGGGTTAGGTTAGGTAGAGGACAGTCCACCCATTAAAGGGGACACTATGCAACTATGAAAAAGAATGAGGGAGATCTGTGTGTCCTGATAGGGAAGGTTCATTGTTTTTTTTTTTTTAAGATTTATTTATGTATTTGAGAGAGAGCGTGCATGAGTGGCAGGAGGGGCAGAGGGAGAAAAATCCTCAAGCAGACTCCCTGCTGAGTGTGGAACCCGGTTAAGGGCTCAATCCCACAACCCTGAGATCATGACCTGAGCTGAAATCAAGAGTTGGTCGCTCAACTGGAGTCTTCTTTCTCTCTTCCTCTGCCCCTCTCCCTGCTGGTGACCCCTCTGTAAACAAACAAACAAATAAATAACAAACAAACAAATAAATAAAAGCTTTAAAAAGGAAGGCATGAAGTGCCTGGGCTGGCTCGGTGGGTATAGCATGCTACTCTTGGATCTCAGGGTCATGAGTTCAAGCCCCACACTGGGTGTAGAGATTACTTAAAAAAATAAATAGGGGCACCTGGGTGGCTCAGTTGGTTGAGCGTCTGCCCAGGGTCCTGGGATCGAGCCCCATGTCAGGCTCCTTGCTCAGTGGGGAGTCTGCTTCTCCCTCTGCCCCTCCCCCTGCTCATGCTCTCTCTCTCTCTCAAATAAGTAAATAAAATCTTTTAAAATAAATAAATAGGGGCGCCAGGGTGGCTCAGTCGTTAGGCGTCTACCTTCAGCTCGGGTCATGATCCCAGGGTCCTGGGATCGAGCCCCGCATCGGGCTCCCTGCTCAGCGGGAAGTCTGCTTCTCCCTCTCCCACTCCCCTTGCTTGTGTTCCCTCTCTTGCTGTGTCTCTCTCTATCAAATAAAAAAAAAATCTTTAAAAAAGATTTTAAAAATAGATAAATAATAAATAAAAAGCAAGGTACAGAGAAGCATATGATATTCCACTGTCTGTAGAGAAGGGGGATTTTAATATTTTTTGTTTATATATATTTATAATCTTACTGAGTGACAGCATGACCAGTGATTAAGAGCACAGACTCAGAAGCCAGACTGCCTTAGTTCAAATACACATTCTAGTATGATACTGGGTTGAGTAATGTCCCACCAAAATTCATGTCCATCTGGAACCTATGAAAGTGACCTTGTTTGGAAATAGGGTCTTTGTAGATCAAGTTAAGGTCATACCTGATTAGGGCGGGCCCTAAATCCAACACGACTGGTGTCCTTATTTTTTTTTTTTAAGATTTTATTTATTTATTTAATTGACAGAGAGAGAGAGAGAGAGAGACAGCGTGAGAGGGAACACAAGCAGGGGGAGTGGGAAAGGGAGAAGCAGGCTTCCGGCAGAGCAGGGAGCCCGATGCGGGGCTCGATCCCAGGACCCAGGGATCATGACCTGAGCTGAAGGTAGTCACCTAACCAACTGAGCCACCCAGGTGCCCCGACTGGTGTCCTTATAAGAAGAGGAATATTTGGACACAGAGACAGACACGCAGTAGAAAATGCCATATGAAGACAGAGGCAGAGATTGGAGAGATGCATCTACAAGCCAAGGAACACCAAGGATTGCCAGCAACCACCTGAGGCTGGGAGAGAGGCATGGGACAAATTCTCCCTAGAGCCCCTAAGAAGAATGAACCCTGGGACACCTGGATGGCAGTCAGTTAAGTCTCTGCCTTTGGCTCAAGCCATGGTCCCCAGGGTCCTAGGATGGAGTTCCTGCTCAACCAGGAGTCAGCTTCTCCCTCTCCCTCTGCCCCTCCCTCTGCTTGTGCTCTCTCTCTCAAATAAATAAATACAATCTTAAAAAAAAAAAAAGAATGAACCCTGTCGACACCTCAGTTTTGGACTTCTAGCCTCCAGAACTATGAGAGAACAAATTTCTGTTGTTTGAAGACATCCGGTTTGTGGTAATTTGTTATGACAACCCTAGAAAACTAATATGGCTACTTAGAAAGCTGTGCAATCTTGGGCAATAATTCAGCCTCTCTGTGCCCTAGTTTCTTCCTCTGTAAAGTAGGGCTAATAGTATTTACCTCACAGGGTTGGGTTATGAGGATTAAATGAGTTAATCTTTTAAAGAATTTAGAATAAGGTCTGACACATAGTAAGTGCTATATAAATGTGAATTAAACATATGCTTGCACTTGTATAAAGAAATCTTAGAAGGACAACCAAGAAACTAATGCGTGTGATTGCTGCAAGAGAGGGAATAAGGGGATGAAGGGGAACAAGATTTTGCAGAGCTTTTGCATTCCTTTTAGGGCCTTTGCATTTTGGGGGCTTTTAATATATTTTTCTTTTTGAACCATATGAATATATTATCTATTTAAAAATTAAATTAAAGGGTGCCTGGCTGGCTCAGTCAGTGGGGTGTGAGACTCTTGATCTTGGGGTCAAGATTTTAATATTTTAAGTAATCAAGATGGCTTGAAAATAAAATCTTTTTTTTTTAAAGATTTTATTTATTTATTTGACAGAGAGAGAGACAGCGAGAGGGAACACAAGCAGGGAGAGTGGGAGAGGGAGAAGCAGGCTTCCTGCTGAGCAGGGAGCCCGATGCGGGGCTCGATCCCAGGACCCTGGGATCATGACCTGAGCCGAAGGCAGATGCTTTACAACTGAGCCACCCAGGCGCCCCAAAATCTTTTTTTTTAAGATTTTATTTATTTATTTGACACAGAGAAAGAGAGAGCACAAGCAGGGGGAGCAGCAGAGGGAGAGGGAGAAGCAGGCTCCCTGCTTCCCAGGACCCCGGGATCATGACCTGAGCTGAAGGCAGACGCTTAACCGACTGAGCCACCCAGGCGCCCCTGAAAATAAAATCTTTAAAAAAAATGTATGGATAAAGAAGATGTGGTATATATATACAATGGAATATTATGCAGCCATCAAAAGGAATGAGATCTTGCCATTTGCAACGACGTGGATGGAACTGGAGAGTATTATGCTGAGCGAAATAAGTCAAACAGAGAAAGACATGTATCATATGACCTCACTGATATGAGGAATTCTTAATCTCAGGAAACAAACTGAGGGTTGCTGGAGTGCGGGGTGGGGTGGGAGGGATGGGGTGACTGGGTGATGGACACTGGGGAGGGTATGTGTTCTGGTAAGCGCGGTGAATTGTGCAAGACTGTTGAATCTCAGATCTGTACCTCTGAAACAAATAATGCAATATATGTTAAGAAAGAAAAAAAGAAGAAGAAGAATGTAGCAGGAGGGGAAGAATGAAGGGGGGGAAATCGGAGGGGGAGAAGAACCATGAGAGACGATGGACTCTGAAAAACAAACTGAGGGTTCTAGAGGGGAGGGGGGTGGGAGGATGGGTTAGCCTGGTGATGGGTGTTGAGGAGGGCACGTTCTGCATGGAGCACTGGGTGTTATGCACAAACAATGAATCATGGAACACTATATCTAAAACTAATGATGTAATGTATGGGGATTAACATAACAATAAAAATTTTTTAAAATGTATTTTATTTATTTATTTTTAAAGATTTTATTTATCTATTTGAGAGAGAGAAGAGAACACGAGCGGGGTGGGGGGGTGGGGAGAGGGAGAAGCAGCCTCCCTGCCTAGCACAGAGCCCCACTCAGGGGGCTCAACCCCAGGACCCCGGGACCACATCCTGAGCCTAAGGCAGCCGCTGAACCGACTGAGCCACCCAGACGCCCCCAAAAATATTTTTAAAAATCATATTACTCTCCTGCTCAAAAAGCCTCCAGGGGTTTCCCATCACATTATAACAAAATCACAAATTGTGCTCTGGCTGACGAGCGCGCCGGAACGCGCGCATCTCTCTCCGCTCAGCTCTGGTTCATCAGGTCCCTCATTCACTCTCCCAGGAGGCCTGCTGTTCCCAGAGCCTGCCAGGCACACTCCCACCTCAGGGCCTTTGCACTGGCTGTCCCCACACTTTATTCAGATTCCTGCTTCATATTATCTCTGTAGAGAGTCCTTCTCTCACCTAAAAAAAAAAAGGAGTCCTGACTCCCAGTTGCCACCTTGCTCTACTTCCTGGGATCGAGCAGTGTTTTCCTATATTCTTTGTTGGTTGTCAGAGACTTGGAGATGGGCCCTCACCATGGAATTTCCAGGTCAGGTTCTCAAGCAGAGCCACACCGGCAAGATGCTTGGCAGGAAAGATTTCTCCTTTATTCAGCTCCAAGGATGTCATCAGGCCCCACAGAGCTGCCAGCTCTCTAGGACTGTGTCCATCAGGTGGTTAAGGGCCAGGCACAAGGTGTGATGGGCACTGTTGTGGTCGTTAATAAAGATGGATGAGGGGAGAGATTGATACCTGTGACCTTGACCTTGCTTCCACCTCCCCCTTCTTCATGTATCCATCCATTCGTTCAGCCTTTCAGAGTAAAAGGAGTACCAACTACGTGCCAGACACCCACCTCTCACCTTCTCTAACCTCGCTTTCCCTGTCTGTAAAATGGGAATAGTAGTCCCCTCTTATGGGGACTACTTAGCTAACAAAGAATATAGGAAAACACTGCCCAGCTGCTCTCTCAGAGGTCCTAGGGAACTAAGAGGAAAGTCATTCTTTATTGTAGCAAGAAATATTTCAGTTAGACTGCAGAAGGGACTTACCGGCAGATCAGGGAACGAGCCTGGAGTTCCTTACTAGAGTTAGGAAATGACACAGTGGTCCCTGTGGGTGGCTCCACAGGCCGAGCCCTGGGAAAGGAGGGAGCCAGAATGAGGCTGAACCATAGTCCCCACAGTTCCTGCACAGGGGGACCTTGTCTAATGGAGGAGACATATCACACCCCCAGGTCGATAGCCAAGTGTGAGGCCGTTGGAGAGGAGAGGGGAGAGTTGGGGGAGAGGGGGGGCTCTGAGAGAAGGCGCTCATGTGGTCATTGTGAAGATCAAATGAGGGAATGTGCAAATGTACAAAAAACCCCTAGCATAAAACTTGGTTCATTGCAAATACTCAAAAAACATGTTGTTTTCAACATAATCAGCACTGAGAGATGCCGGCTCTGGGCCAGGCTCTCAAGGCTGACATAGAAACAATATTTATAAAATAAACCCCCAGCAACAGGGTATATAGTACTTGGGGGCAAAGTGGGGCTGGGAATTTGTGGTCCATTCCTTAATGCCTTCTCCCTTCCCTGGACCTGATGAACTCATAAGTGGAGTGATTTCTGCCACTTTGCTTCGTCTGTCCTTCAGACTAGGGGATCTCAGGGCAGAGCTTCGTCTCTTTCTTGAAACTGGGGGCAAGACTATGTCTCTTCCATACATTTCTAATGTTGGCCTCACCTAACATTTACTCTGCACACTAATGCAGTACAACAGGCACTTCACATGCATCATCTCAGTTCATTGTATAACATAGATTTTATTAATATACCCATTTTACAGACCAGGAGACTGAGGCTTCAGGAGTTTAAGCAATTTATTCAAGGTCACTCAGCCAATAGTTGGAGAAATGAGGATTTGTCCAGTGGCCCACGCCAGGGTTATGGAGAGAAGGCAGTGTTAGTCAGTTCAGGTAGACCCTGAACCAAAACCCAGCTTTTTTTTTTTTTACTCATTCATTAGCTCTGTGACCTTGGGCAAGTCTCCGGAGCTCTCTGGCCTTGGTTTCCCTATCCCTATAAAAGGAAGAGCAACTCGGGCGCCTGGGTGGCTCAGTTGGTTAAGCGACTGCCTTCGGCTCAGGTCATGATCCTGGAGTCCCGGGATCGAGTCCCACATCGGGCTCCCTGCTCAGCAGGGGGTCTGCTTCTCCCTCTGACCCTCCTCCCTCTCATGCTCTCTGTCTCTCGTTCTCTCTCTCTCAAATAAATAAATAAAATCTTAAAAAAAAAAAAAAAAAAGGAAGAGCAACTCTACTTCACAGGGAGATAATGCATGTAGAATGTCTAGAAGAGGGCCTGATACATAGTAGGTGCTCAATAAAAGGTGATTCCTCTTCCCTTTCTTCTTTCCTTCCTCTGGCAGGGACTCCAGGCCTGGGCATATGCCAGGCCAGGCTGACCTGGCTGTCTCAGAGACAATACTTATGTTCTTTCTTCCCACACTGATAAGGCCTGGAGGACTGCAGGAAGCCCCCCACCCCCACCCCAGGATCTCTCCCTCTCCAGGGAGCCTCAGTCTGCTGCAGGATGAGAGGATAGTCTTCAGTTTGATGGAGACATAGCACACTCAGAGAGGGGAGATACCAGGCCCAGGCCTGACACTGGGGGAGAAACCACAGCATTGTGCCATCTCCTGGCACAGCGTGTGTGCCTGGGGTGTGGACACGGAAGGTGGAAATGTTGACGCTCTGGCAGGGTGGGGGTCTGGGGCTCTGTCCTATGTTAAGTGAGCCGGGGCCACTCACCCCTTGCAAGGTGGAACGTGTCGTGTGTACAGCAGTCGGAGAAGTTGGCATAGTCCAACTGATACTTGGTGAAGTGACAGCCCAACAGGTTGCTAAAGCTGTGCATGGCAGAACAAACAGGAATGGTCCCCCGAGGGCCGGAGGCCACCCAGAGTTGGCACACGCTCTGCCGCCCACTGCCTACAGACACCCTCTCCAGCACTGAGCCCTCCTGGCACCCAAGGGTCTCAGATCTCACAGGCTGCTGGAGCCTTGAGGCACAGTAGGGCTCCCCCACCCCAACAGGGCTCCCATACTGAGGAAATCAGCAAGCCCCCCCGTCAGTGCAGAAGGGACTGTGGGTAGACTGCAAAGAGATCCCTGGAACCAGAGGGGTCTGTGCCCATCAGTGCTCCCTACTTCAACTGGGAACCCCACTTTTAGGAGAGGGCTGCTGAAAAGGGGAAGGGAGTCTTGCCCAGAGGCAGAGGAATGGTCAAGTTGGCCTGACCCTTATCTGGAAGCCCCAGAGCTCAGGCAGGATTCTGCCCTGGGACTGGCTTCTCCTTGGTGTCATTGACTTGGAGGCAACGGCGGATGTTGGCTCTCAAGGCCATGGTCACCAGCATCTCGCTGTAGCCCATAGCTAAGGACTGCTTATGACTGAACTGGAGGGGATGACCTGCCCTGGGAGGAGACAGGAGAGAGCATGAGACTGGACTCCCAGGGACGCCCCTAGAATCCTTGGACTGCAGACCCAGGGCTAAGGGGGCTCCCCAGGCGCCTCAGGGCCCCACGCCATCCCCACCACCATTCTCACTCACCTCTGAGATAGCCCATCCCCCCCTGTAAAAGACTCCACCCCCTCTGAAGTACTCCTATGCCCTCAAATAATCCAGCTTCTCCCAGGAGACTTTGGCCTTCTCTATGATAGCCCAGCCTCCCTCTGAGATACTCTAGGTCTTCCTCACTGCCCAATAATATTCTAACACCTTGTGAAATAACCCAGCCCTCCACGACGTTCTGTAACCCCCACTGTATGATACCCCATTATCTCTGATGTACTCCAGACCCTGCTGTGAGGCTCCACCTCAACATTTGTGTGTGTGTGGGGGGGCAGCAAAGTTTACTGAGTGATAGTACAGAGCTCCTGAAGAGGGAGGGGACCCGAGAGGGTTGCCCTCCAGCTCAACTTTAAAACGTGCGCTCCAACCTTCATACCCCAGTCCCCCCGAAACATACCAACACATATATTATTCTGCACCCACTTTAATACTCTAGCCCTCCCTCCCATTAGAGTTCTCCACCCCCCCATGAAAATCTTGCTGCCCCTTTAGGAACACTCCAGCCCCACTCTGATACCCAGCATCTCTGTAATGTTCTGTGCTGTCCTGTCCCCCAGGGAAAAAGAGATTCCAAGTCCTGCCCAGGGCATAGCAAGTACTTGATCTGGCTTCTACTGGTTCTCATGTCCTCCTGGGCCTCAAATGGCTCCTGGGCATCAGGGTAGGGGAGTGTCAACACCCCTGGTAGGAGAAATCTGGGAGATGATCCCACTGCCTGCCTCATGGTGCTCCCAGCCAAGCACTGCCCTCCTCTAGAAACCTCCCCCAACCGCCAGGATAAGAGCCCCACTAACCAGAAACACGGTAGTAGTCCCCAAAGGTTGGGAGCACCTAGTCCCTGGGGTGGCATACCCCTGACCTGTCAGGTCAACTTGTCATGAGCCCCCTGGCTGGGTCAGCTGCCCAGAGCCAGTCCCACAGGCTCAGTCAGCCCCTGTACTCTGCCGGTTTCCCCCTTGTCCTGCTCTGGGACACCTGTCCTGTGTCCATGGGTCTGTTGATAAACGGGCAGCTAAGCCAAGGCCAAGCTGCCTCTCTGTCCGAGGAGCAGAGCCTCTGGGCCATCAAGGAGCAGAGCCGAGCCCCTGGACTGGTCCAAGTGTCACCCACTGGGTCGCCCTTCTGTGAGGGTGAATAAGGCAGAGCCTGGCAAGTGCCTGAGCCCAGGGGGCTGCATGGCAGGGGATCTCAATTCTGGGTTCTGCAGGCCGAAGGAACCAGCTTCCAAACCCAGCTCTTCTGTGTGACCTTAGGCAAACCACTTTCCCTCTCTGAGCCACAGTGGCTTCACCTCAGCAGCAGAGAAAAGCATTATCTTGCCCCTTCCCAGTTGGCTTCAAGGCTCAAGTGAGATAGTGGTTATGGAATGAACCTTTCATTTAACCAACATCTGAGTGCCTACTATGGCTGGGTATGCTTTAGACATAGAAAGTATTTATGATTTCTCCCTGCATCAATCAGCTTATGAGGATGGAGGGACTAGGGTAAGGAGCTGTTGGGGGAGACATTCTAAAACTCCTGATCAAGGGCGCCTGGGTGGCTCAGTTGGTTAAGTGTCTGCCTTCGGCTCAGGTCATGATCCCGGAGCCCCAGGATCGCCAGGATTGAGCCCAGGATCTCCAGAACTGAGCCCAGGATCGAGCCCTGCATCGGGTTCCCTGCACAGCAAGGAGTCTGCTTCTCCCTCTGCCCCTCACCCTGCTCGTGTTCTCTCTCTCTCTCTCACTCTCTTGGTCTCTCTCTCAAATAAACTCTAAAATAAATAAACAAACAAACAAATAAATAAAACAACCTCGCTGGCTGGCTTCTGACTGCTGTTTGTACATCGGGTTAAAGGTACTTTTAAAGCCATCGTTTCTTTTATTCCTCATCCTGGAAGACAGCTATTACTGTTATGGTTTTACTGATGCAGAAGCTAAAGCCGAGAGTTGTTAAGTCACTTGCCTAACATAACACAGCTAGTAACCTGTGGGGCCTGAATGAAACTCGCAGCCTTTGACAAGGAAGGAGGTCAGAACATCAGCACGCACCTGCCCGACAGCCACCACCCCCACCCACCCCCTTGCTCCTGCGCTGTGTGGACATGAGCCAGGTCTCTTCCTGGGGGTCTGGCAGAGGGGCTTCAGCCAGTACTCTCTCTGTCCTCCGGGAGTCCCCGTTCATATACAGGCCAAGAGGACAAGACAGGCTTCAAGCAAAGACTCCTGGACATTGAAGAGCCCTCATTGGACGTCTATCCTTGTACAGATCAGGAAACAGAAGCCCAGAGACAGGCAGACGCTTTCTCAAGGTCATACAGCCTGTGAGAGGCCCTGCTTCTTCACCAGGTGAAGACTTGCTTGCCCATAAAAGGCCAAGCGTGCAGAACGCCCCCTGCTGGTGCAGACAGGAAATGCCCAAGGTTCAGAGTAGGGAGAAAATCCCACCCGCTGAGAACGCGGAGCCTGGGCAAAACAAGAGAGAGAACCCCAGATGGGGGGCACCTCAGTGCAAAGGCTTGGTGGTGGTGTGCATCATCATGGAGGCCCACCCCCTGCCCACATTTGGATCTCCTCTACTTGCTCACACTCTGGCCCCTCCTGAGACCAACCATTCTGCTGCTGAGCTGTTCTGACCACTGTTGTTCTTCCTGCTCTTGAGCTGAAACTCTGCCTGCCTGAGCCTCCCCCCACGAGTCAGAGTTCTGCTTGCTGTCTGGGGCCCCCGGAATGAATGTCATCCCTGGCCACAGAGCAGCGGGGCTCTATCAGAAGTTTCCCCTGTGGGCAGTCTCCTGTTTATCCTTCAGAAACCACTCAGACGCTCTCTCCTCTGGGAGGTCATCCCTGTCCCTCAGGCAAAATTGATTCCTTCTTTCATTCCTGTTTTCAACCAGTGTCTATCAAGCACTTACTAGGTGTCAGGCACTTGCAAGGTGCTGGGTAGATTTAGAGACAAAACCCCTGCCTTAGTGGAGCTGAAAATCTAGGAGAGAGAGAGAGAAAAAAACACATTGACCACTATCTGCGGTAGCAGGTTTTTCTCCAAAAATATCTAACCAAGGTTCACATGCTATGTTTGGTGGTGATGCCTCTTTGGTCTCTTTTAGTTTAGGATGGTTACCCCCATCCTGCCTTTTTTTTTTTTTTTTTAAATGACAGCAACTTTTTAAAGTGACCAGGCCAGTTGTCTCATAGAATATTCCATACTGTAGGGGTGCCTGGGTGGCTCAGTCGGTTAAGCATCTGCTTCAGCTCAGGTCATGATCCCAGGGTGCTGGGATGGAGCCCCGTGTTGGGCTCCCTGCTCAGCGGGGAGTCTGCTTCTCCTTCTCCCTCTGCTGCTCCCCCTGCTTGTGCGCTCTCACTCTCTGTCAAACAAATAAATAAAATCTTAAAATATATATATATATTCCATACTATAGATAGGTTTGAAGTTCCCTTAAAAGTGTTGTTCACCTTAGTCCTCTAAGCCCTGAATCTCTTGTACCTGGAAGTTAGGTCAAGAACAGGGGTTGGCAAACTTCCTATAAAGCCAACTAAATATTTTTGGCTCTGCAGATCATACACCCTCTGTTCCAACTATTCAACCCTCATTATAACATGAAAGCAGCCACACATAATATGTATGCCACTGGAGCGTGGCTATGCTCTGATACAACTTTATTTATGGATACTGAAATTTGGATTTACCCTAATTATCATATGTCATGCAGTATTATTCTTCCTTTGATTTTTTAAAAAAAGATTTTAGTTATTTATTTATTTGAGAAAGAGAGAGAACAAGTGAGCACGGGGTGGGGGGGTAGGGGAGGAGCAGAGGGAGAGGGACAGGCCGACTCCGAGCTGAGCGTGGAGCCCAATGTGGGGCTTGATCCCAGGTCCCTGAGATCATGACCGGAGCTGAAATTAAGAGTCCGATGCTTAATCCATTGAGCCACCCAGGCACCCCCCTTCCTTTGATTTTTTGGAACCACTTAAAAATGTAAAAGCCACTCAGCTCAGGGGATGCACAAAAACAGGCAGAGGGTCACATATGACCCCTAGTTTGCTGACCCCTTGATTGCTTTTAGATTAAGCATCTGTAGCAATTCTTCTCAGTGATGATGTGTACTTAGTGTCATCACATGAGGAGGCACATAGTGCCAGCCTACTCCAGTGATGAGACATTCTAAAACTCCTGATCAAGGGGGCCTGGGTGGCTCAGTTGGTTAAGTGTCTGCCTTCGGCTCAGGTCATGATACGGATCGCCCCACTAAAAAGGAAAGGGCCCTTTTGCAAATACAGATCAGCTGTGTGGGGCTCCTTCAGCGCTGTGTGAACATTCTGTTCTTTAAAACCTTTCACCTGGGGTTTTTGGCATCTAGTGTGCACTGAATTGTGTCCCCCCCCCCAGATTCATACGTTGAAGCCTTAATCCCCAGTGTGACTGCATTTGAAGATAGGGCACTTATGGAAGTAATTAAACTTAAATGAGGTAATAAGGGTGGGGCTCTAATCCTATCGGACTGGGGTCCTTCTGAGAAGAGACACCAAAGAGTCCACCTTCCAGGACGCCTGCCTGGCCAGTCAAGATGCTGGTTAAGCAGCTCATAAGCAGCTGGTTTCCGCTCAGGTCCCATGCTCAGGGTCGTGGTCTCAGGGTCATGAGATTGAGCCCGTGGAGTCTGTTTGTCCCTCTCCCTCCCCGGCTGCCCCTAGGGCTCGTACACACGTGCTCTCTCTCTCTCTCAAATGAATAAAATCTTCTAATAAAATAAAATAAAATAAAATGTTTTCTTTACCAAAAAAAAAAATAGTTCACCTTCTCTCTGCCATGTAAGAATGCGTCAGGGGGGTGGCTGTCCACAAGCCAGGAAGAAAGCTTTCACCAGAAACCAGTCCCACCAGACCTAGATGTGGGACTTCCAGCCTCCGGAACTGGGAGAAATTGTTGTGTGAGCCACCCAGTCTATGGTATTTTGTCATGGCTGCCCAAGCTCACTCACACATCATCGATGATTCTTGACTAAATTGATTATCTAATTGGGGCTGCAAATGGGGTTTTTCTAGTTCTCACATTCCTTCTAGTGTATTAGTTGGCATTTTTCTGCAAAGAAAAGCTTTCCCTCATCAACTAGGAATGAACTGCAGTTCCTCCTAAGAAGGCAGGATAAATGCTTAATTCTCTAAGGGAAGGTTTTTGTTTTTTGTTTTCTTTTTAAATGGGAAATTCTAGAACCTATTTGCATGCTGCAAGGATAATTCTGTGGAGAGGGAGAGATGGATGATGCTTGAGAGGGGGTTTCAGAGGGTGGGAAGTACTCAAAAGGTGAGGGCATTTATGAGCACCAGTGGGAAGGGAGGGGGAGGAAAGGTAGAAGACAGAAGAAAGGACGAGAACTGGTCCTCTGGGCAGACAAATAGGGCCAGCTTACTAGGAAACGCACTGGAGGATTGCTGAGTCTGGTTCATGTCCTTTTGAGGCTGGGAGTTGCGACCCTGTCTGCCTGGTAGGTGCTTTTCTCCTCCATCCCCAGAGAAGGTGGGTGGTTGGCTTGCTGTAGGCCTGGGGACTTCCAGGCAAGTATTCTGGAAGGGGAGGGAGGCAGAGCAGTGCACAGTCTTTGCCAAGGAGGATATAAGGACTGACAACAGAATCTAGGCTGCTTGAAAACAGAAGCCAGAACAGGAGGAGAGTGATGGCTACATGGGAAATGGATGGCAGGGCTCAGCAGGCTTGCTGGACTTTGGTATTTGGTTTTGGTATGAATTTTCAGAATTGCTTGAAAGGAAAATGTGAGTGAGGGGGCTAGAAGGATAGTGGGGGATTTCAACAGGCCCCTCCTATGGCCTCTTTGTCCCGTGCCCACCAGTCTCCTGTGCCACATAGAAGGCAAGCACTGGAGCCTGATTCCTATTTGAGACCCCAGCCCCCAGCCTGGCACAGGGAGGTCATAGGAAAGGTCTGAGGTTTGATTGAATGTTTGAATGGATGATAGCAAACACTTCTATGGCTTGCTATGTATCAAGCCCTTGTCTCACAGTTCCTTGTTTTTCCCCAGGACTCCTATAAAACGGGGTCTACTAGTATCTCCAGTTTACGGATAGAGATAGTGAAGCGCAGAAAGGTAAAATAATTTGTCCAAGGTGATAGAGGTAGAAGAGCCAAACTTGGTCTACAAACCAGGCAGTCTGGGCCCAGAGTCTGTGTCCCTAACCACCAGGTTATTCTGAACAGATGAATGAGGGTCCTAGACTGTGCCTGTCTGCCCTGAGTGATGCCAGGCATCTCTTGAAGTCAGAGCCCTGAACTGATCAAGAGATTCATAGACAATAAGCAATGAGCTGAGAAATATACCATTTTAGATTGTGACAACTGCCATGAAGGAGACAAACTAGGTGCCCAGAGCAAGAATGAGGGGACCTGGGGTGCCTGGGTGGCTCAGTTGGTTAAGCGGCTGCCTTCGGCTCAGGTCATGATCCCGGGGTCCTGGGATTGAGCCCCACATCGGGCTCCCTGCTCTGCAGGAAGCCTGCTTCTCCCTCTCCCTCTGCCTGCCTCTCTGCCTACTTGTGCTCTCTCTCTATCTCTCTGTCAAATAAATAAATAAAATCTTAAAAAAAAAAAAAAAGAATGAGGGGACCTCTTCAGATGGGGTGGTCAAGGAAGGCTTCTCTGAGGAGGTGGCACTTCAGGTCAAAGATACACAGGAGCCAGTACTGTGAAAAGCAAGAAGTGTGTCCTAGGAAGAAGGAACAGCATGTGAGAAGGCCCTGAGGCAAAATTCAATGTTTTTCTGGGAACTGAGAAGGATTCCAGTGTAGCTGAGGAGGAAGATGGCCCTAGTGGGACCACAGAGGGAGACAGGGATAAGGCACACAAGGCCCAGGAGGCCATGACAAGGCACTTGAGTTTTATTATTCTTTATTCTTATTGCCTTTTATTTTATGTTTATTATTCCAAGCAAACTGGAAGGTAAGCCATTGGAGAATTTTAAGTGAGGAACTTATGTGGTCCAATTTGTATTTTTTTTTTTAAGATTTTTTATTTATTTATTTGACAGAGAGAGACACAGCGAGAGAGGGAACACAAGCAGGGGGAGTGGGAGAGGGAGAAGCAGGCTTCCTGCTGAGCAGGGAGCCCGATGCGGGGCTCGATCCCAGGACCCTGGGATCATGACCGGAGCCGAAGGCAGACGCTTAACGACTGAGCCATCGAGGCGCCCCCCAATTAGTATTTTAAAAGAATAAGCGGGGCGCCTGGGTGGCTCAGTCAGTTAAGTGGCTGCCTTTGGCTCAGATCATGATTTCAGGGTCCTGGGACCAAGCCCCCCCCAATCCCATCGTGCTCTCTGCTCAGCGAGGAACCAGCTGCTCCCCCTCCCTAACCTTCCCCCACCCATGCTCTCTCTCTCACTCAGTCTTTCAAATAAATAAATAAATAAATAAATAAAATCTTTTTATTTTTTTTAAAGATTTTATTTATTTATTTGACACACAGAGAGAGATAGAGAGCACAAGCAGGGGGAGCAGCAGGCAGGCAGAGGGAGAGGGAGAAGCAGGCTCTCCCCTGAGCAAGGAGCCTGATGCGGGGCTGGATCCCAGGACCCTGGGATCATGACCTGAGCCGAAGGCAGCCGCTTAACCAACTGAGCCACCCAGGCGCCCCAAATAAAATCTTTTTTAAAAAAAATAAATAGGGCGCCTGGGTGGCTCAGTTGGTTAAGCCACTGCCTTCGGCTCAGGTCGTGATCCTGGAGTCCCGGGATCGAGTCCCGCATCGGGCTCCCTGCTCAGCGGGGGGTCTGCTTCTCCCTCTGACCCTCCCCCCTCTCATGCTCTCTGTCTCTCATTCTCTCTCTCTCAAATAAATAAATAAAATCTTTAAAAAAAAATAAATAAATAAAAATAAAAATAAAAAAATAAAAGTATAAGCAGTTTTGTTCTTCCATTCATTTGCTCATTCGGCCATTGATTCTTGAATTTTTTTCATTCATTCTTTACGTCTTACCTTCAATTATTTATTCATTGGGCTTTCATTTGTTCACCTGTTAGTTCCTTTGTTCCTTGATTGATTCATGCATTCCTATGCCCAGAGAACGTGCTTCTCTGTGCCAGTACGACTCTGGGTGCTGGGAGCATTGACAAGAGTCCGAGTCAGTCCTTGCCCTCAAGGAAAACCCAGGAACCAGGGGTCACCAGGTAGAAGGTGCTGAGTACTCTGCTGGGGATGGGGGTGGCAGTCAGGGAAGGCCTCCTGAGGAGCCAGAACTTAAAGGATGACAGAGAGAGACTGGTAGATTGGGGGATCCCTTAGGGACAGGGACCAGTCTCATTAATCTCTGTGTCCCCTAAGCCTGGTACCTGACAGGCAATGATAAATATTTGTTTGTTCATTGAACCTGTGGACCAATAGCCGGTTATGGAGTGCTTGCTGGTGGCTGTGATGCCACCCAGCTAAGGTGAGGCCACCATTCCCAAGTCCCTGCACCTCTACCTCCTCCCCTGCGTCTTTCTCCCCGTCCCTCCTTCCATTTTCCTAAGAGAAAACATTCTTACCTACATCCCACAACCACATTGGGACATACCTGAGCATGCATGCACACGCGTGCACGCTCACACACTCAGCACACACACACAGACATTCACACACATCCCTGCTCATACATAAACACATGTGCCTGCAAAATGTGTCCCAATTGTTGATTACAAAATTGCAGTCGTCGATTTCATTGCCTAAAATCACACACACACACACACACACACACACACACACACCTGTGCTCACACACCCTCCCTGCCTTCCCATCATATCCCAATACACATACTTCTCCACCAAACAGCCCTCCCACACACACATCTCCTCCTTCCCAGAGGAGGAGGGTTCTCCTGGTCCTTGATTTAAAGCTGAAGAAGTAACAGTGGTGGGAGGTAGGATTGAACCCCAGGTATGTGTGTGTGGGGGGGTGTCAGGGAGCCCTCCTAGTCACATAGGCTGGAACTGTGCTAAAGGATGACACTCAGTTTCTCTAAATCTTGGGTGTGTATGTGGCGGGGGGTGGCTGTCATGCTTCCCCTTCCTCAGTGTGGCCTGAGACCTGCTTCCTCTGAAAAGCAAGCTCCTGAGAGAAGGGTCCCCCGCTGCTCCGCACCGTCCTACATCCCTGTGCCCCCACTTGTCCGGCTCCTGAGGGAGGCAAGGCAAGGTGATTGGCTCCGCGCAGTGGTTCTGGTGACAGCAATCTGAAGTCCACGGGCTGTGGAGAACTTGGGTAAGGCCTGCCCGCATCTGGTCCTCAGTTTTCCCAGCTGCGAAAAGGGGGTGGGGGATGCGCTTCAGTGACAGAGAAAAGTTGCTTCTTAACCTGAAATCCACCCAGTCTAAAACAGCAGGTGCTTCTGGGGCTGAGGAACCTGCCCCTTTGGAGGGGACCTTTGGGAAGGCTGCCCTGGGGGCTCAGGTCTGGGGCAGGCGCTGGGGTGCAGGGAGAGGGCTGGGAGAGCCCAACCCCCCGTCACCCGGGGGAGGCTGGAAGTGGGAGCGGGCGGGCCCGGGATCTGAGGGGCCCCTCCCCCCTCGGGCAGCCGGCTTGGGGCTGGGGCGTGACTGTGAGTTCTCCCCGCCGCCGCCGCCGCAGGGCTTCAATAAGAGAAGTCCGAGGCGGCTTCCTCCTCCGGGCCCAGAGCGGGCGGCGGTCAGAGGCCGGCAGCTCCCCAGTCCCCCCCCCCCGTCCCCCACAACGTCTGCACTCGCGGCTGCTGGGAGCCCGGCCGGCTCGCCTGGGGTCCGTCCGAGGCGGCCTCCCCGGGGACCAGGTAGGCGGCCGTCAGGTGGGGCTGGACCGGCCGCGCGGCGCCCCGCCTCCGGCCCGCCCGCGCCCCGGTGGGACGGCTGGGGAGGGGGGCTGGGGGGGAGAGGCTGAACTGGAGGAGGAGGGACCTCACCCCCGAAAAGGACCTCAAGAGGAGAAGTTAGGAGACCTGGAGAAGGAAACGGATAAAATCTGGGGAGGGGGGCTGAAGGAATATGAGGAAAGCAGATTAAAGGGACCCCCTAAAAAGGTCTGGTAGGAAAAAACGGAGGGAACCTGTAGAGTGAAATTAATACAATTTGGGAAGGGGGCTGAGTCAGGGGAGAGGGTCTAAGGAGACCCTCCCAAAGGGGCTGGGGAATAAACTGAGGGGACATTGAAAGTGAGGGTCTGGGAGAAGCTGAGCGTTCTGGAAGAGGGGAACTAGGTGTGGGGATGGGGCTGAGAGGACCAGGTGAGGGAGTTGGCTGGAGGAGGTCAAGGAGAACCATTTCTGGAGGGTGCAGAATGTGGGGCACAATTCCGGGGGTCTGGTGGGGCGGGGAGGCTGCCAAAATTGCAGCCCCCTAACGCGCCCGCCCCCGCGGTGGTGGGCGGGTCCCGGATGGCGAGGGGACTCCTCCAAGGCGCTGGAGGCGTGGGTCCCGGCTTCCTGGGGAAGTCCCCGCCCTCAGCAGGGATGGGCTTCTCTGGGTGCCCCCTTCCCGCCCCCAGTGGCGGTCTCGGTCCACGTTCCCCCTGGGATCCGGGAATTGCTGGCAGCCCCGACGGAAATCCTGCTTTTGACCGCAGTTGCCCGGAGAGGCTGTCTCCGTAGCAACCAGAGGGTGGAGAGGCAGAGCCCCGCGCTTCACGCTTCGCTGCTGTTGGGCGCGTTGCCCACGCAGCCCCCTTTGGTACCCCGTCCGCCCCCATTTTGGGTCCTCAGTCAGGGCAGGTTTCTGGACAGAAGGGTAAGGCAATGATGCTCAGTTCAGGCATCCTGGCGTGAGGATCTGCAGTCGCAGGGACTTAGCCAGGCTGGGCCCTTGATTGCTGTGTGACTTTAGACAAGTTACAGGGCTTCTCTGGGCCTCATTTTCCTCATTTGAATTTGGGGGGAAATTACCTTTGACCGTACTCAGCCCCCATCCCCCACCCCATCCCAAATCCCCAGAATCAGGTGTTTAGAAAGCAGTTTTTGCAGTGTCCTGGAGGGTTAAGAGTTATTACTGACCTAGGGGGGATCCTTTCCTTCACCTTCTCAAAAGCATGGAGGGGGTACAGAAAGCCCGTCAGGGCCTCCAGGACCAGCACACAAGTGACATCTAATAAATAAATGTTTGTAGATCTGTTGAAGTCCCGTACTGGGAAAGTTGGCAGGTTTGAGGTCTGTCCCCAACCCCTATGGTACCACACCCAGTGATCCCTGACTCTTTCGGTGTGATGGTAGTGGGAGAGCAGGGCTCTGTTCTCACTTCACAGATAGGAAGAGGGAGGTTCAGCAGTCAAGGACTGACGGGGCCAAAAGTAGGGACTCGGAATCCAGAGCATCTTGTCCCCGATGTGATGAAAGAAGTAGCCAGAGCTGAGGCCCGAGTTCCCTCCTCATCCCTACTAGACCCCTTGTAGCCTTGTGGATGGGGGAGTGGGTGGCTGGCAAATGGTGGGAGGTGTGGCAGTCATGGGCTGCATGAACCCAGTCGGCCTGAAGCTGTGAGTGAGGTGTCAGAGTGTTTGTGAGTATGGTTTGGGCTTTGAGTGAATAAGCATGAGCCTGTGAGCATATGTGTGGGTGTTTGGGTGTTCTCTACAGCCACCTGGAGCTAATGTGGCAAAGGAAGTGGCCAGACCTTGGGAGGCTGGGTAGGGGGACCCCAGAGCTGGGGAAGGAGAAGCCAGGGCCCTTTGTGCACCAAGCAGACCAGCAGACCACCTGGTTTGAGGATTTGGGCTGATATAAGGTGGAACCAGGGGAGGAGGCTTCCTGTCTGGCCGCACTAGAATCTAGACTCCTATTCCCTCAGCTCCCCTGGACCACCCATGGCTCCCATCTCCTCAAAATCTTGAATACCTACAGACCCTTAGAAGCTGGTGGGTGACTTCTCAGCAACAGATGAGAAACCACCTTTACCCACACAAGTGGAGAAAATTCAGCTGACACCTTCAGGATCATGTGGGGGATAAAGCTAGTGTGGCAAAAATTAGGGCCCCTCCCTCACATGCCCCCACCACACCTGGCCCACAAGTGGTATAATCAGACTGGGGTATGTCTTCTTAGGCCCTGGGTGTTAGGGGTGGGGTGTTATAAGGCCTCAAGAAAGAATGGTGTGGGATGGTTAGAGGTTCAATGAGAGGTGAGGCCTCCATGAAAGAGTTGGGGGTTAGTAAGAGACTGGAGTTCAGTGAGGGGCGGAGGGCCTCTGCGGGTGAGGGGATGGAAGCCTTCAGTCAGAGGGCTCCGGTCTCCATGAGGGCATGGGGTGCAGTGCGGCTGAGACTTGGGCCCTGCCCCTGGGCAGCGCAGAGCCCTGAAGAGTAGCCGGAACTCTTGCAGGATGGTGGTTTCCTGCTGCTGCCCAAAGTCCCAGTTCCCTCTTTCTGAAATCCCCCAGGCAACTGAGCAAGCTCAGCCCTCCCACCTCACCCTGGGAGCTTCTCTTCTCCGCCCTGCCGCTCCCCCTCCCTGGGCCGTGGAGGGGCCTTCCTCAAGGGAAGGGAGCGGAAGTGAAAGTTCACTGAGCACCAGCTGTGGGCCTGGTGCTTTCACATTTGATGCTCAGAAGCAACCCCATGAGGTAGAGATTTATATTCCTATTTTCTAGGCAAAGAAGCTACAGCTCAGAGAGGTGAACCGACTTCCCCAAGCTAGTTGTCAGGCCGTGTAGAATTAAGCTTAAATCTGTCTCCAGGTCCCACAGATACTTGGCAGGGGTTAGGGGGCACAGGACATCCTGGGTCTACATCAAAGCCCTGACGTGGCTTCGGGAAGTGTGGACCTCAAGAAAGGATGGGTGGGCCTGGGGCTCCTATGTTGAGGAGCAGGGCTAAGCCGGAGGCAGACTCCCCGCTGAGGGGCCAGCTGCCATATGGCCGGGGTGGTATGTTCACTTGGCCGTGGGCTGGAAATATGACGTATACTCGTCAGGGACAGCGTGACCTCCTGTGTGGGCTCTGAAGAGCACAGGCACGGTGTGAACCGAACTCTGGACCTGAATCAATGGTCCTGGTGCTTTGCTGCTTACGGTCTTCAGCCTCATTTGGCCACTGTTCACTGGGTAAGAGGCACGTCTTTTCGAGCCTTCCCAGCAGCTGCACTGAAGGTACGGACGCAAAAACTGAGGCTCGGAGGGCTGATATCATTCATCCAGGGGCCCAGAGCTAATAATGTCATATAAAGAATAGGGGTGCGTGGCTGGCTCAGTCGGTAGAGCATGCGACTCTTGATCTGGGAGTCATGAGTTCAAGTCCCGTCTGGGGCATAGAGCTTACTTAAAAAAAAAAAAAAAAAAGTAAAAGAACAGAGCTGGGGAGGGCCACCCAGAGGGAGATGTTGAAGGCGGGAGCACCCTGGTCCAGGGTGGGCCTCAGCTCTACTACCTACAACCTGATCTCGACACAGATGCTTCCAGTAGCTCTGGAAGCTAACTCTAACTCCTATCAACCAGATGTTTAAGAGGCATAAACAGACCCGGGTCCCTGCAGTGACCAGAATGCTGGTGGCCTCCCCTCTCTGGGCTGTAAGGGGGACTGAGAGCATGTAGCACAGGGCCTGGCACGTTGTAGGTGCTCTTGAAGGGACACGCATTATTGCTTCTGCTAGGGCTGCCAAATAGAACAGTGCTTAGAGTGGGATTGGAGCCAAATGGATTGGGATTGCGTTTAAGCCTCCCCTTGCTGTGTGATCGCTGCGACTCAGTTTGCTTATCTGTAAAAGATGGGTAGTAATAAAAGCTACTTCCTGGGGTAACTAAATGAGATCATGGATGGCAATTGCTTGGCACAAGGCCAGGCACTAAGTATTTAATAAATTAGAAATTTTAGACTAATAGTTATTGCCACCCAGACTTCTAGGAAGTCAAATCACTGTCCGCAGAGTTGGTAGCACCACTTAGGATCTGAGGTGGACGGGGACGGAGAGTCCTAGGGGCCATCTGTCTGCAGATGCCTGAACACAGAGGACCCAACCTGCTGCTTCTGCCTTTTCTCCTCTGCCTTTGACTCTTTAGTTCCCCGAGTTTCTCTTAATTTCTACCTTTCTCTTTTTCGGTCTCTGTATCTCTGTTGTCTTTCTGTTTCTCATTTCTGTCTCTGTTTGTCTCTTTCTTTTTATTCCTTCCTGGCAGCGAGCTGCTGGAGCCAGCTAGCGCTGGCTCTGGGGAGCTGATTGTGTGAATCTCCTCCGAGCGCAGCGTTCAAGAAGTCACCTCGGTTACTTGAAATCAGCCATGGTGGGAATATTTATACAACGGAAATCAGCAAATGCTACAAGTCAGGGCCTTTTTTTTTTCCCTTTGAGAGTCAGTATGCCAGCACACCACACTGGGCTTCTCTTTGTCTCTCTGTGTCTCTCAGTCCCTGTCTCTCTGTCTCTGCCTTCTCATTCTCTGTCTCTCCCATCTCTTTCTTTCCTCTGACAAAGCCGCGTGAGTGTGGTCACGTCCAGCGTGCCCCCCCACCAATGCCTTGGACCATGCAGATGCCAGACCCGGTGCCCCACCCCCTCACCCCACATCTCCCCAACCCCTTCAGCATACTGGTGCCCAGAGAGCCTTGCCTAGCCCTGGACTTTGGTCCCCAGCAGGCTGGGGAGTGCCAAGTCCTGAGAGCTGCTCCCCACTGCCTGTTCCCCACACTGTCCGCCCTGCCCGGGCTCTTCCTCAGCCCACAGAACCCTCTGCCTCCTCCTCAGAGGCTCACCGTTTCTGAACCCCCCCACCCCAACCCCATTCCAAGCATGCAGAATTTGGGACTCCCATTAGGCTGACTTAAAAATGTTGTGGTTGGGGGGTCGCCTGGGTGGCTCAGTCGGTGGAGCATGCGACTCTTGATCTCGGGGCTGTGAGTTCGAGCCCCACGTTGAGCCTATAGCCTACTTAAAAAAAAGAATAAAAAAAAAAATGTGGTGATATTTATCTGGGTATTTTGGGAAGTGGCAACCTTGTATCAATGTGGGGACCCAAGAGGTTGTACAAATCTGTGTCTCTTTTAGAGAGGTGCTCTGTGTGGGTCTGTGACTTGGGAGAGGGCTCTGTATATCTCGGTGTGTCCCTCCGGGGGCTCTGGACCTCTGTGAGTGCTGGCAGGAATGGCTGTAATTATCCGTGTCTGTGACCAGAAGATGGAGAGAAGTGGCTCAGATTCTGGAGCCAAATGTCAGGATTCATCATGTGTGTGACCTCGGGCTGGTCTCTAAAACTCGTTGTGCCTCAGTTGCCTTATCAATGATAGTAATACGTCAGAGTGTTGTTACGAGAATAAAATGCAGTCGTGTATGTCAAGTGTTTAATGCAGTGGCTGGCACCTAGTGAGCGCTATAAATCCTGTCTATACTGTTCTCGTGGAGAGGCGGTGCGTGTGGGGTGCGTGTGTGCACGTGTGTGTGCAGGTGGGTGAGGGCCGGGGGCGTGCGTGTGTGCGGATGTGGCTATCCTTGAAGATGTCTGTCTAGAGAGGAGCTGTGTGTAGCTGAGGTAATGTGTGCGTCCAAGAATGTGTCAGGAGGGCTGTGTGCATCTGGGTGTAGGCCCTGTGTGCCATTCGCGATGGGTCGGTGTCTTCCCGTGAGAAGACCTCCATTCTCACCCTGTAACCTTTGTTTTCATCTTACCCCCATCTGTCCCCTCGGTGCCTGAAATCCCTTCGTGCCCTGCGTCCTGGATGCCCCCCACCTCCACCTGAATCCTGTCCCTGGCCTGACTAGCCCTCAGCGTCTTGGAGCCTTTCAGACACAGTGGTTGCACCCCAGGGGAGGGGTCCTGAGGTGAAGATCACAGCAATGGCTTAGTGAACATAGGCTATTTTAGGGCTCTCACCACAGCCCGCCTCACTGTTCACCAGATGGGTGTCACTCCCCTACACACACCAGAGAACAGTTACAGTGACGAGCAAGAGGGGCTGGTGGGTCTAGAGTAGAGGTCAGGGCATTGATGTGACAGAGCCATCGGCTAGGCAGCTGGATCTGGTTGGAGCCAGGAAGCCTTCCTGGAAGAGGTGAGTATACTCAGTAGGAGGAGCAGGACCCAGAGAGAAGAGGAGGAGGATGTCCATAAGGGAACTGGACTTGGGTGTCAAGAAAGGCAAGGCGGGGACACCTGTCACAAGGGTCCTGAGCCCCTCTGGGGGAAATCAGGGTTCACTGGGTTGGCCCCACCCTACCACTCTCCATTGCTCTCACATCTTAAGAAACCCTCTCCCCAGCAGTTCCTCTCTAAGTGTTGCAATGGCAGAGTTTCTGGTGGGCCCTTGCTCAATGATCTGCCTGTCCTGTTGCTCAGAGGACATAGCTTTCAGGAAAGTCTCGGCTCGCGTGGAGGCTCCCCAAGGGATCCTGGTGGCCCTGGCTTCTGACCTGGGGCTTTACCTGGTGTGGGGATAGGAGCGAGCTCTGGAGGTAGGTGTCCACCTTCACCTTGCCACCAGCCATAACCCTGGGGCTGCGGGGGCTTACGGAGCCCCGGGTGGGAGCAGAGGCAGTATGCAGAGGAAGGCTCACTTTTAGGAGCCGGTGACTGGGGAGGAGGGGGCCTGTGAGTGAGCTGGGCATGGCTTGATAGAAATCCAATGAAAGCGGTGGGTCTAACACAAAAAGATAAGTATCTGAGTAGGAGTCTGTCACCCTCAGAGGCAGCGCGTGTGGCTACGTATGCGTGCGTGTGTGTACCTGTGCATCCGAGCTTGGGCTTGTGTGAGAGTTCGTTTGTGTTAGTGTGCTGGTGTTGTTGGTGAGCACACTCGTGCAAGTGTATGCTGTGGGTGTGGGTGTGTGACTGTGTGCTGGTGTGTGTTGGTGAGTTGGTGTGTCAGGTGGATATGAGTGTGAGAGAGTTGGTGTGGGTGGTGTGTCCTGTGTGAGGGTAGATGTGTAAGTTCGCCAGGGGCGGTGGGAAGGAAAACGGAGGCAGAAGTCATGCTGGGACCGAGCCCAGGCCTGGCTTCCTGAAGAGGGCAGAAGCTGACAGCTGGCTTGCAGGAACCTTGGGCGAGGCTTCATCTTCCATGTCCTTCTCTCTTGCCCTCAGGTCTCGGGCCCCTCCCAAGGACCATGCCGCAGCCCTGCTGACCCAGGAGTAGGGGCCTGAAGGGTGAGTGGGGAGAGTGGGGACGGAGGGCTTTCAGGGTCAGGAAAGGGGGTGGGGTGGCCTCCCTGAGCCCCACAACTCATCACAGCCCCCTCCTCCTCCAAGAGCCCTGTTGCTAGGTAACAGATGGGGGAGCCACAGAGAGACAGCTTGAGAGGCCAGAGGCTGGACCCACAACAGGAAATGGCCTTGATCCCCTTCTGCAGGGACTCTTCAGGTGCAGACACACAGAGCCCTCACACACACTCACACACAAACATGTCTCGGTACCTAGACATGCACGGACACAGAGGGAGACACACACACACACACAGTCACGCATACTCACGCAGATACACACACACAGTCACGCATACTCACGCAGATACACACACACAGACAGGCGCGTATGCACCCACACGGGGCTACGCACGTGGTCATACACACCGACACAGAGGCACCTACTTGCACAGAGATACACACACACACACACACACACACACACACAGGAACACACATACACACTTCCACAGAAAGACACGAACACACGCAGAGCCATCACGTGCACGGAGACACGTACCCACACTCATACTCACACAGACACACAGACATTCACGGGAGGCTGCACACACAGACACACCCACAGGCAAACTCACAAATACTTAGAGACACACAAAAGACACGCATATGCAAGCCTCTGAAGAAGTCACAAAAACACAACGTATTGAAGCAAGAGGAGGCAAAAATAGATTATCAATAAACACAGCAGCGTCCCAAAGCAGAAAACCAGCCCACGAAGGGTATACATTTTCTCTGCAAACATATGGCAGCCGCTGGGAGGGAGACCCAAAGGTAGCCTTGCCTCACCTTTACCCTTCACCGGGGAGGACCCCGAGAGGGAAACTGCATGCCTGCGTGAGTGTGTGCGTGCACGTGTACTTGGGGGGCCTATCTGGCAGGGGCCCCAGAGTGAGCCATACCCCGTTCTGTAGCAGGGCGCCTGGAATGGGCTGTGTGTTCTGCAAGAAGTTGGAGCCGGGGCTCAAGGAGGATGTTGGCCTGGAAAGGGACTTCAGGGGCAGTGGGGCTGTGGACCGCTATGGCCCTGACCCTACTCAGGCCCGGACTGTGTCCTCCTTTGCCCATATCCCCAACTACAACTTCCCCACTCAGTCCACCAGCCATGCCTTCCTTGATGGGGGCGCCATCAGGAGCATCTCCGGTGAGTCTAGTGGGCTGGAGGCGGGCACTGCCTGGCCCCTGGGAGAACCTGGGGGAAAGGGAGACATCTTTAGGAGGCTCCAGTATGACGTGGGAGATACCGACTTTCAGAGCACAGTCTGAGGGAGAATGTACAGCCCTACCTCAGAAACCCTGGTCTGAGGGGAAGACAGCTCTGTTCCCATCTGAGAGAGGGACCCTGATGACAGGCCCAAGTGGGAAGTCTTGGTGAGGAAGAGGAGGAATGGGTGACTTGGGGACTCCCCATGGTGTGAGGGATGGGCTGGAAACCATATGCCCTGAATCCATGGGGAGCCAAGCTGCGAAGCCCAAATCAGAACTGCACTGGACTCCAAAGGCCTTTGGGAACCAGGCACTGCAGCTGTGGGGAGGCACAGAGCCTGGCTGGGGAATAGGACTGGGGGGGGCGGTGTGCAGGTCCCTTGGAGCCCCCTGCCCCATGCCCTACTCTGCTGAGTAGCCCTGACTCTGCAGGGACTGGGGTGACCCTGTTCATCGCCCTGTATGACTATGAGGCCCGGACAGAGGATGACCTCACCTTCACCAAGGGTGAGAAGTTCCACATCCTGAACAACACGTAAGTAACCAGGCCACCCGGCTCAGGACATGGCCGGGGCTGGTAGCAGGACCCAGAGAGGAATCTTACCTGGTCCCTCAGAAAGCTCCAGCCTAGCTGGGGACACAGATACAGGACAGTAACAATTCTGAGTAATCATTACTATGTAGGGGGAGCATGAGGACATATGGGCCCAGACAGAACACTAAATATGGTCTCGAGGCTAGTGATCAAGGCAGGCTTCCCGGAGGAGGTGATTTCTAAGGTGAGACTAGAAAAAATCAATAGATGTTGAAAGAAGAGGTGAGAAAAGAGGAAGAGAGAGTGAGAATGAGAATAAATGTGACTTCCGGAAACCACCAAGTGGTCATTCAGTCTACGTGGATCATAAAGTATGAGGTGTAGAATGGAGAGAGCAGAAGCTAGAGAGGCAAGTGGAAACAGATTCTGCAGGGTTTTTTAAGCCATGTTGAAGAATCTAGATTTTATCCAGAAGGCAATATATAGTCACTGGTGGTAGGGGAGGATTTCAGTGGGGAAGTGACTGAGTTAGCTGTCCACTGCCCACCCAAACCCCAGCCCAGCTGAGGAGCCAAAGGTGAAAGCCAAGAGGCCCACACATCCCCAGACATGTTGCTTCTGCAGGGAAAATTCTCCTGGGGTAGCTTCAGTGGCTGAGAGCAGAACAGACAAAAGCCCTGGGGTGTGTGTGTGTGTGTGTCTAAGGTGAGGGGCTGGCAGGCTCCACCTGACCCTTCGCCTGGCCCTGCCTGGCCCCAGTGCTCCAGGGGGCTGGGCTGCCATTGACCCCCTGTGTCCTGTGTCTGCAGTGAGGGTGACTGGTGGGAAGCCCGGTCTCTCAGCTCCGGACAAACTGGCTACATTCCCAGCAACTACGTGGCCCCTGTGGACTCCATCCAGGCTGAAGAGTGAGTAGGGGGTGGGAGATGGCTATCCCTATGGACAGGACAGGACCCTGGAGTCCAAGGCCACCTCTGAGTCACAGCCCCACTCAGCCTATCTTCTTACCTATATTTCTGTGAGGTCATTGTGAGAATAAGAGAAGAGAATAATGATGTTTATGACAGTAAATATTTATGTAGCACGTCCTATGTTCTGGGCACTATTCAAAGTGCTTTCTGTGTATTAACAGAGTTAGAAACTAATATTATCCTGCTTGATGAATGAGGCAAGTGAGGCACAGAGAAATTAAATATCCTACCCAAGTTCACATGGCTAGTAAGTAGGTGGAGTTGGTATTTGAACCCAGATAGTCTGGCTGCACTTGCAAAGCATTATACATATTGACTCTCAGCGATAACAACAGCATAATGAGCTATTAAAAAATTGTAAAATGCTACACAAATGCAAGAGGATATTACTTAGAATTAATTCTGTTAAAGGGGCGCCTGAGTGGCTCAATCAGTTATGCATCGGACTCTTTTTTTTTTTAAGATTCTTTTATTTATTTTAGAGAGAGAGAGCACGAGCAGAGGAGGGGCAGAGGGAGAGAGAGAGAGAAGCAGATTCTCCGCTGAGCGCAGAGCCCGATCCCATGACCCCAGCGGAAACCAAGAGTTGGACACCCAACCGACTGAGCCACCCAAGTGCCCAGCATCCGACTCTTGATTTCAGCTCAGGTCATGATCTCAGGGTCCTGGGATAGAGCCCTGCATCTGGCTCTGAGCTGAGCGGAGTCTGCTTGTCCCTCTTCCTCTGCCCCTCCCCCCACCGGCACACACACACACTCTCTCTCAAATAAATAAATAAAATCTTGAAAAAAAAAAGAATTAATTCTGTTAAGGAGACAGGGAATTATCATTCATGGTGTACCATTATAACCTGAGATATGACGACGGGGACTTTACCCACCTTGAGTCATTTAATTCTCATAGTCACACTATTGATATTATTGTTGTCCCCATTTTACAGATGAGAAAACTGAGGCTCATAAAAAAAACTTTTTAATCTATGTGCACATATACATACATGTATGGGAAAAGAAAAGATTGGAGAGACTGCAGAGTAGGAGTCACCAGGACTTGGTGACTAATTTGCCATTGTGTTTGGGGTGTGGGAGGAATCAAGGGTGACCCAAAGTCTTCTTGAGGAACTGAGTGGGTGACGGTGCCATTTGCTAAAGTGGGAAACACAGGAGAAGGTATAGGTATCTGGGTTCTGGTGGGGGGACTTGTTGGGTTGAGGTTCGCAGAGAGGAACACCCAGGTAGAAGACACTACCAGCCATTGGATCAGGCTGTACTTTGTATGAGAGGGGCCCGACCCAGGCCAAGCGAGGTGCTGAATTAGCCCAGAGGAAGGGGCAGCTTTTCCTAGTTGGCACTAAGGCTCTTTGTTTGCTGTGGCTCTTGCAGAGGATACCACTGGGCTGGGGTGGAAATCTGGGACTCTTCAGAGTGGAGGTGACAATTAAAGCTGCATGGGAGGGTGAAGGAAGGGGAGGAGAGTGAGAAAGAGATTGATTGGCCCTAGGACCCACCTTTGGAGAAAGCTGCCTCGAAGGAGAAGTTGCTGTTGGAAAACCAGGCCAAGCCAAGTCAGAACAGCCGAGAGGCGGGTGGAGGAGAGGTTGCAGGAAACTAGAAAGGGAGTGTCAGAGGCTGCCGCTGGATTTGGCAATGGGGGTGACCTTGGTGAGTGATCTCTCTGTATGAGGTGGGGGTGGGGGCCAGACAGCAGAGCCTGGGAGGGAGTAGGAGGTGAGGAAGTGGAGACCCAAGTGTGAAGTGCTTTTTCAAGTGAAGGGAAGGTGAGAGATATAGCAGAATGTTGATGGCAAGTTAGGGCTTGGAACAGTTTTTTGGGGGGGAAGGAAGAAATGGGGGCATATGTAGAGGTTGGTGGGATGGAGAGGCTGCAGGTAGGGGCGGGTTGGTAGGGGAGAGGTGTCCCTGAGCAGAGGGGAGTGGTTGGGGTCCTGAGCTCAGAGTGGGTGAGGCCTTCATCCAGGAAAAGTGGTAGGAGTCATGGAGGAGAGAAAGGGTGATGATGCAGAAGGTGGGAGGTATGGGGGGTTCAAGCTTGCATCCACAACTTAGAGGTAGTGTCACGAGCCCTGAGAGGCACGCACTGCCGTGTCATGGTTAAGAGCAGTGTTGTGGTTAAGAG
Source organism: Halichoerus grypus (assembly GCF_964656455.1). Taxonomy (NCBI): domain Eukaryota; kingdom Metazoa; phylum Chordata; class Mammalia; order Carnivora; family Phocidae; genus Halichoerus; species Halichoerus grypus. Next base: position 167,070,955 of record NC_135716.1, read on the forward strand.
TGCAGGCCCTTGAGCAGACAACTGGTGTTCCTATTCTGGCAACATAGCTTAAGAGTGTGTGGCCTTGGGCAAGTTGCTTAACCACTAGGTATCTCCATTTCCTCATCTGTGTAGTGGGAGTTAATAATAGGACCTACCTCACAACATTGTTATAAGAACTAAATAAATACCGAGGCACCTGGGTGGCTCAGTCGGTTAAACATCTGCCTTCGGCTCAGGTCATGATCCCAGGATCCTGGGATCGAGCCCCATGTTGGGCTCCCTGCTCAGCGGGGAGTCTGCTTCTCCCTCTCCCTCTCCCTCTGCTGCTCCCCCTGCTTGTGGCTCTCTCTTTCTCTGTCAAATAAATAAATAAATAATCTTCAAAAAAAAAAAAAAAGAACTAAATGAATATAATATGTATTAAAGCAGCGCATGACATAAAATAAGCACTGCTATTATTAAGTTAATTATTAAGGAAGTAATTACTATCATGGGTATGGGTGGGGGCAGGGCAGGGCTTTGAAAAAACTTGGGAGCGTGTCCTGTCTACACAGTCCTTCAATAGTTCCCCCTTCCCCATCCTGCCTGCCCGCTTGGACACCCCTCCACTCGCCAATGCCTTCCCTGTTCCCCAAACTGTGCCTAGTACCCAGGTGTGGACTGGCCAATTTATTTATTTATTTATTTATTTAAAAGATTTTATTTATTTATTTGAGAGAGAGAGCGCGCGCACACACCCATGGCGGGGAAGGACAGAGAGAGAGAGAGGAAGAGCGCACACATGCATAAGGGAAGGGGAGGGCGGCTTGGAGGGAAGGAGGGGCAGAGAGGGAGAGGGAGAAGCAGGCTCCCCACTGAGCAGGAAGCCTGACACATGGGACACATGGCTCTGGGACACATGGCTCGATCCCAGGACCCTCCGGATCATGACCTGAGTCGAAGGCAGACGCTTAACCTTAATCGACTGAGCCCCCCCAGGCGCCCCAGACTGGCCAATTTAGTAATCAAAGGACATCTGAGTCTCCCGTGGTGCTTGTGGGGCCATTCAGTCTCCCCAGTGTACGTTCACAGTGGATTTAAGGCCACAGTTCAGTCCCAGGAAGAATATCCAAGACAGAACAGGAACGCTTGACACCTGAGGTTGAAGGCGAGACTTGTAAGAACATCCAAATTTCAGAGAGTGGAGGAAAAACAGCAGTCAGAGCCAGGCAGGAGCAGTCAGAAAGAGGGGGAGAGAGGCAGGAAAGGCTGTTGTTTGGAAGTCGCGGGAGGGAAGGGTTCGTGGGTAGGGGTGGTTGTGGGAAGAAGGATCTGAGAGATTGCCTGGGTGGTGGGAAAAGAACTAGGCTGAGCAGCAAAGAATTTCAGGTAGACCTCATCAACCAGTCCTGCAACAAGGTCACTTCCCCTCTCTGAGCCTCAAGTTCCGCATCTACAAAATGAGCCCACGGACGAAGCAGTAGTGAGATGCGTTAAGGAACTTGGTAGCACCCTGATGAGGTCACTAGCGACTGGGGTCTTAGCAATTTTAGTCGAAGAGAAACCCAGAGAGTGGAGAGGAGAAGCCTAACCTATTGGGCACCAACTTCGAGCCCAGCATTCTACGTTCCCCGTCTCTGTGCTTCTCATGATCAGGCTATGAAGCAGGTGTAGGAGCCCCGTTTCGCGAGTGAGGAGATTGAATCTTGGCTAGTGGGGTGGTTTTCCCCAGGAGGCTGAGTTGGGGGTTGAACTGGGTGTCTCTGACTCTTGCTGGCCCTTCCCAACAGGTGGTACTTTGGAAAGATCGGGAGGAAGGATGCGGAGAGGCAGCTGCTCTCCCCAGGAAACCCCCGGGGGGCCTTTCTTATTCGTGAGAGTGAGACTACCAAAGGTGGGGGCCTGGGAAGGGGCAACTGGGAGGCCCAGCTGTTAGGGCGGGGCTGGGGGCAGTAGTGAGGGGCTTGGGTCAGGGCCTGGGCCCAGACTGGGACAGGGGTGGAGGACCAGAGATACGACTGGGACTGGGTTCAGGGGGTGCGTGGCCATCCAAGTTCCGAGTCCCCAGGCATTTGGGCTTCTCGGGCTCTAAGATGGAGAGCGAGGAGGAAAGCAGACTTGAAGGTGACCCTTGCCCACAGGTGCCTACTCCCTATCCATCCGGGATTGGGACCAGGCCAGGGGCGACCACGTGAAGCATTACAAAATCCGCAAGCTGGACACGGGTGGCTACTACATCACCACACGGGCCCAGTTCGACTCGGTGCAGGAGCTCGTGCAGCACTACACTGGTGAGGGCTGGCTTCTAGGGCTGGTGTGTGCTCTGGGTCCCTGAACCGACCCGCTGAGAATTCGGCCCAGGGAGGGAAAGGGGCTCCCAAAGCTGTAGTGGCTGGGGCAGAACTGGAACGCAAGTGTTTGGGTTCCCAGCCCAGGATCCTGCCCCATAGGATTCCAGAGGAAACAGGTGTGAGGCTGTCGACGTCTGAAGGGCGCCCCCTAATGTCTAGCGGGGCAGGAGGCCCAACAGACCTGACTTGGAGGATGGGCTGTAGGGTTGAGAGGAAGCTGGAAATCAATGCCCAAGTTTCTGCTTTAGTGAGTTAGGCCAAAGGTGAGGTCCATGGAAGGGTGAGGGCCTCATGTCCACACCTTTGTCTCGAGTTCCAAACTCCATTTCTACCTGTCAGAGTCCCACCTTAACCTTGAAGGCCCAGCTGGAGGCCACCTCCTGTGGGAAGGACACAGGTCCCTGCAGGGATCATCTCTCCCTCTTGGTGCCACCTCCTTCCCTGGGCACCAACATGTTCACCTACTCAGTGGGTCAGGTTGCCTTCTGCCCCAGCCTGTGACCTCACCCGTTCCTAGTTCCTTTCCACTGATGGGGGAGGTAGGTGGGGGGAGGGGGGCGTTGTGTGTGTGCATGAGATGGGATGAGGAATGTGTGGGGCGTCCTGGCCTGCCTGTGACCTTCAACACCCCCCACCACCACCACCAACCCCTGCTCCTCAGAGGTGAACGACGGGCTATGCCACCTGCTCTCGGTGGCCTGCGCCACCATGAAGCCGCAGACAATGGGCCTGGCCAAGGACGCTTGGGAGATCAGCCGCAGCTCCATCGCGCTCGAGCGCCGCCTGGGCACCGGCTGCTTCGGGGACGTGTGGCTCGGTACGGAGGTCCCGGGGGCGGGGCGAGGGCTTGGGACATCGGGGAGCCGGCGCTGACGAGCCGCGACCACCTGGCAGGCATGTGGAACGGCAGCACGAAGGTGGCGGTGAAGACCCTGAAGCCGGGAACCATGTCCCCGAAGGCCTTCCTGGCGGAGGCGCAGATCATGAAGATGCTGCGGCACGACAAGCTGGTGCAGCTGTACGCGGTGGTGTCGGAGGAGCCCATCTACATCGTGACCGAGTACATGTGCCACGGTGAGGGGCGGGGTCAGGAGGCGGAGTCTGGGGGGCGGGACTTGGGGCGAAGTTCAGATGGCTGTCTCTGGGGGAGGGACCTGAGTGGCGATCTGTGATGGGACAGGGGACTTGGAGCAGAGTCCGAGAGGGAGGCCGGGATGAGTGAAACCACGCGAGTCCTGGGAGTGGGGGCGGGTCCAAGTTTAGACTAGGCGGGGGCTGGGGGCGGAGCCTCGGTCGTTGCGGGAGTTCAGCTGGTGGGTGGGGCTTGGACGAATGAAGACCGAATCTGTGATGAGGAAGGATCTGGGGCGCAGTCTGAGTGGGGCGTGTCTAGGGGGACGGAGGAGGAGAAGAAACGAGCTGTGGGCAGAGTCTGGGTGTCTGTGCGAGCGAGTCCTGGGCAAGGGCGGGCAACAGGGGGCGGGGCCAAGCTCTGTGCGATGGGAACTGGGTAGGGGCGGAGCCAAGCGAGGGAAGGCTGGCCTGGAGCTGGGGGTAGTCTTGCTGCTGATTTTCTGAGTTCCTTTCCTCAGGTAGCTTGCTGGAGTTCCTCAAGGACCGGGAAGGCCAGGATTTGACACTGCCCCAGTTGGTGGACATGGGAGCCCAGGTAAACTGGGACACCAGCCTTTATTTCAGACTGGCCTCCTATGAACCTCTACAAATCCCTGTGCCCTCAAACACCTGCCCCCTGGAAGTACATACAGTCCCATCCACTGGATCATCTGTGCGACCTGAGGCAGGGCACTGCCCGTCTCTGAGCCTCAGTCTCCTCATCTGGAAAGTGGGGTTTTCAAGTGATCTCTCACACAAGCCATGGTGTTCCCATTTCTCCATACCTTGGCCCCCCTAGGTGGCTGAGGGCATGGCCTACATGGAACGCATGAACTACATCCACCGAGACCTGAGGGCAGCCAACATCCTTGTTGGGGAACGGCTGGTGTGCAAGATCGCTGACTTTGGGCTGGCCCGTCTCATTGAGGATGATGAGTACAACCCCCAGCAAGGTGCCCTGCCTCTCTTCACCTTCCAAGAGCTCCCCAGTGCACCAAGGGGCTGTCACGGGGCTCCACATATTTAGGAACCATTTCCTCCACTCCCAGACCATCTGGGATACTCCCATCCTGATGTAGTAGAAGAGGCAACTCTAGGTTTGAATCCCAGCTCCTCTACTTACTAGCCAAGTGGCCTTGGGCAAGTCACCTAACCTCTGTGAGCTGTTTTTTTCTCATATATAAAATGAAAGTATTCAGAGAAAAGTAAGTCAACAGATATTTATCAAGCACCTACTATATGCCAGGCACTACTATAATTCTCAAGTGAAAAACAATAAAGTGTGATGGTGTGAACTCTGTAGCCAGAATGTCTGGGAGTGAATCCCAGCCACTTATAATAAGCTATGTGATCTGGGAAGTTGCTTAACGAGTCAGTGCCTCCTTTTCCAAATCTGTACAATGGGGATAATAATAGTATCTACCCCACAGGGTTTTTGTGAGGTTTAATGAGTTAATGCATATAAATCACTTTAAAACAGTGCCTGGCAGAGGCATCTGGCTGGCTCAGTCGGTCGGAAGAGCATGGAACTGTTGATCTCAGGGTTGTGAGTTTTTGAAAGTTTATTTACTTCAGTAATCTCTACAGCCAACATGGGGCTTGAACTCACGACCCCAAGATCAGAAGTCACATGCTCTTCTGACTGGGCCAGCCAGGCGCCCCAACATGCCATTCTCTCAATCCAGCTGTTCCTAGGGGCCTCCTCGATGACTTCCCCTTCTCTCCCAATCTCTCCAGGGGCCAAGTTCCCCATCAAGTGGACAGCCCCAGAGGCTGCTCTCTTTGGCAGATTTACCATCAAGTCAGATGTGTGGTCCTTTGGGATCCTGCTCACTGAACTCATCAGCAAGGGCCGAGTCCCCTACCCAGGTTTGCTGGGGTGGGGAGGTGGAAGGGTGGGGCGTCAAGGGAAGGGCTTCCTCCTGGTTTCCTCTTTGGGAGGGGCTAGGCCCCCTGACTGACAGAGCCCCTCCCTCCAGGCATGAATAACCGGGAAGTGTTGGAGCAGGTAGAGCATGGCTACCACATGTCATGCCCCCCAGGCTGCCCAGCATCCCTGTACGAAGCCATGGAGCAGACCTGGCGTCTGGACCCAGAGGAGAGGCCTACCTTCGAGTACCTGCAGTCCTTCCTTGAGGACTACTTCACCTCCACAGAACCCCAGTACCAGCCTGGGGATCAGACATAGTCTGCTTGGGCATCCACCACCTTTCTGGGGTGCCCACCAATCCCTTCCAATCCCCAGGGCTCTGGTCTCAAAGCCCCCAGACTTAGAACCCTATAGGGTCCTACCGTGTCAGAACAAGCAGGCTGCTCTTGACACCATCTAGGGCAACCCACTCATTTTTAAAGATGGAGCCAGTCCAGGCTTAGAGATCGTCCCTCACTCTGGCCCCAAGCACTATTTCTCCCTTTCCCACTTAGGCTCCTACCTCTAGACTCTCTTCCCACCTCTCCCCCAAAAGAAATGCTCAGACCTTGTCTAGTTATTTATAAAACTGTATATCCTTTCCCTCCCTTACCTCCTATCCCTGCTTTTTTATCCTATCATCCCACCCTGAATTCACCTCCTACTCAATTCTCTTGTGTCTGTAAGTTGCAAAGACAGGGAAAGTTTTTGCTGGATCCCTTTCCTGCTGGGTGGACACTGTGGTCCCAGACTAGGGTCCAAGCCCAGGGTGAGGGAGAGGCTTGCTGAGGGCTCACTGCCTCTCTGAATCATGTGTGTGTTTATTGCTTTTTGTAAATAAGAAAAGTGACAATATGAATCCTTGAGCCATGAAAATCCCTTCTGTTAGGGGGAACGGTGGCCAGAGGAAGGTGAGTGTGACTGCTTTGGCTGCCGGGAGGAGGAGGAGGCGAGAGAGTGTGTTTTGGGATACCCAGAAGTCCTGATGCTTGTCCCCATGTGAGTTTAGGACAAATTGAGAGATGGATACAGAAGATAGGCAATTGGAGCTCAAAATGTCCCCTTCATGACTGAAGCGGCTTTCAATCTGTGTGCAAAGGGTTTGCTAATTCTCTCCTTGATTTCAGCAGATATACCATTCATCACAGGCACAAGAGCAGAACCTGTTAGACCCCTCTTCACGGGGGCACTGGGGAAGACCACAGTGGACTCTCTGTAGCTCCCCAAAAAAAGACAGAAGGGAGGGGAAGGGAGAGAGGTCTGAGAGCTAGTCTAGCTCATTGGATTTCACGCCAGGCAACTCTGCCCCCTAGGGGGCTTTGGAGAGGGTTGAAGGCAGTTTTGTTGGGTCACAAGGACTGGGGGCTCCTATTGGCAGGTAGTGGGCAGGGATTGGGGGTACTAAACAACCTGCCATGAGCCTCTGCAATGAAGAATTGTCCCGTGTCCTTGCTGCCACTTTGAGAGACTCTGGCAGCTGATGTGCCTCCAAGTGGAAACAAAAGGAACAGGGAATGAGGGTTCCCACATCTCCCATCAGGAAATTGTGGACCCCTGACTTCCTAAGGGAATGGACTGGGTGGGGGGCAAGAGTCTGGGAGCTAGGAATCATGGCTGCAACTGGCAAACTATTACTAAGCGTTAACTCTGGGAAGGGCCCTTTGCTTGGCAAGGCCCCAGGAAAACAAACATGAACAAGACCTGTCTCTGTCCCGGAGGAGTTCACAGCCGGGCTGGGGAGAAACAGTAATAATAATAACTCACTTATTAAGTGCTGCATGCCAGATGTGTTTACATACATCTTTTCATTTAATCCAGTTCTGAGTCTGGGTCTATGATCAGCCCCCATTTACAGATGAGGAAACTGAGGCTCCAGGGTTACATGATGTACCAAGGTCACACAGGTGCATGTGACCGGGCTGGGACTTGAACCGAGGCCCATGATCTTTCTGGACTCTGGGCTTTGGGAAGAGATCTTATCTGCCCCAGGTAGATATTGGGAGGATCCTCCTCCCTCTAGATATTGGTAGAAAGGTTCCCTGGAAATCCCCCCACGTTGAGTATCCTAGGGAAAGGGGACAAGGTGGCCAATGCAGATTGAGTTCCCTGTGCTGAGCCCTGTGCTGGGGACCGCTGAATGGGAGCAGTAAGATGAAGAGAGGCCAAGTGGCTGCTGAGAGAGGTGTCACAGGGGTGGGAGCCTTAGCTCTGCACACTTGAACTCAGGGGCCGTGGCTTCCGAAGAGCCCGTCTCTGGCCGACTAAGCTCACAAGAACCTGCCACACGAGCCAGAGGCCAAATGTGTCCGCCTCCATGAGTAAGCGGGTAAGCGCCCAGCTCTGGGGCTGAAGTGCCTGGGGTGCAGCTCGCCTCTCGCTCACTCGCTGTGTGACTTGGGGCAGGTTACTAATCTCTCCAAGCCTCAATTTCCTCCTCTGTGAAAAGGCAATAAAATGTTCAACTCGTGTTCGCCCTCTCTGTCACTAGCCTTTACAAATTACATATTCTATGCTGGGCGTCCTGCTAAGTGCTCGCCGCCGTTGAAGCTTCACGGGACCCCATGAGGAGCAGGCTGTTGTATCTTCATTCTACTAGTAAGGAAACTGAGGCACAGTGAAGTAAGTAGTTTTAAGTAGAAGAGCAGGGGCTTGAACCAGGTCCTCTGACTCCGAAATCAGTGTTTTTAGTCTCTGTAGCTCCCTATAGTCTTCTCCTGGGACCGGAATACTCTTGCCTTTCAAAGGGGGCTATGCTTGGTACCTGGACACCAATTTAGTTTCAATGAGCTAGCAGAATAGTGAATCTCCTGGAGTTTGCCAGGCCCTCGTTGCTCCACAGCAGAGACCAGAGCCACCTGAGCCTGGAATCCCTGTATCTACTGGTTTCCTACCCTCCCTCTGGTGCAGCTGAATGAATTCTCTCTTGCACCCCCTTTTCTGTGCATCCTTCTGTTCCCTTCTGATAGAGCACAATGCAATTGATTAGGCCTCTGTTTTCTCAATTTCAATCACATCCTGGCCCTGCCTCCCTGAGATTACAGGCGGGTCACCTTGATTGCGGTTTCCACCGTTCACAAAACTCTTCAGTCGTTTACAAAACCATCTCTCGCCTCATTCACTCCCCCACCTGGCTCTTCTCCTCTGTGATGCTGTGTAGATTTTACTGGCTTAAGACTCAGAGGGCAATTTTATTTCCAAGTTCATGGTGGGGGAGGAGGACACCTAATTGACTAACGTTGGGTGTTTCACATGCATCATCTAATTTGATCCTCACCACGAGGCTGTGCGGCAGTGTGATTATTCCCATTTTTCAAAAGAGGAAATGAAGACTCCGAGAGGCTACAACATTTGCCCAAGGTCACACAGCTGGATGGTAGAGTCAGGATTTGAGCCCTTGGACTTCAAAGTCTCATGCATCCCACTGTGTCATATTCCCTTATTTGATGGAGCAGCATGGGAACGTATAATACTAACCCAGAGTCAAGTTCAGGGAGGGCATGGTGTAGATAGGGGTCTGGAGTAGCCCCATATATGCCCGAGGATTATATTCATAAAAGAACCAAGTCATTTAGTAATTTTCACACATTTACTGATGTCTCCTGTAGGCTAGTCCTGACCAGGAGGCAGAACAGTAAATGATTACAACACTTAGGGGCAAAGTCAGTCTGGAGGCCAAGGGAGATTTCTTGGAGGACATGAAAGAAAAGTCTGCCTTATGAAGCAGCCGGAGGGCGAGATCATCTCCCATGGAGGGAACAGCATGTGCAAAGGCTCAGAAATATGGTAGAGCAAGGCCAAGTCAGACAAGTGCAAATAATTATGTATGGGAGGAGTGAGGGTGCAGATGAGGCATGGAAGAAGAAGGTTGGGGGATTAGAGGCAAAAAGCAGAAGGGTCGAAAATCCAAGGGGTATGGCTCCTCAGTTGTAGAGAAAAGTCACAGAAGAAATCTGGGGGGTGGCCAGGACTTATTGGGGGTGTCTATCCTGGATCCTGGCCAGGACTTATTGGGGGTGTCTATCCTGGATCCTATTGTTTCAGTACTGAGCTGGATGGGCCTACTATCCACTCCAGTAGTTCTCTCCCCCATTTTACACACACACACACACACACACACACACACACACACACACACACACACTCCAGTAGTGCTCTCCCCCATTTTACACACACACACACACACACACACACACACACACACTCTCTCTCTCTCTCTCTCTCTCTCTCTCTCCCCCCTGGACGGTCCTGCAGTGAGTGATGTCCATACTCCCTCTAGTGTCCATTCTGGGTACTACACCCAGAACTCTAGGAAACTTTCGGGATGGGAAGACTAGGTCCCTCTTTAGGAACTTCCCACCACAGGATGGGAGATAAGGCACAGTTCCTGCTCTCAGAGAGCTCACAGTTTAATGGTAGTGAGGTGAATAGGACAGGCACAGGCTGAAAATGACGATAAAGGGTGTGTGGGAGAACAGGGTCGGGTCCTAACTCAGTTGGACAGGGGGAAGTCTGGAAGGCTTCTCAGTGGAGGTGTTGCTTCACCAGAGACTTGCAAAGGGAGTAAAAGTTTGCTTGGTAGAGAAGAAAGAGAAGGACATTCTAGACTTGACAGAATTAAGTGAGCTCAGAGGCAGGAAATGGGACGTGCAAGGAGTTATAATGAGGTAGGCGTGACTGGAATGTAAAATTTGAGGGGCATTTGTGGCTAAAGATGAAGACAACCAGGTAGGCATGGGTCATGTCTGCCAAGCATTTGGGCTAGGATTCTAAGCCCTGGACAATGGGAAGCCACAGGATTTTGAGCAGGGGAGTAACAAAGTCAGATTCACTTTTCAGAAGGAACCCTCTGGTGACCAAGGCAGAGCTAGGATGGAAGGGGAAGAGGCAGGACAGGGATACCCCTCTTGATGCAAAGAGCCACACCAGGTCACACTAATAGGAGGGTCCATAGCTTTGAGCAGGTCTGTGAACCATACATATCGACACATGTGATGTCATCTACAGACATGTCAGTGGGATCCCAGGCTGAGCACCCACAGACCACAAATCCATACTGATACACACACAGATGCAGGAGCCCAAGGGAAACCAAGGACATACAATTACCTCCAGACACAGGCTGACAGTGAGAACCACACATACCATACCCTGACAGACCTAGGAATTCTCACACACACACACGCACACACACTCACTCACACTCACACACTCACACATACACTGTGTGGCTGTCAAGGGCCCTACCCTGCCCCCTTCTGTGTCCCCATCCCCCCTCCCACCCCCGTCCTTCACCACCTCCAACAGGAACAAAGCTGACCTTTGCCCTCTGGCCTCTGGCCTCTCCTCCCACACCCCCTGCCCAGAGGGAGGAGCTGTTTGAAGTCTGGGCTGCAGCTGGGGTTTCCTGTTGCCTGGAGGAATGTGGGAGGACTTGCGAGGAGGAGGGGCTAGCCCAGGAGGAGGGATAATGGGGGCCTGGGGGCCTTAGATCCCACTGTACCACAATGAGGAGGGGCTTCCTGCTTCCACGGTCTCTTGGGCCCCAGCTCTGAGCTGTTCCCATCCTGAAGAGGGGAAGACCAAGGCCATAATGGCTCCAGTCCAATGGGTCTCTTGATCCTGGATCTGTAGCTCAGAGGCTTAGAAGAGTCCCTCAACCTCTCTCAGCCTCAGTTTCTCCTTCTGTGGGCTGGGCTGAACCACTCTCAAGCAAACCACACCTCCCCTGAGGTGAGCTCCAAGAGTGGGGCTAACCCTAGAACTTCTGTATTCGGGGAAGGCAGTGCCCATGCCCACCCAAGGCTCATTTCACTCTGCCCTTTACGTGAGCCCCAAGGGCCTGGTTCCAAGCTGCTCTGACCTCTCAGTTATTGTCATTATTTTTTTTTAAAGATTTTATTTATTTATTTGACAGAGAGAGAGACACAGCGAAAGAGGGAACACAAGCAGGGGGAGTGGGAGATGGAGAAGCAGGCTTCCCGCAGAGCAGGGAGCCCGATGCGGGGCTCGATGCGGGGCTCGATCCCAGGACCCTGGGACCATGACCTGAGCCGAAGGCAGACGCTTAACTACTGAGCCACCCAGGCACCCCAGTTATTGTCATTATTATCATCACGACTCAATCCCTCAACTTGCCCTTGCCAGTTTTCAAAGTGCTTTCATATCCTTGTGCTCAGTAAATCTCCACGGCCCTGCCTGTAAAACAAGGAGGGAATTACTCCTCTATTTTACACATATGGGAACTGAGACTTGGAGAGGTGAAGGATACAAGAGTTGATGCACAATCAGAACTGGGCCTGTCTGGCTCCTATTCCACAGGGCCTCCAAACCCTGTAGTCCCACAATTTTATCCCTAGACTCCCACCTCTACTTCCTAGGGTCTAGGTATACCCTCGTCTGCTGCATTGAAACAAAAGTGGCTAGAGTGAGCTGAGCCCAGAAAGGATGATGCAGGCTCTTCCAGAACCTGGGTCCTCTCCTTCAGGCCTGCCTTCTGGGGGAGCGTACAGCTACCCTGCCCAGCCTGTGGTGACCCTGACACTGTTTCTGAGGACTGGGTAGCCCCCTTTTAGACTGCGGCTACTGGCGCAGACATGGAGAGTTGACACTAGGTGGCGGCAGCAGCCCACGGGAAGAATCAGCTTGAGTTTGTCTGGGAAGACCCCCCCCCCCCAACATAATTTAGAGAAGCTCCAAGAGAAAGACCAGCCTCCAAACGACTGGAAAACTCGGTAATGCTTGGTTTCCAGTGATGCTCAATACCTTAGGGGCTAATAATACCCACCCTCTCTGGGAAGGGGGCAGCTGAAACAGCCTGGATGGAAGGTGCATGCTTGGAAAACACAACCTAACGTCTATTACTCTGTCACTCAAGGAGCCATGGCCCAGCCAGCTGATCTTGCCCTCTGCACCTCATCACTAAACCTCTCCCCTCTCATGCCTTTCCCAAATTGCTCTTCGTCTCAATCTACCTGGGGCTTCCCATCTCCCCTAAAACACCCAACTTTCTCCCAAAACTTGATTCAGACTAGGTAAAAGAAAGGGGAACCTGAGCCTCTTCCACCCTCCCAATGCTAAAGTCTCTCCCACGGGGTACCAGCTAGATCAAGATGCCAAAGCCTCATGTATTTGCGATAACTTTAGACTCAGGCTTCGGACCCAAAAAGGCCCCTAACAACTTAAACCGCTGCTTTCATTAATATCTGACCTTAGAATACTTCCCATTCAATGAATAAATCTTTGAACCCAAGGTCTGCCTGCAAAGAGAAGCTGCTCCCAAACGGGGGCCTCTCCAGCTGGCCGTGGCAGCCCCTTGATGCCAGATAAATAGGTGTACTGTTTAGACTGTTTAGAACCCTCACTCTCTCTCATTGCTGCTGCCCTCCTAGCCCTGCCCCCATCAAAGGGCCAATAGAGGGTGCCCCCAGAACCCTCTTCTTTTGCCCTTTGGGGGTTTCAGACTGTCCTAAAGGAGGTGCTTGGGAGGGGGAGAGGTGTAGGGAAGGTGGTGACAGGGAGTTGTAGTTGGAGAAATGTCACCACCTGCCTTTGTCACACTCTGGCCATCACCCTGCAGGGCCGAAGGAGGAGTCAAAAACAGGTGGCCCAAGAACAAAGGCACTTGCGAAGGAGCTTCAGACATGGGGCAAGACAGACAAAGTCAGCAGAAACATGGCTAAGGAATGTCAGACACACAGATGAAATGGGAGACTAGCAGAGTACCAGTCAGGGCTGATGCTGGTAGCTACTGAGGACAGGACAGTGATCCTGCATTATTCTTCTCAGTGTCCCCTGTGAGCTCTACATATCTCAGTTAACATCTGTTGAATTAAAGTACCAAGGGAGGACACACAGATGCTGGGAGTGAAGGTCAGACAGAGACCTGGGAGTCACAACCTCCTGCCATGGCCCAGAGGTTAGGCAGTGGGCGTTGGTTAGGCAGTGGGGTAGGACCAGTGGGCTGTCCAGCTAGTTCCCCCTTGGTAAGGAGGCCCAGGCAGGGCACATTCCCATCTGTGGGGATAGGCCAGGCAGGGGGCCTGGAGCTAGGGGCTGGATAACAGATGTGACCTGAAGAGGAGGTAGGTGAAAGTGCTGAGCCCAGCCCCTTGGCCGCAGCAGGAACTCTGAACTGTTGAATCTTGCTTCCTGACACAACCAAAATGCTCAGTCGAATTCAGGAAGGGGGAGGGGTGCTATTTGTGGATTATCCAGGACTTCTGTGCCCTGGCCACCCTTGGACTTCTAGGAAAACTAGGAGTTGCAGGGGCTAAACCCAGCGGTCAGAGCTTGGGACGGGGGTCCCTGAATGAGGAGGAAGCGGTGGTGGGGCTTTGAGGTTTCTGGAGCAACCCTCGCGTCAAAAACGTCGTGCTTTGCTCGATAAGAAACCTTTTCAGAAAGGGAGAACGTCCCCAGACTCAGAAAGCCGGTCTTCCCCTCTCTCTTCTTCATCTATCCTTTAATTGGGGCGCCCCAGAAAGTCGCAGGCCCTTTGGCTAATCCCTTGATTCCCTATTCGACTCATTCCATTCTCAGACCCCGCCCCTTCGCTCCCACCCGCAACCTCCGCTCAAGCCAGAGCCCCCCGCAGGGAACAAGGAACGAGAGAAACACCCCTAGTCCTTCGGGAGAACCGGCACCCTTGGTAAACGGAGGACGCGCCCCCCTCCCCCACGAGGGGCCCGCGCGCAGTCCCCGCGGGCTCCCGGCCGCGCCGTCGGGGCAGCCGGCTCGGCCCCGCCCGCCCAGCACGCCGAGCGGCCGGGGTGGGGACTACAAGTCCCGGCGTGCCGCGCGCGCGCTCCCCCCTGGGGTTCCGGATGGTGAGCGGCGAAGGTAAGGCGAGCTCGCAGAGGCAGCGGCGGCGGCGGCGGAGACGGAGAGAGGCAGGCAGGCAGGGCGAGGGCGAGAGACGGAGGGAGGGAGCGAGCGAGGCAGACCAGACAGACAGACAGGCGGGCGGGCGGGCGGGCGGGCAGAGCGAGCCACCCGCCAGGCTGCGCTCAGCCCCGCTCGCAGCGGAGAGAGCAGAAGGCAGGAGGAGGGAGGGGAGGAGGAGGGAGGGAGAGAGGGAATCCAGCTACCACCACCCAAAGCCAGCGTCTGCTTTCTGTCCTCATTTCCTTTTCCCACCCAGCTCGGAAAGCAGAGAAAGGCAGAGAGAGCGAGAGATAGAGACAGTCAGAGAGACAGACAGACAGCCGGAGAGCGGGAGGGAGGAGGGCGGAGGAGGAGGAGCAGGAGGAGGACTACGCGGGGCGCGTTCCCTCCCAGGTTTGCAATGGGGGGGTGGGGGCGGGGGTGTCCAGGGCTGTGAGAGTGTGTGCGCGGCGGGGGGAGCGAGGGGGGCGCAGAGAGCGAAGGAGTGATCAAGGTGGGGGGGGCGCCGCGGGAGCGGGGGGCCGTGTCCAGCGGAGTTAGCGGCGGAGAATGTGAGCCGAGACGCGAGCCATGCTGTCAGCAACGGCGGGCGGCTCAGGGCTCCTCCACGACTCCTCTCCCCAGCAGCCGGGCGCCCGCGTCGCTGCCGCCGCCGGAAGACTGACGCCCCCCAAAGCCCCTCGCCTGGCTCGGACCCACGGAGCCGGCAGCCCAGCACTCCGGTGAGTGGCGCCTCCTCCCGAGCCCTAGACCCCGCTGGGGACCGGCCGGCCGGGCTCTTTTGTGCAGCGCACCGGGGGGGGGGCCCGCGCCCCCTCCGCGCGCCCCGGTCCGGTCCGCGGGACCCGGTGGCTGCGGTGCCCGCGGTGCGATCGGTCTTTGTTTCCACCGGGGCCCGCGGCTCGGCTGGGCTCGGCTCGAAGCCTGGCAGGCAGCGCCGGGAAGGGGGAGGGGGAGGTGGACGAGAAGGGGGGGCGGGGAGGGGGGGTTCTCGGGTTTCCTGGCCGCCCCGCAGCTCCCCCGGCTCGGGGGCGAGGTGCGCGCCCAGCGCTGCCGCGCGCCCCCTCCTCCTTCCTCCTCCCTCGGTCTTTGGATTTAAAACTGCAATTTGCTCTCCAGCTTGCTGAGAATGTGGGGGGGGGGGAACGAAGGGGGGACCGTGGGAGCGGAGAACAAGGCTGGATTTTAGGAACGGCGCTGGGAAAGGGGGAGACTGCGGAGGGAGGAGCCCCTCCCCTCCAACCCCCAAATCCCAAGGTTCCGCTGGTGCTCTGGGAGTTGAGGGGCGGGGACCTAATGACCCGGAGGGGGTGTGGGGCGGAGGAGGGATTTGGGGGTGGCCAGGGCCGGAGGGGTTGGGCCGCGTGCCCGGTTACCTGGCGAACAAAGTCGGCTCACTTTTGCATAAATAAATAAATAATCGCCTATCAATGCGTTTCCTCTGGGGCTCTGATTGAATCGGGTCCCCTCTTCCCCAGGGGGTGGGGTGCTGAGTGACAGCTGTCAGCCCCCTGGGCCGGGAGCTGGGGGTGAATTGCTGAATCCCTGTGCCTTTTGGCTAAGGGCGCCTTCTCCTGCTGGGTCCTGGTCCCCGGGCAGAGCCAGAGGGGCAGGGGGCTGGCTCTGAGTCTAGGAAATAACCTTGTTTCCTGTTCTACAGGAAAAGGGACAGCGACCCAGAGTTTGGGGGCTGGGGATGAGGACTAATGGGAGCTGGAGGGGTTCCCTAGCAGCCTGACCCCCCCAGCCTCCTGCCAGGCGAAGGGGCCAGCTGAGGGAGGAAGGATGTGGGCCTTGCTGGCCGGAGGCGGGAGCTGGGGCTGTCCCTGAGGCGGGCAGCGGGCACAGAGCGGGAGGAGGGAGAGAGAGAGAGAGAGAAGCGGGGGCGGGAATTCTCTACCGCAGACCCTGGGGGCCAGGGCCAGATGTGGAGGGGTGGGGAGTCCCCCCTCCCTCCTAGCTTGGGGGCCCTGGGGCCGGGCTGGGAGGGGCTGAGCCTGGTGCCCTCGGTTCTGCACCAGCGCCTGACTGGCAGGGCCAGCTGAATTTGGGCCCAGGCGTCACCCTGGGAGGCAGGGCCAGGCTGCACCAGCCTGGTCCCTGAGCACAAGGAGGGACCCTTGGGGGGCCTGTGCCTGTCTGGCTGGGCAGGCGTTTCCCGCCGGACCAGTTGGTGTCAGGCGGGACTTGGCCCCAGCTCCCTGGGCAGAGCTCAGGGTGTGAGGACAAGCTTTGCCTCCGGGTCAGGGTGGCCACATTTTGTCCGCTGCTGCTGCTGGCGGGGCGGGGGCATGTGCCCGGGCCTGGGCAGAGTCCTGCCAGGAGTATTTGGGGTGTTTCTATTGTTGGCTTGTTCCTGTTCCGTGTGGCCCCGTGTGTGTGTGTGTGTGTGTGTGTGTGTGTGTGTGTGTGTGTGTGTATAGCTGTGTGAGCTGGGGCTTTTAAGTGAAAGATTACCAGTGTGTCCATCCCCCGCACCCCTGGCTTGGAGGGGGGGCAGGCTGGGTTGTGGTGGTGAGCTGTGGGGGGACCCCCCAGGTGGCATGTGCATGCCGCTTGCCATCTCCCTCCTTGGAGCAGATGTATATTTATTTTTATAGCAATGGAAAATCAAACTGGATAGTAAGTTGAATTCATTTTTTTTCTCCTGCTGTGTCAATAGTTGGAATAACCCCCAGAGACTGGTGAACTTCTTGCCCCAGAGCTCCCTCCCTTCAGAGGTTGCACAGATCAGTGAGGGTGTGAGCTTAGGGGGACCAGTGGGCACCAGTCCAGACCAGTGATTCTTGTCCCTCTTGGTCTGGCACTGGGGCAGGTGCCTGGGTGGGCAGGGATTATCCCCTCCCCACACATCCCCCCTGGGCCCCGGGGTGTTGTCTGGCCTCAGCCACCTCCTTGGTCAGTTCCAAAGCTGTGCCCAAGCCCTCGGGGACGTTCTCCTGGTGGGCTCCCTCCTCCTGCCTGGGCTCCCGGCCCACGTGCTGATATTTATTTTCTGTAGTAAAATCCATTTTTAATGCCGTTACTTTTGAAATAATATAGAGAGAAACAAATGTGATGTGTTTAAGTTGCCCTCTGTGAGTTTTTAATGTGATCTATGGCTGAGGTAGTGATGGAAGGAGCTGTTGGGCTTGGAGAAATTTGGTGTCATAAAGAAAAAGAGCTTGCTGTTTATTACGGTTGCTGGGCTGGGGGGTCTGGAACAGGGTCGGGGGGCAGGGAGCCCCAGCACCCCCAGATGCTGTGGATGGATAGTGTAGCTTCTCAGTTTGGGGGTATGCGCGTTCCAGGGTTATTTCACATTGCTTCCCAGACCTTGACCGGGACGTTGGTGAGGGGGCTTGGGAGTTGGGGGGCTCTGTTAACCCCACTCCACCTGCTTAGGTCTTGGCAGGGAAGCTGCTGGACCCCCTGTTGAGCTAAGTGGAGGTATACTGTTGGGAGGTTGGACTTGGACCCTACTGGAGATTAAGGGATGGGATCTCCACCTGAGGTTGCGGCTGTGCTCCAGACTTGAGGGGCCAAGTGTCCCTGGCTGGAAACTGGGGGGGGGGGGCGGGGGGGCTGCTGCTCTGGACAGGCAGAACCCTAGAGGGGCATTGCTGGTTCTCACATCAGTCTGGAGCATTGACTTTGAGCCACTCCCTCTACTTGCTTCTGTTTCCCATTGGCTAGGGGCTTTCTCCAGGCTAACCTGATCTCCCTCATTTCCCTTCAAACCCCCTATGTCCCACCCCGAGGCCAACTTTTTTTGTTTGTTTGTTTGTGGAATACAGAGCTCTGTGTCTCCTGCCGGTCACCCACGACCAGGGGGTGCCGCGTGCCTTCATACCAGATGCCCAGACACTTCTGGTCTGGCTGAGTGAGGTCAAGCAGACTCACTATTACGGGATGGAGCCCAGCTCTGTCTCTGGGTCCCCTGGGTCTCTTGGGACAGCTCGGAAGAGAGGGGAAGCGGGGATGGGGCATGCGGGAGGGAGCAAGGATAACATTGTTGCTAATGCCAGCAGATGGGCCCCCCCAGGGAGAGAGCTAGGGGACCGAGGCGAGGCAATGGGAGAGAGACCCAGACAGCCACGTGCCAGGTGGAGAGAGGGAAAGATGGTGGCAGAAGCCAGGGATGAGGGAGTGAGAAAGCAAACAGTCAAGGGGAAGAGCCAGGATCACAGCCCCTGGAGGTGGGGCCCAGGGGACCAAGAAGGCCTAGGCGTGTGCCATTCCCTACCCCACAGCCGGGAATGAGCAGGCATTGTTTTTGGAGGAGGGACAAGGAAATGTCTCTGGCACGAGGGAGGAGGACAGGTGGAATAGAGAGGGAAAGACTCCCACAGGAGGAGAGAGAATGGGGAGACAGGGGTGTGCCGGGGGGTCACTTGACTAATGGTCCTGCCCCAGGGCAGCGTCTCCCTCTGCCTTCTCCAGATGTCCGGGAACAGAACAGAGTCTCCTCCGGACCTGGGCCCAGGGCCTGAGGCAGGAACAGTGCCCCACAGGTTGCTTGTGCTCCGTGCCAAGGGGCACCTGGGATTTTAAAGGCGGGGAATGTTAGGGTCCAAGAGATGCCAGGGGCATCATCCAGTTGGACCCCCTCACCCATCGTTTGACAGGAGTAAACCAAGTCTAGAGAAGGGAGCCATTTGCCCAGGGTCACAGATACTTGGCCATGCCAGGCCTGGGACCCAGGTTCCTCGCACTCTAGCAGTCTGTAGTTAGAGAATAAGGACAGCTGCAGGGGGCCTCCTGGGTGCAGAGGGGGGCCGGAGCCCCAGAGAGAGGAGCAGGCAGGCACCCTTGTGGCCAGAGCCCCCCCCCAACCCAGGGGAGGGGGAGGCGCCGCTGGCGGGAGAGAGAGGGAGGGAGTGGGGAGAGGAGGGGAAACAGTGAGTCAGGCTTCCAAGAGCTGAGGATGAGAGAGCCAGGGCTGGGAGGGAGAGGGCAGGGAGGACTGCTCAGAAGCTCAGAGAGGGAGGGGGCCCAGCCGGGGGCAAGGAGAGCTCTAGAGGGAGGGAGCCAGCCTCTGGCCCTGGCCCAGCGGTCGGGCTGTGCGGAGGGAGCAGCCAATATGGACTTTGCTCTTGGTAGGTCAGCTTCCCTTTCTTTCTCTGTGATTCCACGCCAGGGTCTCAGGAGGAATAACTGTGCCCTCCCATCCCTTCCTCAGTTTCCCCATCTGTTGTGGGACTGTGGGATTTGGACTGTTCTTGGAGAGGGAATAGGGGCACAGAGCAGACTGGGAGGGTACTGAGGGATGTCACCTCTAGCTGCTGGTTGGGTGCCGGAGGTATTCTTGGAGGCTGCCACCAGTGCAGGGTAGGGCGCGTGTCTCTGGGGTCGGCTCCTTCTTGAGTCCTCTGAGTTGCTGGGTGGGAGAGTGGGGGTGGCAGGCCATGAACTCTAGGGTACACTCTGCGCGCGTATGTGCGTGTGCGTGTGTATGTGAGAGAGAATAAGGTGCTGGTCTGGCAATGCTGGGTGGGCTACCTGGGGCCTCTCAGGATGGCGAGTGCCTAGACAGGATCAAGGTCCCCACATGTCCAGAACCAACCTCCACTTGGGGGGGGAGATACTCCTATATCCCCCCTATATCCCTATGGGTCAGAGGCTCTGGAGAAGCTGGGAGGCGGGAATGGCCCCTGTGGGAGCTCCATATGCCTAGAGCTAGAACCAGAACTAGAGCCATCCCCAGGGACTGCCTGGAAGGGAGGAGAGAAGGACCCCCCTCCCACCCAGCTGACAAGAAACCAGGAGCTCTTAGCCCCTCCTCCCAAGGCCTGGCACCCCCCCCAGCCCCTCCCTCCTGGATCCCAGCATCTCTGCCATTGGCTAGGGGATAAGGAAGGTGGCCACCGAAGATCCGTCTCCTGCAGGGCCTAGCTTTGGGGGGGAGGGGGCACTGGTGAAGTGAGGCCCCCGGCCTCCCCCCTTACCTACACATGCACAAACTCAGCTTCAGCGAGGCCCTGCTTTCTCTCCTCTTTCTGCTCTGGGGTCCTTGGCCTGGGAGCCCAGAGGAGGGGCTGCTTCTGCAGCTGGCTGGCCCCGAACTCCCAGCTCAGCCCAGCTGCTACCGAAGCTTCCAGAAGCTGCAGCTCTGCATCCCCTCCCCACCCCCCTGAGCCAGGAGAGGCCTTTGCTGACCTGGGGGAGGGTACCTTGGGGAGCGAGTGGGCACCCTTAGAAGGACTAACACAGACAACCAGACAGATGGGTGGTGGAACAGATGGACAGAGACACCCACGCACAGGCAGACGGAGAGAGACGGACAGATGGACCAGGACAGGGAGAGACGGACAGACAGAGGTGCTGGCAGAGAGAGGAGGAGTCAGAAAAATGGAAGGGCCTGGGGAGAGAGAAACAGACAGAGAGACTGAGACATGGAGACACGGAGATCCCAGAGGGGAGACAAGGTGACTGAGATAGGAGGAGGAGAGACTCGGGGAGAGGGTGAGAGACAGGAAGAGATAAAGAAAGGGGAAACCCAGACAGAGAAAGAGAGAGAGGAGAGGCAGAGAGGCTTGAGACTACAGACCACAAACAGGGATTTGATGAGAATCTGGAAGGTGTTTTCTCCTGCTTCCCTCCCCAAACCCCTGGGCCAGCCAAGTCTCCATTCCTTCCACCCCCGGCTCAGTTTCCAGCTGCTAAAGAGGTCAGAGAGAAAGAGAGAGAACAAGAGAGGGAGAAGCACGCAGAGACCCCTCCTCCCTGCTCTTTTTGTTGCAGAGGGAGTTACTAGAGCAGTTTTCCCAGCCCTGACCCCTACTCCAAGATGGACATATCTCTTGTGTCAGAAAACATCACACTCACCACTCACTGGGTGTCTCCTTGTGTAAATGCACTCCCGTATTCATACCTGTCCGCACAGACCTTCACGCACACATACACACACACTTTATGACGTGAGTCTCCACCCTCACACTCATCCCACATCTCACAAGTGTAACTGGGGAACGCATACCTATGCTTCCTTATCCCTAAAGGTGGTGACACACATGCCTCATCGTGGGGTCTCAGGACCTGCTGACACACACGCACACACAATCACACGTTCACACATACAGTGGCAGTCACACCAGAGCAGGGGGAGGGCTCTTTCTGGAGGTGAAGATCAGTGTTCCCAGGTGTCTGGGTAGGGGTGGTATGTCCTCCTGCTCCTTCCCAGCTGGTGGGGGCCCTGTCAGCCAGTGGGAGCCTTCCTAGGGAGCTGGCGGGTGGCTTGAGTGATGTGGAAGAGCCATTTGAGAGTTTGTGAGGGTGAGCGTGTGCACCTACGGACACGTGCACGCACGTACAGGTGCAACGTGGCGAGTGTCTGTTACGGCGTGCGTGAGAAAGAGATGATCGCGTGTGAGGTGGGGTGTGGGTGGGGCAGGGAGAGCCAAGGTGCGTGGAGTGTGTGGGTGTACGTGTGCTAGCTCCTGGCCGGGCATGGACGTGCGGACGGGTGTGTATGTCACAGGTGTAGTGGGGGTATGTACACGAGGGTACAGGGCCCTGGCGGTGAGCTGCGTGTGTGTGTGTGTGTGTGTGAGGGTGCAGTGTTAACGCAGATGTGAAGGTGGGGGGGGTGTGTGTGGGTGTAGGCAGTGTGCGTGTGTGAGGGGTGGTAGCTCCTGGGTGAGGCTGTGAGCTCGCAGCCAGGGTTGGAGGGCTGTTTTCCAAGGCCAGGACGCTGCTTGAACAGAGGCCGTCAGCATGAACACATGCGAAGGGGCTCGGAGGCTCACAGTTGGGCACTGACCCACACAGACGCACAAGGACAGACATACCCGCCCCTGTCCTCCCTCTTCCTCTCTCCTGGCGTCAGTGGTTTTCAAAGGAGCCTCCATGAGGACTGTTTGCTGTGCAGTTCCCCCCACCCCCCAGCCTGTGCCTCTTCAAACACAGTGATGCCCTCCAGGCAGCTTTGTGGAGGCTCCTGCCTCAACCATCTGAAGGCAGATGGGTGGGTTGAGATCCGCTGCTGCCCCCCAGGGAGCGAGGAGGCGGCTCTGCTCCTCTGGCCTGGGCACGGGCTGAGACAGATGGACGAACCCCCCCCCCGTTCTCCACACCCCCACACAGGGTCTGGGGGTGGGCAGGCACCCCCCCAGAAGAGGGGTTCTAGCAGGCAGCCCCTGAGCAAAGGCTAGGACTCTGCGCCATCATCTCCAGGGGCACCTACCCTCACCCTGAGCCCCATCACGTGTCCGAGCACAGGGACCCAAGTGTGGCCCCTAACACCTGAATATACAGCTGCTCCGCCTGTACTCACAGCTCCAACACCCCAAACACACAACTGCTCCGTCTACAAACACACAGCCCCGACACTTCCCCATACGTCCGCCCTTCTGACACCCAGCTGCCCCATATACACACATAGCCCCAGCGTGCCCGCAAACACACAACCACCATACACCTTCCCACCCAGACACATAGTTACAGCCCTGGTAACGAACCCAAACCCAGATTTTATGATCCCCAGCATACACCCAACACACACACACACACACACACACACACACACACACATCAACTCCCTCTTCAACCCAGCACCTCCATGGACACACCCAGGACCCTAGAGCAGCCCTAATACCTTCCACATACTCAAGCTCTCAGAGCACCAACACCTCACCGGACACACACACATAGACTCTGCCTACAGCCCCAGCGTTTCCCCCAGCTGCAGCCCAGCACCACCCCAAACACACCAACCCCCACACCTTTCCAGACACACAGCCTCCCCCCCATCACACATACGCACACTGCCCACTCAACACCCGCTCAAACAAGAAGACCCTCTTCAGCCCCACCATTTACCTCGAACACAGACATAGCTTCAGTTCTGGTATACTTCTAAACAGATAACGTCCCCCCAGCTTCTCGTACTTTCCCAGGTGTGCGCATGCACGCTCCCCCATAGACCCAGCACTTCAACAGGCTGTCCTCTGTATGTCCCCAGCAAGCCCCAGCTCCAGTCCTTTCCTTGGCCATCTAAGGGCCCAGGGACAGCCCCACACCTCGCCAAGCACACAGTGACAACCAGCCTCAGTGACAACCCTGTACCCATTCACCCCTCAGGAGCTCACAAGCAGCTCTGCCCTGCCCCCCTGGGCCCCCTGCCTCACCCTGCCACATAGCCCAGCTCAGTTCCTCTGCAGCTCTCATTCCCAGCCCCACACCTGCCAGCACACCTCCCCCCACAGCACTCTCCATCACAGCTCCCCCCCACCTCTTCTCGGGGTCCCCCTCCCCCAGACACCCTCCCAGCCAGCCTCAGCCAGCCTTGCACACACACTTGCTCGCTCTTATGTGCTCCCTCTCCTTCCCTGCTGTCCAGTCCTCCCCCACTTCCCAGAGCCTCCTCTGCCTGGGGAGGCGTCTCCGCCCCCTTCGCTGCCCCAGGCCTTTCATTCCTGGACAGTGAGACTGTACATCTGGTTCAAAGCTGCCCCACCCAAGACCCTGTGCTCTGGGCACCCTGGCCTGGGCTTTGGGGGTTTGGGGCCTCTTTGGGGGCTCTTGGCACCTGGTCGCCCTGGTCTCTCAGCCAAGAACTCTGAGTACCCAGCCCTGCCGTGGCATGTATGTTGGGGGCGTGGGGGGCTTTACCCCCAGCCTGCACATTCTCAGGTGCTTGCCAACCTGCCCCCCCACCCTTGGCTTACCTGAGAGGGGCATTGGGTCTGGGCTTCAGGGAGAGAGATGGGTGAGGTGTTCGCTTGACATGCTCCCCACTCCCCCCCCCATCTGGGCTTCGGGGCTTGGTCTCCCTGGGAGTCAGTTCCGACAGTGAAGGTTACTTTACTAGATGCATGATTTTAAACGGAATCTCCACCATCTGTTCCACCCCCTAATTACAGATGCACAGAATCCGCCTCAGAGGGCAGCGTGAGGGGAGTGATTTAGAGGCTGAGCTGCTTCTGCCTGCATTAGGGCTGGGGAGATTGGGGGGGGGGCTCTGGGTATTGCTCACAGCCCCCCACATCCCGTTCTTTCCCAGAGGCCCCTCATGCCTCTTCTTGCTGGGGAAAGGCTCAAAGAAAGTTTCCCCCTATCCCCAAGACCTGAAAGAGGCAGCAACTGCAATACGGAGGGAGGGGTCCCCAACACACCACCTGCATCCCAAGCCCCAGGTCCTGGGATGCCGGCTCCATTAGAGCCTTAAAAAATTCAGTGGATCGATCTCCTGCCTGCTTCTTTGCCCTGGGGAGCCACAGACTCTGGCCTGGCCCAGCTGTCTGCCCACCCCAGGGGTAGCAGGGATTGGTGAGGCAGAGCGGGGGTCAGAGCGGAGGTGGGGGCAGCTGGGTTCTGGCAGCAGAGGACATGGACAAGCATGCCAGGACCCATCAGGTGTGTTCGCACGTGTGTGCCCATCCGCCTTGGCGCCGCTGGCACGCCTGCCCCCAGCTTGAGCCGTGCTCTGTGGGGCTAGACCAGCACTGGGGGCCGGAGGGGATGGGCCGGGGCCTCAGGGTTCCAAGGGGCATCGGGCTACATACGCTGTGAGGACTGGTCCACCTTTGCCCGTAGGTGCCAGGGACCTGGCCCCCAGCCTGCTTGGTGGTGGCAGTGACGGGCACGCTGCGGTAGACGCTGGAGCATTCACTGCAGGGAGAAAGGGAGCGAGGTTGGGCTGGAGGAATTTTAAAGATTGCTGCAGGCAGGAGGGTCTCTGGAACCCCGTGGAGCGGGCAGTCATGCAGAAGTAATCCTATCGCCGCCTGCCTGGAGGAGTGGAGGGGAGAGGGGGCAGGGAGGGGAAGGATGGAGCCCCTGCCCCGGCCAGCTGTGGAGGGCGCCAAGGACCCCAGGGGCCTTCCCTGAGGAGGCACCTTGTCTTCTCCATGCCACTGTGGCATGTGCCCCCTGGAGGGGCAGCGCCACAGCTGGTGCTCAGCTCCCAGCTCTGGGTATTATAAATAATGCAGCTCGGAGGTGGCGGCCAGCGCAGCCCCCGGTCACCTTGGGTCGCCCAGTGTGGCGCCTGCAGCTGCCAGTCCTGTGGCAGAGCCCCTCTCCCTTCCAGCCTGCTCCTCCTCTTTTGCTGTGTGAGCTTGGGCCAGAGGCCCAGCCTCTCTGGGCCAGGGCCGGGGCAGCGGAGTGTGGAAGAACCCAGAAAGGCCTGTCCTTTTGTCCCACCCCCTGGCCCTCACAGGTTAGCTGGTAGCTGGCTCAGCCAATCCAGGCCGGGGAGGGCTGGCCCGCTCTATCGGGGCCTCACCCATTCTGGCTCCTCCATTTTGCAGATGGAGTCACCGAGTCCAGAGAGGGAAGGATGGCCAAGGCCAGCCAGCTGATGAACCCCTCCTTCCTGCCCCATTCTGCTGTCACTCAGGCTCTTCTCAGCCTCGGCTCAGCTAAGAGCAGGGCCTGGGGGGGAGGGGGGAGGGTGGGCGGGGGATGTTTGGGAAAGTGGTTGCGGCTGAGAGGTTGCCATGGCGATGCTGCAGGATGCCGAGCTGAAGTGGGGGTCCTACAGGGTCTCTGGGGCCCCCAGCTCCACACCCCTGTGGTCTTTTCCTCCCCATCTCCTGTCCCCCACCCAGATGCCTGTCAGGCGGCTTCGGTGACAGGCCGGGTGGGTGACAGGTGGTGCAGGTGATGGGCTGGGTGGGTGACGAGCTGGGTGGGTGACAGGTGGTGCGGGTGCGAGGCAGGCAGGTGACAAGCTGGGTGGTGACGGGCCCTGCTGATGACAGGCAGGGGGTGTGGTTGGCGAGGATGCCGTCTCCTGGCCGCTGGCCTGTTGCAGCCCCCCACCCTCATGCGTGTGCACACACATAGACTCTGGGCACAGAGCTTGGGGCTAAGATACTAATGAGGTTTATTACGTGTGGAGGGGCAGGTGCCCAAGCTCACTAATGAGAGGCCTTTAACAAATAGGGGAGACAGCTGGGGGTTTCGAGGAATTTGGCTGGCCCTCCTGAGCTGAGGCCCTGGGGGTCCCAATCTGGCTGGAGGATGGCTCATTCTCCAGCCAGGTTGGGACCCCTCCTCCCCTCCCCCGAGGCTGCTTGGGTTTATGTTAGTGCTACCACGATCCTGATAGTTACCATCGTTCAAGCATTTGATCCGCTGCACCAGACGCTTACGTGCATTTTCTCCTTTCAACTCAACCAGTTACTGGAGGGAGGCCCTGTTACCCATTCTACAGATGCAGAAACTGAGGCTGAGAGAAGGCAAGGGACTTAACGAGGTTTCTGGTGCAGCTGGAATTTTAATTCAGGTTTTTCTGTCCCCAGAGAACATGCCCTTAACCACCCTACCAGTAAAACTCAGGTCTTGGTCCAGACTCAGACCCTCTTTTAGGGCCTCAGTTTTGCTCTTTTGGAAAATGGATGTGTGGTGGAGGGGTAATCACCATAAGCTCATCAGCTCCGACTTGGGTGGCTTCGGGGACTCCCCCAGGTAGCTGCCCCAGTCTCACCCCATGTGGCCCAGATTCTGGACTGGAGAGAGGGCAGGGCTAAGCGGTGAGGGAGCTGAGCTGAAGAGGGGACACCTGGGATGTGTGAGCCACTTCCTGCATCATGCGGTGGGGAGGCTGAGGCCTGGAGAGGAGCAGCAACCGCCCCAGGTCACACACCCTGTGAGCTGGAGGCCCCCGTGGGATCCTAGGTCTCCTGGCCTCTTGAAAGGGCGGGGCTGGGTGTGGTGTCTTGGCTGGGAGGCTGCCTCCTCCTGGGCCCCACCCACCAGCCTTAGCTTCCTCCCTGGAGTTGGTGAGCCCCCAGCTCCTAGGAGGGTGTGGGGGGCTGTTGGCGGCCTCTTTAGGGCCATGCCCCCTCCCCATCAATCTGGGTCCCTAGTGTCAGTTGAGCCCCTCCCTTTGGAACCCATTGGGGTGGAAACTCCCTGGCAACAGCTGATGGATGGGTTAGGGCCCTGACATTGGCCTGGGGCCACAGCATGACCCTGGAGGGACCAGGCTGGGGCTGGGGGCTTGCAGGGGAATTTAAGAGAGAAGAATTAGGCTCATAAATCTTGGAGCAACTCAGTTCTCCTCCTCCTCGACCTTAATCTCTTACCAAACCTGCTCTCCAGCTGTTCATCCAAGGCTGGGGGTTGGGGGATTCCACCTTCCCATTCCTTTTACCCTCCAACTGATGCTCAGCCCCTCCTGAAACCATACCCCCAATAGGGAAGAAAGAGTTGCAGCCAACCCTGCTGTTGGGCAGGATTAAGACCTTGTGTGTCCATACTAATGGATTTGGCCTCTGATCTATAGTGGCAGGTAGGGCAGAGGGCTTCAGTGCCTCAGTTTCCCCAGCCTTGAGTTTGAAATCCTCTCTTGGTGCCTGTCCACTCAATCAGGAAGGAGCATTAAGACCGAGAGGGATTTTGCAGCTGCAGGACACATGGCCCTGTCCTCAGAAGCCCCAGTCTGAGATGAGAAGCGCAGCCCTGGCCTTGGGAGCCCTCAAACCCAGAGGTGAGGTCTAGAACCCAGGCTGGGCGTGTGCTGAGGTTCAGGTGGGGAGTGGGTGGTGCTGGGTGGCTGTCCTGTGACGGCCTTCTGAAGCAAAGGCTGTGGCGAGGGGGAGGCCAGAGGATGGGGAGTGGTTTGCCTAGGGGCTTGGAGAGCCATCTTTGGTTGGTGGGGGAGCCTGGAAGTGTCTGGCTTTCCCACAGCCTTGGGCAGCAATAAACTGGAGTTCTGGGGGCCCTCCTGGCTCCCCAGGGAACCCACTGCTGCCTGGCCCTGGGGACCCAGGCGTCCTGGCGGGTGAGGGCGGGTCTCCAGCAGGCGCCCTGCCAAACCCCGCAGCCTGCTCACCAGGAATCTTGTTGCTGAGAGATGGAAAATCCCGGCCGGGCCTGCAGCTCATCCCTCCCCTCCGGGAGGAGGAGGGGCCCAAAGATTCCTTCCTGCATTTCCCCCCTCCCATTTGGGGCAGGGCTCTCCTTGGTAGTGGGTGGGGCTGGGGGGCCCAGGACAGGCCTCTAAGGCTCTCAGTCACATGTCCTGGAGTCCAGCCCAGCCCAGCCCAGCCCAGCCCGCAGTGGGCACCAGGGCACTCTGGAGGCAGAATGGGCCTGGTGCGGCTGAGGAGAGGTGGGGGTGGGGTGCTGAAGCCAGAGGGGGCCTGGATGGGGGCCGAGCCTGGCCCTGGCCCCACTGGCTCCCCCAGGGCGGAGGGTGAAGAGTTGGTTCTCTCCTTGGACAGGAAGACGAATGATCCCATTATGGGAGCGTGATTTTATTCCACGTGTCACGGAGTCTGAGATTAACTTGCTCACCAGTCTGTGACAAACCCCTCACACCCAACACACACACACACACACACACACACGCACAGAGACACACATATCCTTGGTCTCACGAACGCACATCCCACAGGCACAGATAAACATTTCCACGATACAACACACAGCAGAGTCTCACATACAGAGACACAAGAAAACACACACACTTAGATCTAGACCCACAGCCTCAAAAGCACAACATTCCCTCACACCAAGGCCACACAGACCCACGGCGACAAAAAGGCAGTCCCGGGGGATGCTGGCAGCCCTACTTCGACAGGCACAGAGCAAGGACGCACAGTGCCCCGTAGACACAGATAAACTTAGACACACATGAACCCAGACACAGTCACGCGGCCAGGCGTAGACCACCAGCCGCACACGCGGAGACAAAGACAGGCAGGGACACACGGCCGGCGGTGCGCACACAAGCACAGGCGTGCACCCCCGGCCACAGACAAAGACAGATAAATGCCCAGAGGTTTTGCTGTGGACAGATGTAGGGAGCACGCACATCTGGGCCTCCTCGACCTCCTTGCCCGGGGACATGGTAATCTGGCGCCTGTGGCTCCGGGGGGGGGGGGCGGGGGGGGGATCTCTGAGGAATCTCTCGGTCGGAGCCCCCCACCCTGGGCCCGGGGCCAGCCCCCACCTCTGGCACAGGGCCCGTGGCCGAGGCCGTGGCAGCCACACCCTCAGTAGAGCCGCGCCATCTCTTACCCTGCCCGCCCGTTGGACACACACAGGCACGCCGTCTCCCCCTGCCCAGGCTTACAGCACCCCCCCCACCCACGCAGAGTTTCTCACTTGCACCCCCCCCCTCAGGTGTCCCCTTCTTGCTCGTTGGCTTTCTCCGGCACTCCGCGCCCTCCAGCCCGAGCACACATGCACGAGCTCCAGCACCTACACCCACAACCCTCATGACACACACCGCCACCTTTTCTCCCCCAGAGCCACCAACACGGCACAGAGGCTCCCCTTCCCCCGCACCCTCGCCCTCTCACACGGACCCTCACAAGCGCCCATGCGTGCACTCCTTTACATCCTCACCTCCTCTCGCACAGACTCATTCACAAACGTGACACACACACACTCCCCGACACACACCCTCACCGCCTTCTCACATGTGAGCGTGCGCGCACACACTTTCAGAGCCTCCCTCACACCGTCGCTCTCCTTCCTCCGTCTCTCACAAACACTCCCTCTGCCAAGACTGTAGCTCTGCTGCAGAGCAGCCCCTGACAGTGTTTGTCACTGTTCCCCACTATGGCCTTGGCCTTCCTGGCCTCCGTCCCTTCCCCTCCACCTCCAGCCCTGGACACTGTGGCCTTGTATTCTTCTGTCATTGCCCGGTTTAGCCAACAATTGCACACGGAGCATTCAGTCAGCAGTGCTGATTGAGCCCTGATTATTGGTTAAGCATTGGGGGCACTGGTGACAGCGGTCCTTCCCTCATAGAGCTCTCAGTTTTGTGACCAGTTTGTTTGTTGCTGATCTCACCTGATGAAATTTTAAGGTAACCCTTGATCTTGTACGTTGAGGGATGTGTAGGAACTCACAGGAGGAAAAAGAGAGGGGAGGTGTTCCAGACAGAGGGAACAGCATATGCAAAGCCTGGAAGTAAATCAAGGTATGGTATGGCAGGAACACGGGGCGGTGTTGAGCCTAGAGGAGAAGCAGCGTAGAGGCCAGATGTCCCAGACTTTAGATGCCTTGCTCACAGGTTTGGATTTTGTCTAGTGGGCCACAAGGACTCATGGGAAGTCTTTAGGGACAAGACAAGGTGGGGAGAGACTAGAGGCAGGGAGGCTAGTTGGGAGGCTTGAGGAGTCCAGATGGGAGATGATGGTGGTCTGATCTAGAAAAGGCAAGTGGGATGGAAGAGTAGACTCCTTGAGGAGCAAGGACCGGTGACATCCCAGTTCTAGAGCTGTGACCTCAGGAAGGTCCCGCAACCTCTAAGCTGGGCCCATCAGGTGAGGATGGGACAGTACAGGAGCCGGGCTGGTAGGAAATGCCCAGTCGGTGATAGCCACTGTTGTCCGTAGCAGTAGGGCGTGGGGGACACCGAATGAGGAGGCAATTTCGTGAGCACCTACTGCGTGCTAGTACCTAGTACCGTGCCAGGGGCTGGGGCCCAGAGGTGAGGTGGCCCGCGGCTCTGGGTAGTTCACACACCTGATAACCACAGGAGACGGGGGAGGGCTGAGCATGGGGGTGAAGGCAAAGCACCCTGGAAGATTACAGGAGGATGAGGCAGCACCTGGCAGGGTCTGGGTGGCTCGTGGAGGAACTGGCGTTGAGCCAGACCCTGAAGAGGCTGGTTGAACTTGGGCAGGCAGAGGTGGAGGGAGGAGCTTCAGGTTGAGGGCACCATGTGGATAACAGCCCGAGGGCAGGCCAAGGAGTCTAATCCTTGTGTGAGACATAAAACTGGGGAGTCTTGGGGTGGGATTATGGAGGAGAGGCCTTGGTGGCCAGGCTGCGGGGTGGTCAGCATGGGGTTCATTTGTGGTGGTGACGTGGAATGGGCCCATGAGAGACTCTGCTCCAGGCTCTGCTGCTAAGCCATTGGGTGACCTCAAACAAATGCCTTTCCCTCCTTGGACTCAGTTTCCCCATCTGTGTGATGAGGTGATCAGTCTTGTACTGGAGGGGATTTCTGGTACCCCGTCTCAGGGGTTGGCCTAGTCAGCTTTGTAGGGCATTTTCTGCGCCTCAGCAGCGCTTTCTTCCTGAGCATTCTGAGCGAAAGAAAGGAGCAAATCGAGGGATTCCCCAGACAGATTTGGGGCCCTCTGAGTGAGGGGCCAGGAGCTTAGCATGGAAAAGAGGCGTTTTTGCCAGGATCTGACTCCGAGTCCCAGAGGTAACCTAGAAGAGAAGGCCAAGGTCCCTCTTCCCTCCTGCCCTGACCCACGCAGTGATAGATGTGGGCCATGTGCCCAGGAGGGCACAGTGCCCAATCCCCGGCCCAAGGGGTGTCAGGACCCTTCCTGCCCACTAAGGGAGGAGCAGGGCTGGAATTCAGGAATGTGGCCCAGGGCTTGGAATCCCCTGGGGCTGAGGAGCCAGGAGGCCCATCTCAGGGTGGTGGAGGCAGGTAAATGCCTGTGGGTTCTGCCATTGATATTTGGGGTCGCCAGGAGTTGTGGTATAAGGCAGGTTCTGGTGACACCCCCCCCCCCCCTGCCCCGTGCCCTGGATCCTAGCTGCAAGGGGCCCTTTAAGCATCTCACCTGTGAGGTGGGGCTGGTAGAGAATTAATTTCCTGTGCTATTTTAATTTTGCTGTATTTAATTTGCTGTTTATTTTAATTAATTAACGGCGGGTAATCGTCTATCCTAACTTGCTGCCGCAGGCTCCTCTTACTTCTTAGGGGTGGAAGGCCAGGCCAGGTGATTGCTCAGTTAGAGATGGGGTGAGGGGGAGCCCTGGAGGCGTGTCCCTTTTCGCCTTTGCCCTTCTCAACCCTGGGGTCTTCTCCACTCTGCCTGGCTCTCCTCCAAAGGGCCCTCCCTTCCCTCCCTCACTTGTGGTCCCTCCTACTCCTCCCTCCCCTCTCCCCAGTATGGCTTCAGGGCTCCCTGTGCAGTAACTTGGTGAAGAGAGGCCTGACACAAGGCCCCTGCCTCCCCGCCAAGCAAATAGATTTTAATGTCATAGTGTGGTGGTTTAAAGGATAGGGAGCTTGGCTTGCAACCCAAGCAGTATTAGGGGCTGGTTGGGGAAACTTTCAAAGAGGGGATCTGCTTTTTTAATGGCAGGCCCCTGCCCATTCCAGTGCCCAGACAGTACACCCATCAGGCCTGTAGGACGCTAGCATGTCCACCCCCCTGTGAACACATCTTTGGCATGTTTTCAGTCATTGGTTAATCTCTAGGATGGACTCTCTAGGGGAGGATGATCCCCTGTAGAGATGAGGAAATGAGGCTCAGAAAGGCTAAGTGACTTGCCCAGGGTCACACAGCAACTAGGAGAAGCAGGGCCTGGATTCTGGCTGCATAGAAAGAGTTAACAGTTGGAGGGAGGGGAGGGGAAGTGGCTTGGGGATTAGGGTAGGGGGTATTAGGATCAGGAACTGGGGTCCTCTGGCTTTGGAGGCTGTGGGGAGAGGAGGAGTGGGTCCTTGCCACAAGGGGCTTCCCGAGGTATGAGGTCTCAGCTACCTGCTCCCATTTCCTTGTGTGTCTTCAGTTGTCTGTTTGGAACTGGGGTTTGCTTTGTCACTCGCACTGTACCCTACCAGGGGGACCCTTCCATGGCTAGTTGGAACCCTACTTTTATTTAACAAACACTTACATAGCATTTACCATGTTCCATGCACTCTTCTAGCTTTATAGGTAGATATTCATTTAATCACCTAGCAGCCCTATTATTATCATTCTTATCTTCCATATCAGAAAACCGAGGCTTAGAAAGGTTAAGTAACTTGCCCAAGGTCCCACAGCTCGTACCTGGTGGACAGCCTTTGAACTTGGAACACTGGGATCCAGAGTCCTTGTTCTGAACTACCATACTGCCCTGCCCACCCCCCCCCACACACACCTGCTGTAGGTGGGAGATAGGAGCCCTGAATTCCCTGGAGATGGCAACCTGGGGGAGCCTCTAGCCTAAGTTTAAAGGGAGATCCAGGGGCGCCTGGGTGGCTCAGTTGGTTAAGCGACTGCCTTCGGCTCAGGTCATGATCCTGGAGTCCCTGGATCGAGTCCCGCATCGGGCTCCCTGCTCAGCGGGGGGTCTGCTTCTCCCTCTGACCCTCTTCCCTCTTGTGCTCTCTGTCTCTCATTCTCTCTCTCAAATAAATAAATAAAATCTTAAAAAAAAAAAAAAAGGGAGATCCAGCCCCACCCTCACCAACCCCAAGTCTGCTAAGACCTGTTCTGTGGTGGAAGCAGTCAGAACATCAGGGTGGGCCTGGCTGGGAGATTCAGATCAGCTATTGGGAAGCCTCCTGTGGGGCCTGGATTACCTGCTGCAGTGCTGGCTGGGGTGGGGGGACGACAGTGAAGGTGGGCCTCAGACTGCACCCTCAGAGACTTCTTCTGGAAGTTTTCTGACTGGAAAAACAAGGCAGGTGTGTCTGAACAGCTACCCACAGTTGTATAAGACAACAGGGGAAAAACATCACAAAACGTGATGCAGAGGAAAAGAGTTTTGAGCTTTAAATCCTGTTACTTGACACCTTTCTGAGCCTCAGTTTCCCCATTGGTCCAGGGGAAATAAACATGGCATTGACTGGAGGATTTTATGAGGCTCACATGAGATAAAGTATGAAGGGTTTGACCTCAGGAGTGGGGGCTTGGTGAACATCCATCTCGATGCTAAGGTCCAACTTCTGGAGAAGGAAAGGGTCCCACCCCTGCGGCTGCCATTGGAGCAGAGCAAGATGGGAACAATGAGGATGAGGAAGGCTTTGAGAGTTTCATCTTTGGAGTCTGGCTGCTTGGGTTTAAGTCCCAGACATGCTGAGTCATTTACCCTCTCTGGGCGTTGATTTCCCTGTCTGTAAAATGGGTATTATAATTGTGCCCCCCCCCCCCCCCCCGCACTGGGTGTTGTGAGTATTAAACTAGTTAATTCATGTATTCAGTAAGCAATATTGAGCACCTACTAGGTGCCAAACATATTGCTACTCACTGCAAATAATAAGTGGTCAATACATGTTAGCAGTCTTACTGTTATCATCATTCATATTGGGGGTGGCTGTTTAGAGAGGGGGCTGAGGCTTTTAGAACAGAGATGAGTGACACAATAAAATACTATAGAAGTAGTAAGAGGCTGATTTATTACTGAGCGCTTACTATGTTCCAGGCACATTAGCTCCTGAAGCACGTACTTGTATTGTCCCCGTTTTGCAGGTAGGAAACAAGTTCAAAGAGGTGTAGCGACCTGCCCAGAGAAACACAGCTAGTAAGGGGTAGAGCTGGAGATTGAGAGACTCAGAAGCCAGGCTCTTAATCACAAAGCTATAAACCTACTTAAGAGATGTGTAGGGTGGGGGCAGTGATCCAGCAGAGGAAGGAGGGAGAAACCTTGCCTGGAGAGGGATAGAAGTGAATGAGGCCTCCAAATGCAGGAAACAGTGAAGGAATGGACCAAGTCAGCATATGATCCGCCAGTGGTTTTTCCCAGCAGTAAACAAGGTAGGAGCTCAGGGAAGGGAGCAAGTGAAGAACGGAAGAGGTAGACCGGAAGAGGTGGGTCTTGAGAAATGGGCACAATGGAAAGAAATGGGAAGCCAGCTCAGTCCAGGTGGAGCACACTGTATGAGCAAAGGCCCTGAGGTGAGAATGAGCAGCTTGGCTTAGGGCTGAGAAGTGGAGGAAATGGCTAAGAGAGGTCAGAATGAGGGTTAGGAGGACTCATGGCCTCAGGGGCAGAAGGAGAGTGACAGCCCCAGGGAAATAGGGAGGGTGACAGATTCAAGAGGCTTAGCTAATGTAGAAATAGAAATAACCCCCCATCTGGACAGGAAACAGAGCATAGTGATCAAGAGGGCAGGCTTTGGAGTCAAATCCTAGCCGGGCTGCTTCCTACCGTGTGATCAGAGCAAGTCATTGAGGTCTCATTTTCAAAAATGAGGAGTAATGAAAGTACCCATCTGAGATGGAATGATCGTGAGAAGTGGTTAGCACAGTGCCTGGCACATGGGGAGCGCTCGATTCATTCATTCATTCATTCATTCATTCCTCAACTACCAAGTGCACACTCAGTGGCAGGTACTTTTCTAGGGCGCACAGCGGAGAACGAAGTAGATAAAAATCCCTGCCCTCAAGGAGCTGACATTTAGGAGGGTGAAACAACACAAAAAGAAGTAAAATACATGGTGTGTGAGATGTTGCTAAGTACCAAGGAGAAAAATGAAAGCGGGAAAGGGCTTGGGGAGGGCCAGGGTTGCGGGGTGATTGCAGTTTTAAATAAACTTATAAATGAAGGTTATTGTTAGTATTGTTCTTAAGCAGGTTTTAGTCAAAAAAGTACCTTCCAGGGTGCCTGGGTGGCTCAGTTGTTGGGCGTCTGCCTTCGGCTCGGGTCATGGTCCCGGGGTCCTGGGATCGAGCCCCGCATCGGGCTCCCTGCTCGGCGGGAAGCCTGCTTCTCCCTCTCCCACTCCCCCTGCTTGTGTTCCCTCTCTCGCTAGGTCCCTCTCTGTCAAATAAATGAATAAAATCTTTAAGAAAAAAAAAAAAGTACCATCCAACCTATAAGGCATTTTTCCCTCATAAGAATCACTCAAGGTGTTAGGTGTTGCTGTCCCCATTTTATAGATGAGGACGTTGAGGTTCAAAGAGAAGAATCTGACCCAGGAGTCATAACTCTGAGGACAGTGCTGACTCCCTAGGACTCCCAGTGACAAGGGAGTGTTATTCCTGAAACTCTAGAGGACAGAAGGCTTAACGGGGGAGGATATGAGCAGTGGCTGAGGTGGGTCAGTGTCCAGGGATGGAGCTGAGCTGGAGAGCAGGGTCAGAGGCCTGCTTCCTGGAGCCAGAGCTGTGGGCAGCATACCCCGGTGTGGCCTGAGCAGGGTGAGTTCAGAGAGTGGCTGGACCCAGGGGCAACCCTGAGGGCAGAGCGGGGGCAGCCGGCCGGGCCTGAGACACTGTGTGATTGAGCAAAGTGGCAGAATCTGTCCAGAACTGAGTGAGTGTGTGGGTGGTATGGAGACTGTGGGGAGGGGGTGAGAGGAGAGGAAGAAGTCAGCTCCACTGACCAGACAAGAGGCCACAGCGAGGAGGAGGTTGGCGGGGGCCAGGGCCGGCAGTGAAGGCGCTTGCATGTCAGGCAA
The DNA here is from genome assembly GCF_964656455.1 of Halichoerus grypus. Classification (NCBI taxonomy): domain Eukaryota; kingdom Metazoa; phylum Chordata; class Mammalia; order Carnivora; family Phocidae; genus Halichoerus; species Halichoerus grypus. The sequence continues at coordinate 167,107,196 of NC_135716.1, forward strand.
AAGACCTCGGCGGCAGTAGGGAGCCATTACAGGTTTTGGAGCGGGGACATTGTGTCGTGAGAATGAGACTGAGGAAGGCGAAGGTGGCACGAGGTGGAGGAGGCTCAGTGGAGACATTTTGGAGGTGGGGAGCCCACCGGGGCACCATCATAGCTGAGCAGGTGAGAAATGGCCAGGTCAGATTGGAGACAGCTTGGACCAGTGGAAAGAGGTGTCTGGGAGATAAATTCCTGACCTATAGCATTCTGAGGTCTGCCTCACATTTTCTGAGGGGCCCTCGGCTAGTCCTTTCCCATCTGTGTGCCCCTGTCTCCCCATTTGGATTGAACTAAAGACCCCTTTTTTCTTTTCTAAACATTTTTAAGATTTTATTTATTCATTTGTCAGAGAAACACAGTGAGAGAGGGAACACAGCAGGGGGAGGGGGAGAGGGAGAAGCAGGCTTCCCACCGAGCAGGGAGCCCGATGCGGGGCTCGATCCCAGGACCCTGGGATCATGACCTGAGCCAAAGGCAGATGCTCAACGACTGAGCCACCCAGGCACCCCTCTTTTCTAAACATTTGAGCTAAGGATCCATTTTGAGAAGATGATGGGCCTTCTCTTCAGAAAAATACAAAAACAGATTTTGGTTAAAATCCTGTGATGTTTACAAACCTCCCAAAGTCCTTCCATGGAACCAAACTAGATGATAAATAGTAATAAAAATAGCAAGTAGCATTAAATGCTTATTACGGGCCAGGGGCTGGGCAAAGTGATATACATCATGGTCTTATTAAGTCCGTTCAACAACCCTATGAGGTAGGTAGGTACCATTATTATTATTCTGTTTTACAGATGGGGAAACTGAGGAAGCCTAGCGAGGTGGAGTGACTTGCCCAAAGTCAAAACTGGAATTGAAGCCTGGGTCTGTCAGCTCAAGAGCCCAAGATCTTCATGGCTAAAATTAAGGCTAGGATTCCAGGATGGAAGAAGGGGATATGGCAAGGAGGGGGAGGGCAGATGTGGGAGGATTTTCAAAGAAAGCTGTAGAAAAGCAGAGCTAGAGGTAAATGGTGGAAAAGGGGCATAGTGGTGCCATGCAGTCCTGAAGTGATAGGCATCCGGTGGTTGGAGGTGTGGAGCTAGAGATGAAGACTCCATTTGAAGCCCCCTGGTCTAGCTTCTGGGGGGTTGGTATCTATCCCACATGACCCCCAGCTAAGTGACCTGGTCTGGAGCCAGCTGGGAAGTAGGACGTGGGGCTACTCCGTCTTCTAGGTCAGATTCTGCTCTGTCCCCTTGGCAGGGGAGGGCTTACTCCTGACTCTTTGACTCAGCCTCCATTGCTGTCTCTGGAATCTACCCTCCCTCCCCATTCCCAAATGGGCTTTGATTCCTCTAGGGGAGTTCAGAAGTGGAGATACCCTTTCCATCCCAAAAAAGAGTACCGGGGCCCATCTCCTGAGATCAAAGTGGAATCTGGAACCCAAACAGCATGTGGTGCATGTTAGGCTCTGATTTAGACCCTGGTCAGCAATACCATCTAGGAGGTGATCTAGATTAGACTAGATCATAGTCTTAGGCTGGAATCTAGATTTCTGGTGGGTTGGACTTGTTGGTCATTTAGAACAGAGGTTGACAAACCTTCTGTAAAGAGTTAGATAGTAAAAAAAATTTAGGCTTTGTAGACCATTGGGTTTTAGTTATGAGTACTCAATTCTACTGTTGTACCTTGAAAGCAGTCATAGACAATGCATAAATGGATGAGTATGGCTGTGTTCCCGTCAAACTTGAATTATAAAAACAGACAGCAGGTTGGATTTAGCTCTCGGGCCATAGTTTGCCAACCCTTAATCTAGAACCTCATTCTTCCTAAGGGTGTCTGGATCTTAAATCTTACTAAACAGTGATCTAAGCAAATAAGGTTGTGGTGTCAGACTGTCAGGCTGGTTAACACGGAAGATGATCTAGATCCACGGTTTTGCTGGGATCTAGGTATTAGGAATTGGTGAACAAGAAATTAGTAGTAAGAGAGTGGTTTAAAACAGACGAAGCCATAATTTCTGGCTGAGCCTAGATTCACAGAAAGCTGGGGTGGGGTGGGGTGGGGTGGTGAGATTTAGACCAACACGTAAGGTTGTGGTCTGAATATAGGGAAGTGGGTGAGCTAAAGCCACACAGATATTGATCTAGAGCAGGCAAAGTCTTGGCCCTAAGCCAGGGTACCATATGATCTAGAACAACACTGTCCAATAGAAATGTAATGGGAGCCATGTATGTAATCTAAATTTTCTAGTGGCCACATTAAACAAAGTAAAAAGAAATAAGTGAATTGATGTTAATAATGTATCTCATGTAACCCAGTATATCCAAAATATCACTTTGACATATATAATCATTATTAAAAGTATTGAGATATTTTACTTTTCTTTTTTTCCATATTTCAGACTTCAAAATCTGATGCATATTCTATGCTTACGGCACATCTTAATTCCAACTAGCCACATTCCCAGTGCTCAATAGTTAGTTTCCACCGTATTGGGCAGCACAGGTTTAGAAATGGGCTTTTCTTTGGGACCAGGATCCAGAGGAATCATCAGCCAGAATGATCTGGTGTAAATGGAGTTGGACATGCCAGAGGTTATACTCTTAGCTGACTTGAACTGGGTGTTGACTGGCTCACTCTGGGAGAGCATCTTTTGGCTCTGGGTTGGGAGTTGGAGGGGGTCCCTCCTTTGTAGTCCTGACCAAGTGGCCTCCAGTTCTTCCCGCCCTCATCCCAGTGTCAGGTAAAGAATCCCTTACATGAATCTGGAGTCTGGTCTGGCCTGGCAGGTGGGGGTGGGGCAGGGTAGCAGCTGGACCCTTGAGGGAGCAGGAGCTCCACCCCTCCAAGCCAGCTGCTGCCAGCCTTCCTGGACTGGCTCTGTGGAAACAGGGGGCCCGGAGACAGAAATAAACTGCCAGGTTTCCGGGGCGGAGTGGGGGGCCTGCCAGCCTTTGTGCTTCCTTGCTGGAGGTTAGGGGGGGCAGGAAGCAACTCCATGCCCTGTCCCAGGCTCTTACCCCTCCATGCCATCTCCCCTCATCCCCAGCTGCCTCCACCTCCATGGCTCTGAGGCTAGGCTAAGTCTAGAGTTTGGTGGATTAGTGAACCCTCTGGGCCCAGAAACCTGGGTCAGTCCCTTGGGAGCAAAGGATGCTTCCCCAGGGCCCTGGACACAGCTTTGTGGCCACGGGGATACTGCCTATTGCTCATTTCTAGGACTCCATCCTGGGAACCCTGCTAGCTGCCCCAGGGCAGAAGCTGAACAGATTCGGAGGGCTGCAGTGGGGTATTAGACTAGGAATTGGAAGGTCTGCGTTGGAGGCTCACCTCTGCCCCTAACTGGCCAAAGGCAACTTTGGGCAAATGACACTTCGAGCCTCAGTTTCCTCCACTATAAGAAGGGGGCAGTGTTTGTCCCGCTTGTCTCAGGGCACTGTAGTTCAGTAGTTAACTCAGACTCTGGAGCCCAAGTTTATCTGACTCTGGCCTCTGCCGTTGGACCTTCGGTAGGTCACTTAACCTTCCTGGGCCTCAGTTTCTTCATCAGCAAAAAGGGGATATTACCTACTTTATGGGAACCTTATAATCAGGTGAGTTAATGCATGCAGGGCAAGTGCTCAGTGTTGGCTATTACTATTGGTAGTTGGTAAGTTCATCTGGGTTGTAAGTGAAAATGCATTATTCAAATGTAAGGGATTCTTTACCTGGAAAGAGTTCTCTCGGACCTCATTTTATAAATGGAAAAACTGAGGCCCCCAAAAGGGAAGGCGTTTTGCCCAAAGAGAGGCACACAGCAAGCAAAACCCTTATTTGGTACCCACCATATAAAGCCAGGTGGCACATCCCCAATTTACAGGTAAGGAAATCGAGGCCGGTGATTGGCCACTGGCGCACAGTGGCGCTATCCAGTGAGGCCTGAGTCCGCCGCTGGGGAGGGAGTGCCCAGGCCGTCTGTGCTCACCCGAGGAGGGGCGTACAGGTAGCGGGCGCCCCGGAGCCGCCGCCCGAGCCAGGCACGCTATTAATAATCCCGCCGCTCGGCCCCGGCCGAGAGCGCAGGTCCGGACTGCCGCCGGGCGCCTCCCGGGCCTGGGCCGGGGCCGGAGCCCGAGCCGGATCGCGGCGGCCCTCCCCTTCCCCCCCCCGCCACGTGACCCCCCCTCCCACTCCGCGGGCAGCCGAGAGCCCGGGCTGGCGGAGGGCGGGCCGGGGGCCAGGAAAAAGCCGAAAACACCGAGGCTGGGCCGCTCCCCTCCCGCTCAAAATAGCCCCCGGCCGGGGCTGCCACGCATTCCGCCGGGCCCGGGGCGCGGGAAGGGGCGGCCGGCCCGGCCCCCGCCCGGCCCGACGTGGCTGCCTCGCCGGGTTGGAGGGGTGGGGGGGGCGAGGGTGGGCCGCGCGGCCGGCCGGCATGTGGCTCTCCTTCGGGGAGCCTTGGCAGCCCGGGCTGCGCGCTGCGCCGGGATGATGGAGAGCTTCTGGAATTTCCTGCAGCTGGAGAGCGCGGCCGGCCGGGGGAGCGGGCTGAGCGCGCGGCTCGGAAAGGGGCGCCTCGCAGCCCGACCCTAGGGGGCGCCTTAGCGGCGAGGGCTGTGCGGGGGCGATCTCCTTTCCCGCCCCCAGGCCGCGGGAGTGGAGGGCTGCACACCTCCCCTCCCCCGCCGCTCGTTTCGGGTCTGGCGGGGGTCCAGTCCCGCCCCTCCCGGCCTGGGCGGCGGAGAGGGGCCAGGTGCAGGCAACGCCCCTCCCCCAGCCGCCTGGTTTCCCTCTCGGCCCGTCACCTCCTCCAGGAGTCAGAAGCGCCGCGGCCTCATCTGGGAGGGGGGGTGGCAGGGATCAGGGGGCAGCGCAGGCCTGCCAGGTAGCCTGAGAGGCGGCGGCGGCGGCGGGAAAACTCGGAGGCGGACCGTTCGGGCCCGAGAACGGCTGGGCTTGCGGACCAGAGCCTCCCTGCTCGAGCAAGAGGCACCCCAGGGCTTCTAGGAGGGAGGCGAGGCCGTCCTCTCCCAACACCCCCCCCCCCAAACTGCCCTCACCCCCCGCAACCGCGGAGCCGGTGGGGGGCGGACGTGCCGGAAAAATCCTGGACAGTTTTCTGGACGTTGGCGGCAGCTTTCTTTGGGGGCGGCTCTGCACCTTGCAGGTCCTGAAGTCCAGAAAAGGGCTCCCGGGAGGGAGGGGGTTCCTTTTACAGGAACCCTGAGATCCAGGGGAGTAGGTAAGTGACCTCTCAGGGCCCACTGTTGGCACTGTGGGTAGGGGGAGGGAAAGAGGTCTACCTTGCCCTTTGTGGGGGAGGGGAAGGGATGCTTTCCCACACTTTGCTAGTTCCAATACCATTTGGCCTCTGCAAACTGTTGAACCGTTTGGTAACTCAGGCGCCTCCCTCGCCTGGGGTGGACTACTTCTCCCTCTGCCAAGGGTCCCTGTTCAACTTCCATTTCCTGCCCCAGCCCAGCACACCCTCACCATGTTCAACAAAAGCGGTGGAGATAGGTACAGTTCGAATCCCTCCTGTGCCACTCACTGGTAGTGTGACCTTGAGCTAGTCCCCTCACTCCTTAGCCCCTTTGCTCATCTGAAAAACTACATAATAGTAGGTAGGCCATGGCTGTGTTGTGGAGCTTGAAGTTGCACAATGTTTAAAGCAATCACCATAGTGTCTGCACATCGTGAGCACAGGAAATAAAGGGCACCTGTGTAACACACAGTCCCATTCAGAGCCCTTAAAGTATTTGAATCCCCTTCCCCTCCAACAGCCCTGCAAAATTTGGCTTCCCAAGGTAAGTAGTGGCTCTCAGTAAGGCTGAGGAGGATGGAAAGATGTTGGTTTTATTAAGTGTTCATTTATTCATTGAGCACATAGTTAACATTGTTCTCAGCTAGCTCCAGACAAGGGGCGAGACCTCTAAGTGTGTGCTGCAAACTGAAAACTAGGACTGGTCACTAAACTCTGTTAAAGCTGGGAGGGCCCTTAGAAGTCCTTCCTGCTAGGTTAGCTCTTAGTACAGATGGAGAAACTGAGGCCAACAGCGGGGGCCTGGTGTCCTCACAATACTCTGCTGTTCCTAAGGGGTGGGGGTGGGGCCTGGCAGAGAGCTCTGGGCTGGGGGAAGCTAGGCAGCCCCTGGCCTGGCTCCCTAGGGTATGGCGGAGGCAGGCTGAGAGGCTGGTGGAGTTCTGCTTTCCTCTCCCTCCTGTCTCCATGCTGACCTTTCACTCCACCTCTGCTAGAGTGGGTGCGGGTGGAGCCCAGATATCCAGATTCAAATTCGGATCCCTGTTGGCTCTCCCCTCAGCCCAGGATGTTGGGCCTGGGCCTGGGCCTGTGTCAACTCCCACCCTTCCCTCCCCTCCATGCCCCCCCTCCAGTTCTCCCTGTTTCCTGTTGGATTGGCCTTCCTTATGTACTGGAAGGAACTCAAGGCTCCATTTGTTGTCCGCGTGAACTTGAGCAAACCACCCCGCCTCTGTGAGCCTCAATTTGCTTTTCTGCAAAATGGAGTTGACATAAAAGTACCTAGCAGAACACCTCTTTCCCGAGCATCCCAGAGGCTTCCTGGCAGAGATTTATTTAAATAATAAAAGGCAGAGATTCCCTAGAAGGTACGTTCAAGGCCAGGTATGGAGAAAAGATCAGTCTTCCTTTACACTTTGGTTTGGGGGATTCAGCTTGGTGGGGGGCCTGGGGGGGAGGCTGGGATAGGAGGTGGGGTGGGGATGAGTGTCCACCAGATCATTTTGGCATAGTCCAGATTCAAGCAAATTTATGTGGCCCAGATTCCAGGGCTGCCAGGTCCCTGTCTCTGAATGCACTGCTGGGCAGTTCTCATAAACTCACCTCTAGGACTGTAGACTCCCTCTCCCATCACATCCAGCCCCACCTCCTTCTGCCTCAGGGAAGCCCTCCGGGGCTGCCTGTACCCCCTCAGTTTCTCTCCAACCCCTAGAGAGCTCTCGGTGAGGGACTGCGAAGAGAAAGGGGCTGGAAGCCACAGTTGGGCTGTGTGACTTTGGGCAGCCGCTTCCCCTCTCTGGGCCTCGGTTTCCTCCTGCCTAGCAGAGGAGGCTGGATTAGTGACTCCCTAAGGCACCTTCCAGCTCTGACAGGCTCCGAGACTGTGTTGACTGATGTATCCTAGGAGATAGGAGCACACAGAACCGAGTCAGATGGGAGATTCCTGTGGAGGTATCCCCACCTCCAGAAGACTGGAGAGCCTCCCTTCCCCAGACACACCATTCAGGGATACTGGCCGAGATTGTGGTGGGCGGAGGGGGCATATCACCCAAGTGAGTGGTGCTGCCGATTCCCAGGGTCCCTCTTGTCAGTAGAGAGGCCTCAGCCTGGGGCTGTGAGACTGCTTGCTTCTAGGGGAAGGGAATGTGCATGTCAGTGACCAGTCAGCCTCCAGGGAATGGGGGGGGGTGCGGTGCTAGCTTGTGGGATGGTGTGTCCAGACGAGTGATGGCAGGGGCAGTATATGGCGGGGTGGGGTGGGTGCAAGACGAGAAAGAAACGTAGGCAGACCAGAGAAGCCAGGCTTTGGGTTAGCCAGGCGGTTTGGGGGAGGCTCCAGCCCGACTTGGGGAGATTCGGCACAATCTGACACGGTAGTTTTGCCTGTGCCTAGGTTTGTTGGCTTGTTTATAGGTGTTGAGCTGAACTGCACTGTTCTGGATTGCAGTTGTCGTGTTCTATGGCCGGGGTGTCTGTGTAGGGGTGTTGTCAAGGTTTCCTGAACAGTGAGTGTCTGGCTGTTCGAGGGGTGTGTGTGTGTGTATACGGGACGGTATTTATTGTATGGCAGTACGCAGCTCGTGTCCGTTTGGGGTGCTTCTCAGACGGTACTAGAGGCATGAGTTCTGGCTGTTAGGAAGCTTAGGCTACATCAGGGAGATTGCCTGGCTGTAAAGGAAGGTGTTTTCAAGCTGTGAGCGAATCCTGGCCGGGTTTTGGGTGCCTCTTCCCCTCCATCTCTTCGGGGAGGGAGGTCTCCTGTCTCAATCAGTGCCTCCGCAGGTAGGCAAGCCGCCGGTTGCTAGCCTGCTCACACTTGCAGTAATTTTACCACGGTGCCTAAGTCAGGAACAGGCGTGAATTGACCTTTTAACCCCTTCCCCGCCACAGGATTAGACTCTGTTTCCTGTTCAATCTCCTCCAGAACCAGTTCCATCCCGCCTGGGGGGCCCCCCCAAGGAGCGGCTAAGCAACCCCCCCATCTTTTCTCTCCCCCCCACCACCACCGTCGAGCCTTGTGGGGGCCTGAGGGCCAGGCTGGTGCAGGGTCTGGCAGGAGCTGAGGGCCCAGGCGGGAGTGATAAATATTGAAGAGGAGGGATTTCGGTGTGGGCTGGAGCAGCTGCAGTGGTTCGAGTGTCACACTATCTCTCCCCAGGTTTACTGACCCATTTCCATTCACGCGGCTGCTGGTTTCCTAGCAACGGCAACAGTCCCCCCAGAACAGGCGGAGTGTGTGTCTGCCATTAGCGACTGCCGCAACTGTGTCAAGGTTACCCCGCTCCCTGCAAACCCACCCCGGCGGGCTTGTTTTCTGCCAGCGCCTGGCACTCACAGTGCCAGCCAGGGAGGGGGGAGGGGAGGGGGCTGGGGGCCAGCCCAGGGGCTTGGGGGGGGTGGGGGTGGGGGTGGGGGGCCTGAGGAGGAGCTGCAGTTCCCGGTCCAGTGGGAGCCAACTTGGACTGAGGCCGAAGCAGCTGCCCCCCCCCCTTGGCTGGTGGAATTCCTGAGCCCGAGGGGAGCAGGGGGCGGGGCTGTCCCTCAGCCCTGACCCCCGAGATTCCAGAGCCTGGGGGGAGGGGTGTGGGCCGAGGGGCCTCCGGGAAGCCTGCCTGATCTGACCCCACCTGGCTTGTTCTGCTCCTGCCCTGGCTTCCTCCCACTTCTGCGCAGCAACATGCTCTTCTCCGCTCGCAGCTCTTTGTCCCAACCTCTGTGCCTCGTCTCCCCCATCAGACTCCCCAGGGCAGGGTTGTATTTCTCCCATCAGACTAGGGGCTCCTGAGGTTGGGGTTCATGATTTGTTCTTTCCTTCTCTCTCCTCAGCACCAGCTCCTGACTGTTTTTCCAAATGTCATGGGAGATGAGATTAAACAGTTGGGGTGGCAAAGGATAATTTTTCTTAACAGGGACTAGCAGGGCCGATTCCCTCATTCCACCTCCTCAGTGAAGTCAGTTCTGCCTGCACGACCCCCCCCCCCCCCACACACACACTGCCCTGCAGCACTCAAGTGGGAGTGGCCATTGGAAGTAAAGTTACCTCTCTTTTTCACTCTGAAAGCCTGGCTGCAAAGGGTTAAAGCAGCTGCGCCCCCCCCCCCAACCTTGCCTTGGTATGTGAGCTCCCCCAGGCTGGGGGGATGGGAGGATGGGGGGTCTGTCGCCTTACAGCCACTCATGTGGTCAGCTCAGACCTGACCAGTCACATTCCTGCCCAGGAGGACTGGGGCTTGAGGTGGAGGGGCAGGGGCCTGGAGGGGGCTGGGTTGGTAGGAATGGAAAAGGGGGGGGTACCAAGAAGCTGGAGCAAGGGGCTCCTGGGAACATGGAAGTATTGTGCAATATAAACCCCAGGAAGCCTGAATCCACCTCCCATTCCTGTAGGCCTCAGTCTCCCTGTCTTTCTTCCCAGTTTGCACCTGCCAAAACATTCCCGTGATCCACAGCTGTAATACAGGTACAGACCTGGTCCCAGTTCTAAACAAAGAGAAGAGTGTGGCAGAGCGGTTTCTGACATGCAGGGCGGCCCAGAGACTTGTGGGTAGCCTCCAGTGTGACTTTCTGGTGCTTGGAGGAGGTCGGCTGGGTTTTTGGCTGGGTCAGAGGCTCTGAGATCTAGGGTACAGAGCAGGCTGTGCTAGACAGTAGAAAGAGACCTGGGCGGAGCCCCAGGAAGCCTGGTTCGCTGCCCAGCCCTGTGCCTGACTCCCCGTGGCCTCAGTCTCCCCATCAGAGGGGCTTAGGCCTGCGGTATTTTAAAGTCCTCCTGTCCTCTTAAGTCAGTGGCTCTGGGTTAGGGATGAGGAGTGAGGGGCAATGGTCTGGAGGGATGTGGGAAGCTGCCAGCTCAAGGGGGAGTTTGCAACGCGATCCCAGAGCGAAAATAGCCCAGGTCATTTTCAGCTGCTTAGGCTGAGGGAGGTATCTGATCCTGGCAGGGCAGGGCGGCTTGGGCAGGGGGCAGGGAGGAGCATTCTGTAAAGCTCTCTGGGAAACCGGACCCCAGGATGGGAGGGTGGGGAAAGGTTGGCATGCTCAGCTGGGCTTCCTGAGACCCTCTGGGTCCTGGCAGGCTCCCCACCCCCCCATGAAAAGATAAGGAATGCAGAGGGTTAACAGGAGGTGAGGGCTGTACTCTGGCCCCCTTTGGGTCCTGGCCTGGATGAGGTGAAAGGTCAGCCCCAAGGAGTCCAAGCACAGCTGGGGAAAGAGTAACCTGATCCTTCTCCCTAGCCAGGCTCAGGGGATCACAGAGCCGCCTCCCCCAGGAAAGGTGCTTTGACATCCCCAGGAAGGAGTTTGTTTCGACTTGTTCTCAGCAGGGGTTGGGGGCTAAGGGAGGATCTTGGCCCAAGGGGTCAGGGAGAGCTGCAGGCCTGGTGCCCCAGCCAGTCTGGCAGTGCTTTGTCATCCTGGGGTCAGGGGAGGTGGAGGTGAGCCTGCTGGAAAGGTTAGAGGTAGCCTGTTCTGGCCCTGCGCTCACTTGGTGCCCCATTTATAATGACTGACGGCCAACCTTGGAGATGCGGAGCTTAGAGGTAGGAGACTCTTCCCCCTCAACACACATACCCTGTTTGAGGAGTGAGAGAAACTGCCTGATCCTAGACTGTGACATTGACATGTGTTCGGGGTGGGGAATTACACCTTGACTCTGAGATGGTTTTGCCGTCCACGGCTGTGTGAGTGGGGGGTGGGGTGTTAGAGTGTAAGGTAGTGGGGTGATTGGCACAAACAGTACAGAGAAGAACGTGGGCTCTGAGGTCAAGTTTGACTCGGGTTCAAATCCTTGCTTCTGCCCTAGGCGAGCTAATTAACATAAACCTCAGTTTCCCCACCCAGAAAATGAGACTAATACCACTCCCCTCAAAGGGTAATTATAAGGATTGGCAAGGAATAAGTGCTCAGTAAAAAGGAACCTTAATGGGTTTCATTATGTGCTAAGGTCGCATGAGGAGTGGTGACCCTACTGAAGCCCGAGGTCCGACTCTAGAGCAGCAAAGACTTGGTGAGCTACAGATGGTCTGAGGGAGACAGGTAATTGTGAGAATGTGACTGGATCGGTGTCCCCAGAGCTAAGTGTGAGGCTGTGAGAGTATCCAGGTCACTTGGGGTGGGATGGGGTGAGATGAATGGTGTTGAGCCTGTGGCAAAGGGTGGTTGGGGCAAGGTTCTTCAAGGTGACCTCTTGGCCTGGCGACAGCCCCCTACTCCCCACCCTGGCAGGCTTTGTGCAGCAATGTGTGGGTGTAGCTGTCCCCGGAGTGTGGCTGTAGGTATGTTTGAGAAGGCGCAGGCATCCCAAGAAAGAACAAGTCGCCTTTTGTACGCATCCAGCCTGGGGCTGGGCTGGGCCCTCTCTGGGGGATCCCCTGTTTCCGCGCCCAGCTCCCCGCCCACAGACAGCGCCCCAGCCCCGCCCGCCACCTGATAGGGGGAGGCCAGGTGGCCTGAGCGCCCCCTCCTGGGGACCGCGCTTCAGGCCTGGGGCAGGGGTCTGGGACCTGGGGCAAGGGGAGTGCCCGAAGCCCTGACCCCGCCCCTGGTGACATCACTCCAGGTGCTACCAATCTCCGGGAGTCCTGCCCACGGGCGCCCGCCCCCCACCTCCAGGCACCAATCTCCTGCTCTCCCGAGCGCAGCGGGTGGAGGAGGAGGCAGGGCCGCATATGGGGCTGGGAGACCACGGAAGGCCGCCTCCTTCCTGCTGGGGGGGGGGGGGGGGGGCGGCTGACCAGGCGACCCTGAGACCTTAGAGCTCAGCTCCCCTAGAAGGACCTCACAAGACCTTTTCTCTTCTGGAGCACTCTACCTTCTTGCTCACCTGTCCAAATCTTAACCAGGTACCACTTTCTGCAGGAAAGCCGTCCAGAACCGGCCTCTCCAGTCCCTCCCCCGTCTTTTTCTTGATCACCTACACCCTTTTAGTGATCCTCTGTAATAACGGGGGTTACTAGTACTACTGCTACTAACTAGCTGCAGTCCACTGGACAGTTCACTGTGTACCAAACTGCTCCCTGTTTTTCACGGAATATCTTACCTGATGGATCTCAGATTGTTTTCTTTTTAGAAGAGCCTTTCCCACCCACCGGATTGGGAGTTCCTCTGGGCAGGGGTTCCAGACACAGCCTGGCTCAGAATAGGCACTACCAAATGTTTAGGATGGAGGAGAGGAGGCAGGCCACAGAGGGAGAGTACCCAAAAGTCACACAGCAAGTAGGTAGAACAACCAAAACTGGAAATGGGGTTTCCTGGCCCCATTCACGTTTTTGGTTCTGGTGTGTGCCTGAGTCAGGAGTTGCACAGAAAGATGCCATCGACCTTCCTTTTTCCTCTAGGAGGGCCTTTGCCTAGCCCCCAAAGGTCAGAAGAGCCCCAAGTCTGTCCTCCCCGCAGTCTGTACGCCTTGTACCACAACCCCTGACTTCTGGGAGGCAGAGGTGGAGATGCTGGGAGGGCTTTTGCAGGTCAGACGGGCTGGGCTGTCTTGTGGGCCCAGTAATTGGGGGGCACTGGTTCTGGGGACATAAGGATTTAGCTTGCAGGTGGGAGGTTCCAAGTTGGGCAAAGAGGAGTGTTGGGAGCCAAAGTATGTGGGGGTTCAGTGCAGGAGAGCCAGAAATTGTGCTGGGCCAGCACTCCCAGCCCCGGGCTGGCCCGGCGGAATGCTGGGAGGCCCCGGGGAGGGGGCCAGGCACCAAGGTATCTCTGGTGGCACAGAAGTAGTTAAGAGCTGCCTCAGCCCGTTCCTTCAGACAATTAGTGACATCTCGCTTGACAACACCACACTGAGCCGATGCAGACCTCAGCCCCCCTCCCAGCCCCCCCACGGCCGCTTCAGCTGTTTATTCTTGGGCTTTAACAATTGGGATTCTGACTTGGAGGAGCGGGCGCCCCGCGCTGCCCTCTGACCCTCCGTCGCCTTGGCAACTGGAGCCCGGTAGGCCTGGGCTCTGCGTTAGGATTACAGATCCTGAATTCACAATCTTGCTGCTCCCCTGCAAGCAAAAGCTACCGCAGCAGCATGCGGGATCTTCAGCTAGACCGGAGGGGATGGAGCCGGAGGGTCCCCAGGGGCTAGCCGGAGGCATGGGTGGGAACCTGGGATACCCACAGGCGACCTGTGGAGTGGTTCCCGTCCCCTGGCAGCCTCCGTGGGGTGGAGCAGGGCCCGGAGCCCTCCTCGGCCACAACATCTCCCATCCTATCTCTGGAAACTTTCTTCCTGGTAGAGCCCTGAGGGCAGGGGCGAAGCTTCTTCATCGCCCCCCGCTTCCCCTCAGTCAGCCCCCTACCATGCCCAGAACTCCAAGTGCCAGCCGACTGTGCCCCTGCCGTGCCCGCAGCCATGGCAACAGGCCCCCCCTCCCTCACCAGCTCTGCTCCTTCCTCTCCCCCCCCCACCGCCCCCCCCCAGCAGCCAACTGCCCCAGCTGAAACTGGAGCCGATGCATCTGTGAGCCTCATGCCCAGACCCACATTCCATTTCTGTCCTCTGTCCCCCCCAGCTCTGGCGACGACATCTCCCCCCTCCTCATGCCCCCTCCCTCCTCACTCTGTGCTGTCCCCCCCACCCCCTCCCACACGTTCTATCACTTAGTGTCTCCCCCTTCTTCCCGCCCCATTCTCTGAGTGTGTCTCACCCTCTCCGACTGTCTCTGTTGGTCTCTGGGTGTGTCAATCCCTGTCTGTCTCCAGCTCCCTGTGGTGTCCTTAGTTCTCTATGCCTTGCCCTGTCTGTGGCAGGCTCCTTCTCCATCTCTTCCCCTCTGTGTGGATCTTGCTCTCTCTCTCTCTCTCTCTCTCTCTTTGTCTCTGCCTCATCCTGCCTGTCTCTCTGTGTCTTTGTCTTTTTCTTCCTCCTCTGTCCCTCTCTTCTGAGTCTCTTTTGCTGTGTTCCTTCCTCCAGCATCCTAGCCTCTCTCCCTCTCTCCCTCCTTCTCTCTGTCTCTCTCTCTCATCCCGTCCCTCCCCATCTCCTCCTCTTTAAGCCTCATTCTGCCCTGTGTCTCTTGCCCCCACGCTCTTCCTCTGTCTCTCTCTTCCTGAATTGGATTCCTTGCCTTCCTTTTGCCCTCCCTCTCTTTCTCTTCTGACTCTCTCCTCTAAATACATAGATTTCTTTCAAGTTGTCTTCCTCTGTTTTCCATTTGGTGATTTCCTCATGGCCCTGGGTTTGGAACAGGGCTGGGGGCCCTCCAGAGTCACCCCAAAGGATTCCCCTTTCAGATAGGGGCCAGATGTGCTGGCACCCCATTGGGCACCTGTAGTTGAATCAGAGATGGGGAGGGGAGGTTCTAAGGTCAGAGAACCTCTAGGAGATGTGGTGCCAGAAGCCAAGAGTGCCAGCCCTCCCTTTCTGGGGATTTAGAGCACAGACTCCATCCAGTCTACCTTCTACCAGCCCAGGGCAGGGCAGAGGGAAGTTCCAGGGGCTGAGCTGGCCCAAGAAGCCCCCTTGCTATAAGAACTCAAAGAAGAGCATGTCTGGGTCTCACAGATTCCTGGGGTTGGTCTCCTCCCCTGCTACACTGATGGCTGTCTCTGACTGTGCCTCAGTTTCCCCCAGTGGCACAAGGGTACTACCCTTGCTCTATCTCTGACTTCTTTAAAGTACTTTGAGTTCCTGGAACAGAGTTAAAGTTATGCAGAGCAGGGAAGCGGTAGAGGGGCTGCCCTCCCCTTGCTCACCAACACCACGGGGACTCCAGCACAGAAGAGTCTGTCTCAGGGCAGGGGTAGAATATGGGTCTGGGCCCCTTAAGTATGGAGTAGAGGACAGTGCCCCGCCTACCCCCGACCCCCCAGGAGTACCAGACCCTGCTGTCAGGCCCTCCCTCCCAGTCTGGGTAGTGGCCTCTAGCCCTCCTCCCTGCCGCCCCTCTTCAAGGAATGAACTTGGAGTCATGGGAAACAGGCCCTGGGGTGGGGGTGCCAGGCCTCCAGGGCCCAGCCCTTGCCTCTGGGTATGATGAGACCTGGTCAGGCAGACAGTTCTAGGACCCTGGGGTCTGGGCACTACTCACCAAGGGGCCAGGCGGGGGAGTAGGGGTGCCTGGGGGAGGCGGGTTGCACGCAAGGCATGCTGGGCCCCCTCGGTGGGTGGGTGGGGGGAACAAAGCTGGCATCGAGGCCTCAGCTAAAATTAGCCGCTTCCCTGCGCGGGAGCGAGCATGCCTGCCAGCCGCCCAGATCGCCGCTGCCTCGGCAGGCCATCTGTCGCCACGTTTCGCTCAGTCCCCCAGGGCTCCCCAGCTCCAGCCATCCCCAGGGGCTAGAGGGACTCTGCTCTGAGACTGTCCCTGGCCGGGGCTCTGGGCTCTGCTGCTGACATGCTGTGTGACCTCAGGCTAGGCCTGTCCCTCTCTGGACTCCTGTACGATGGGCGGGCTCTGGACACTGACATCCCAGATACCCCAAACCTTCTAAGCACCAGATACAGGCGCTGGTCATGGAGGGCTGGGTTGTGGGCTGCCTCCCTCCCTAAGAGTTGGCCCTCTGGTCCAGTGTTTGAAGATGAGCCAAGTGGGGTTTAGGGTAAAGGTCAGGATGCATGGCAGACTCCCATACAGTTCCCTTGGTCTTCATGGGAGTGTAGGGCAGCTCTGTAACCAACACCACCCCAACATCCTCCCTTTACCCCTCCCCACCCCCAACTCATTACTGATCTCCACGCAGTCTTACGGAAACAGCTCCGGGTGGGAAACCCGCAGCTAGAGGCCGAGTTCAGTGGATACGATCTTGCTCTGTGGCCTGGACAAGTCTCTCGCCCTTTCTGTTTTCCCCTCCTCGGTGAGAGGCTCCCATTTTTTGAGCACCTGCCCACTTCATGTCACATTGTCTTGTGAGGCTGACATGATCCCCACTTTCCAGCTGAGGAAACTGAGGTACAGAAAGCTGAGGTTCCGTATGAGCCAGGGACCGGTCTGCTGTGTCCTTCCCATGGCCCCCAGGGCTCTGCTTGCTGGTCTCCAGCCTCAGCTTCTTTCTGGCACTTCCCTCGCCACTGCCCCTTCCCCCTCCCCATAAGCCATAGAGACTGAGCTCAGGCTCCAAGGTCACTCAGCTTGGCCTGGGAGGAGCTCAGACTTGAACCCAGGCCCCTTGGCTCCTGGCCTCCCTCCCTCTCTGGCCAGCAGGCTGGGCCTGTTCCCTGGGTGAGTCATGCCCCTGGACTTTGGCCTCCTTGTCAGGCTCTGTGGCCTGAATTTGGAGAGGGGGCCTTCATAAGGACCGGGGGCTCCCCGTGGCAGTGCAGGTCTGAAGCTGTGGTCACACACCCTCTCAGTCCTGGGGCCTGAGGGTATGGTGACCGCACCCCCCAGTCCGCCTCCCTGCCACCCATCTCTGAGAAGTCTTATAGGAACAGCTCCGCGGGCCCCAACAAGAGCTCTCTCCGCCGCTCCTTCCGCCCCCTCCCTAGATAAGGACTACACTCAGTTAGAAATGGGGCAGTGGTGGCAGCGTGGGGTGGTGGCCTTTCCAGGTTGTGTGCGTGTGCGTGCCCGTGCCCCGGGCAGCTTGCTTCCCAGCACTCGTCTGCCCCAGCACCAGGCAGCCAGAGTTACCCAGGAGGGAGGCCCCAGCGCCTCCCCTCCTGGTGTCCAGGGACCAAGGTCAGGCCCAGAGCCCTGTGCGCCTCCACCTCCTCCTGGGGCCAGTGGTGTTTGTCGCTGGGGCAACATGCGGCTGTGCCCGGCTCTGGCAGCGCGGGGGTGACATTCATGCCCTGTGAGCTGTGACGCCGCTGCAGGCAGAGGACAGCACCACCCAGGCTGGCGACAGTGATGGGGGAACCGGAGGCCGGGGGGTGTCACCTGTCTGAAGCAGTCAGTGGGGTGATGTGTTGTGTGCCCATCTGGTAGTCTGAAGGGAGGGCTCCCGGGGAAGGGGTGAGGTGGCATCCCTGACTCATTTGGGTGGGGGGGGGCGGTCTGTCCCTTCCTCACACCTGGAAGGTGAGGCTTGTCTGTGTGTGTGTGAGAGAGAGAGAGAGAGAGAGAGACAGGTTCTCCGCATTTCACATCCGCTGGTGGGTGTGGGAGTGCCCGGCTGCGTGTTCGTTACACCACGGTGGGGGTGAGCACGTGTGTGCCTGGCTCCTGTTGTCTGGGGGTATCAGATGTGCCCATCTCACGCTTTTGGGGAAGTGACAGGTTATGTACTTAGCTCATCCTGTTAGGAGGGTAGTCACCACCCCATACGCCTGTCTCTGACTGTTGGGGATGTGTGAGATGTCACCACGTGCCCATCTCATGCTGTTGTGGGGAGTGACATGTGTGATTATCTCATGCTGTTGGGAGGTTGTCAGTAACTTGGGAGCTTGTCTCTCACCCTAAAGAGACAACATGTTGCCCAGTGGTGTGGGGCCCAGAGTTGGCGGGGCCTTCCCGTGTAGACCACAGGGCCCAAAAGGGCTGGACAGGGGAAGCATTCAGAGCCCTGAGTGCAGGGACAAGTGTGGTGGGTTTGGGGGGGTGGGTCTGAGTCCCCCCCGCCATGACCTTCCTTCTGACCCAGGTGCCAACCCTTGGGACTGTTTCCCAGAAGGAAGGACCCAGTGTTTTTCAGGCAATGTGGCAAGGGGCCTCTGGGGCAGGAGCACGTGTGACTGGGGAGGTGGGGCACCAGGCAGGGTTGGCATGGGGGTCTGCGTCCCGGCAAGCGTGGGGGGACCCCAGTCCCTGCCTCTTCTGCCCCTGAAACTGTTAAACTAATTAAGGCCGTGGAGCCGCAGGATTAATCGGGGCAGCTCGGCGCGGGCCGGGAGCTCAGGTAGTCGATTAGTGCGCCGCGGAGGATATTGGATTTCTGAACCGCAAGTCAGCACTATTCGGCCTGTTATCTCGCCGAGGCTCGAGGCTCGAGGGTCAGGAGGCGGGAGGCTCCGGGCGCGCTGGCCGCCCCCGCCCGGCCAGCTCGCGGCGTCCACTCCCCCTGCCCACAGGCCGCCGCCGTGGCCATCTCCATGCCCTCACCCAGCCCCTCTCCTGGGTGCCCCCTGCGCCTCGCCCCTGTCACCCTCCCGCCCCTCCAGCGGTGCTGCTCTCCCCTTCTCGGGCCCTCCTGGTCTCACTTGCACTCTGAGCCTCTGACCATCCTCTCCACCTGCATCTCCACCTCCCTGTCCCCCCGCCCCCCCCCCGCCCCGTGAGCCCCTCCCCATCACCAGGCTCTGCCTCTGTGCTTTTGTGTTCTTGCATGCCTGTCTCACAGTTTCTGTCTGTCACTGCCTGTCTCTGTCTCTCATGTCTCTCTGTCTCACTTTCTCTCCCTCTGTGTCTTTTCCTCTCCCTCTGGGTTTCAACCTCTCTCTCTCTCTCTCTCTCTCCCCCTCCCTCGCCCTCTCTTTCTCTCTCTCTCTCTCTCTTGTGTGGTCTCGGCTGGTGTCTGCAACCAGAACAAATCTCCCCCAGCCAACACCCCCTGAACAAGGAGGCCAGAGCAGCTAATGGGAAACATGTGATTCTGCCTTGCGCCTGGAGCACCGTGAAGGGAGCCTCAGTCCCAGCTCAGCCCCCCCTTGTGCCCCCCTCTGCTGCATTCCCCCCACCACACCGCCCCCACTCCCAGCATCTCCCCCAGCCTATGCGGGTGCCCCCGGTTATTCCCATTTCGGGGTGGTGGGGTGCTGGCGTTTATCAGTTGGGGAGTATCAGGTTGTGGAGGGGCTGGGAGCAGCTTTCCTCCTGAAGTCCATCCAGCCCGCAGGGCCAGGCAGACCCCATGCAGACTTCCCCCCCACCACCACCACCACCATATGTAGGAGAACAGGGCCAAGATGAGCTGAGCTATGGGGGCCTGGATGGGGGGCAGCCAGTCCACCCCCACTGGAGGGCTCTGGGGCCACCCAGATTCCCATCTTTTCCACCCTCTTGGGCCTCTGCGGAGCTGCAGAGGTGGGGGCTCCCTGAGGGCTTGGGAGCTGCCGGGCTGCATTTCTGTGCCCACCCAACCACGGGGAAAGGGGGGATGGATCAGAGGAGGGAGGCTCTGGCAGGTTGGAATTCTCCTTCTCTGCCTGTGGATAAATTGTCCCTAATCCAGGCTTGGGGAGTTGTCTGGCTCCTACAGAGAGAGAGAGAGAGAGCACGCAGGAGATAGGGAGGGAGGAGGGAAGCAGGCACACAAACACAGTGACACAGACACACACTGTTTCACAAAGGGTCTCTTGCATGCAGTGCACACGCACGCGCGCACACGGCCTGAGGAGTTACACAAAGGTACCGCACGAACACGGAGGCTCGGCTGTGCTGCCGGGCACACTGGGGCACACGGACCCTCTCACACATGTTGACACTGACACGTAGTGCTTTTGGCACAGACACAGTGATGTGGCCCAAGGACCCACTGACACGCAGGCCCCCAGTGACGAGGGTAGACAGACCCACGCACGGGCATACTGACCCCCAGCGAAACAGACCCACGGGAACACCGGGACCAGTCACGCTGTCAGCCGTGACCCTGCAAACCCAGAAAAAGGCAGGAGGTAGGAAGGAGGTAACACTGATCCACAGTGACACCAGTGCCCGCAGTCACAGGCCTCGAGATGGGAAACCTGCAGGGACAGTGGAGGATCAGCCGCGCGCCCGCACCCTAGCCCCCCCCCCCCGCCCCACGCATCCAGGGAGCTCGGAGACAGGCAGAAGCCCGTTGAGCTCCTGACACAGCGAGATGCAGAGAGCCAGGCAGAGCGTGTGCACACACACACAGGCCCACTCCTACCCCAGCCATAGCTGGGGTCAGGGTGCTTCCAGAAAGGCAGACACACGCTTCCGTGTCCTCGCAGGCGTGCAAGCACAGGCTCAGCTGGGCACACACACAAAGCTGAACAGATGCAGATAAACACACCCACACGTATAACTGAAGATACTGAACCCAGGTACACATCAGTCCCTCTCTGTCTCCCTCTCTCTCCCTCTCTCTCCCTCTCCCTCTCCCTCTCTCTCTCTCTCTCTCTCTCTCTCTCTCTCTCACACACACACACACACACACACACACACACACGGCTAACCACATACACCGTAACTGAGCAAACGTAGGGTCCCATGCATGTACATTCTTAGACACACGTGTACACACGCGGATTTAGAAATGTGCGGAAGACTGCATAGACCCAGGAGCCCACATACAGGTGTATTTACCCAGACAGCGGAATGCTCAGGAGCGCGCGTCTATACAGGCGTAATCTCTACCACACATAAAAATTCCCAGGCAACCAGAGCCCACAAGCAGTCCATGAGGCCTGGTTCCCAGACCCCCTCTGGGCTCCAGTACAGACCTCTGGGAGGCAGACAAATGGGCAGGAAGCAGGAGGGTGGTGAGAAGGGCCATGGTCATTAAAGAAAACGAGACATAACCAGTTGCTGATGGAGAAGAGTAAGGGCCAGCTGCATATACACCCCGCATGGAAATCTGCGTTCCCCGTGTCTTTTAACAGCGGTTCTCACACCTGCATTCTAAATAAGCTGTTAGCATATATAGTCTACCCAAAGCATTCCTTCCCCATTCATAAGATCTCCCCATTTTATAGATGAGAAAACTGAGAGCCAGAGAGGTTAACTGACTTACCCAAGATCCTGCGGTGAGGGTTGAGCCAAGGACTGTCTGGCTCCCAAAGGTCAGGTTCTTTTCCACCATAGCATGCGTGTTCATGTTCATGCATGTGTGTACCTACATGTACAAAGATACTGCTTCCCAACAGGAACCTGGGGTGTCAACAGATAGGCTCGCAGTTCCCCAGTGAGATGAGGTTGTAGGCGATTTCATTGTATTCGAAAGTAGACCCCATCCAGGCTAGCCTCCTGGTCCCTTTATCTGGCTCATCCTGTGTCTGTGCTTATGCCTGGGATGTTGTGTTTGCTTCCACAGATGGGAGCTTGCCTACCTGTCTACCCATCGGCCTGGACCCCAGAGCCTGCCCAGCTAAGTGCGTGCAGAGGGCCCCGGTTTCGGGGCAACTCTCAGGCGGCCGCAGAGACCACCCTAGAATCACTGGCAAAGACAGGCCTTTCCTGCTGAGCCAGACCTTGTCTACACAGCCTGCTCAGGTAACAGTGTACGGGGAAGCCAGGTCTGTGCCTGGGCCACCCCTAGAAAGTGGGGATCAGGGGGACTTACTTCCCAGTCTTAGCAGGAATCCCCCCTCCCAGCTTAGGCCAAAGAGAGGCACTTTATAGAATCAAAATATATTAACCCAACTTACTCAAAACTCCCCACTATCCAGAAAGGGGAACTGAGGCCCATGGATTATACAGCAAGTCCCCCGGAGTCCTGCCTCCTAGTCTGGGGACCCTTCCCGGCACCTTGTTGACCTGAGAGAACTGGGAAGTGAAAGGGGTTGTGACAGTGAGCAGAACTCAGGGCAGAGATGGAAACCAGAGTAGTTGATGTGTGCTCCTGACACGCACACCCCCCCCCCCCCAGGACCCCTGTCTGCTGGAGTCTGTGGAAGCAGAGAGCTGGGAGGCCAAGGTGAGATGCCGAGAGGACCTGGGTAGTTCAGGTAGGCCAGGTCACCCTCATCAGATGAGGTGGGGTGGGGGCAGGACCTGCCTCCCTACTCCTGGCCCCAATTAGCCCACCCAGGCTCTAGAGCCACGGAGGCCAGGTGGGGCTGCCCTGCCCTGCAGAGGCAACTCCCTGAACTGACACACGGAGCCTGCGGGCTCCAGGAAGCTCCCTAGAGCCCAGCCTGCCTGGGGACTCCACCCAGCTTCCAAAAGAGCATTCCTGGGGCCTGAGGTCTAGGGGTGGGGCCTCCTGAGATGGTAAGGGTGGGAGGTGTGGCTATGGGAGGATGCAGGGCTCTGTGTACCCAACTGTAAATGCACAGGGCATCGTGTGTGCAAGCCCTCAGGCTTGTGTGCAAACCGGTGTGTGTGGGGCTCTGTGTTTAGGGACACAGGGTTCTGTATGCAGGAGTTACATAAGTGCACTGGGCTGGGGGACCTTTGAGGGCTGTTGTAAGTACTACAGGGGAGTGGTGAGTGTGCAGGATTCAGAGTGTGTCCTGGGTAGGTGTGGGAATCCTGGAGTGTGGTGGGGGCCACACCGGATGGTGCATGTGTGCAGGGCGCTAGTGCACAAGGGAGAGATGTGTAACCAGGAGTCTGAACACACTGGGCCGATGTGTGGGCACACTGGGACGGTGTGGAATGTGCACACAGGATCTCTCCGCATGTCACTGGGGAAGCTGGCGCTCAGGGTTCTGGGTGCACGCTTGCGGGTGGTGTGTGCATGTGGCTCCGTTTGTGCTTTGGAGGTGGGCTGGGCAGGGCTTCAGCTGAGCAGGGCTCAGCAGTGCCCAGCCTTGTGGCCAAATCGCTGAAGTCACTTCCTTTCCAGCAGCAACTTTCCAGGAGGAGGAGTTCTTCAGACCTGGGCGGGGAGGGGGGGGGCGGAACGAGGAGCTCTCAGGGGAAGGAGGTGGGCGGGGGTGAGAGGCTGTGGGGAGGGCCTGGTGGGGCTGGAGGAGGGGAGTCCTCCGGGAGACAGAAGGAAAGACTAGGACAGGAGTCTGGAAGGGCCAAGGGCAGGAGGGGATGGGGGTGGAGCAGGGCGGGAAGCACAGTCCCTGGGTGACCTCGGAGGGAGGAAGGGAGGGCCGCCAGGCAGGGTGACCCTCAGGTTCAGCCAGAGCTGGCCGTGGTGCCCGCAACACCTGGCACCCAGGGCAGGGGGCTGGCAGGGGGCGGGTCTAGGGAAGACCTGCTTGCCAGGTGCCCCGCTCTGGGCAGGAAGGGGGTGGGCGAGGGCTGCACAAAGGAGCTCTGTGTGGCTGGGGGTAGGGTGGGGTGGGGTGTGCTACACTGTTGGTGCGGGGGGGCGGGGGGGCTGATGACTCCTGGAGGCCAGGCGGGACTTGCTTCCCCTTGGGGGCATCGGTGGCTCTAAGGGGACACCTAGTGGCGAGGGAGGGTAGTGCGTTTGGATGACTGAGGTGGGAGGGGATGAAGAAGCTGGGAGGGGGTAGATTAGAAGTCAAAAATTAGAACTGGTGATGAGGATTGGGACTGTTGGAGGAGGCTGCAGGGGAGGGAGCTGACTCTTTGGACAGTGAAGAAGTTTGCACGGGAGGAGCTCAACAAACCTAAATTCAGACTCCAGCTCTTCAATGTCCTGGCTGTTTGTCCTCAAGCGCATCACTTAACCTCTCTGTGCTTCTATTTAAATGCCAAATAAGTGACAGCTGCTGTTATTATTTTCATTTTCATCATTGTCCTTTTTGGTAGGATTTTGGGCTGGAGTCCGGTTGGAAGAAGATCTTTGGGCACTAGCGGGTGGGTGGGACAGGACTGAAGGAGATTGAGAGGGGTGCTGCAGGTCCTGAGGGATAAAGGCCCCAAAGGGAGGTGATCGGGAAGGGCTCACAGCAGTAGTAATAGCCCCCTTGATACACTGTTTTCCCTTTGAGGACATCCCTGGGCCTTCAATCTGGGCTGGGAGGGAAATGGTGTGGGGGGAGGAGTGTGCAGGCTGGAGAGAGGGTCATGAGGCCGGAAGTGAGAGCTGGGGCTGGCAGCCTGGCTCCCCTGGGGAGGCTGGGGGTGGGGGAGGGGGAGGCGGGCTGGGGAAGGGGTGGGGTGGTCACAGCCGCTGCGGGGGAGGGTGGGGCTGGGGACTCAAGGATGTGGGCTGGCGCTTCCCGGCACTGTACACAGCAGGTTGGGGCCCCCAGCCCCCTCCCAGCCGGTTGGTGTCCCCATGGGCAGGCTCAGACACACTGACCCAGAAGCAGACTGTCAGACAGAAGGACCCCTTTGACTTTGTTCACAGACATGGGATAGGTGGTGCCCTTGGGAGGGGTCCAAGAAAATGGCCGCCTGGGTGTGGTGGGGAGGGCAGCCGGCTGCTTCCCTCAGATCCTGGAGGCCGCAAGAGAGAGCCGTGGACAGAGTCAGGAGGTCTGGCAGGAGGACATGCCCAAAGGTCTTCACGGGTGGGTGGAACAGAAGCAACCACCGGAGAGGAGGTTTTCCCTTCTGCCAAGATCACACCCTCGGGCCCCAAGTGGGAGGTCTCCAGAGCAGGGAGGCTTGGTGAGCCCCACCCTCAGGAAGGGAGGCATCTGAAAGACTCTCAGGAGCCAGGGGTCAACCATGCTGTTGGAAATGGGACTTGGAGATGCCACGGTCTGCGCCCCTTCCCTCCTTTGTGAGGTTGTTACCCACAGTCCTTCTTGCAAGAGCAACGGGCGAGAGAGCCTGGCCTGGGAGAGAGCAGGACCCTGCGTGATGGAGTGGGCAGGACAGTGAGGAGCAGCCGAGGCCTGGGAACCGCCGAGCAAAAAGGGACAGTAGACAGATGGTTGTTCTGTCTGGATAAGCAAGAGAAGGGCTCTCTCTCCCATGCCGTTTTGTGACCTGGGGCAAAGGCCCTTTCCCTCTTTGTATCTCAGTTTCCTCATCTGTAAAATGGGAAGAGCACAAGGTGGCACCAGAACAGGGTACCCATGGGGAAGCGGATTAAAAATACAGATTCCCAGATGTCCCTTCAGATCTGTGAGTCAGACTCCCCTGGACGAGGGCCTGGGTATCTGGAATGTTACACAGCTCCCCCAGGCCCAGGGTTTGGAAGCCAAATGGCTTGGCGATTTTAAGGTTCCTCCCAGCCTTAAATTAGACCTCAGCTCTAGGAGCAGCGCTTTCAGGAGTGGCTGAAGGAAAGCTGCAGGAGCTGGGAGGGGAAGCAGGCTTTGGGCTCAGGGCAGAATTAGGAGTCCTGCCACTTTGCAGCTATGTGACTTCAGGCAAGTTCCACAACCACCACTCCGAGCCTGTTTCTTCTGTAGCACAGGGATAATCAGCCCTGCCTCCCGGGTTGCTGGGAAGATTCAGTGGGTCATATGTGTGGAAATGCTTTGGATGTTGCAAATCGCTGCCCACCACGGGGGAGTGGAAGAGTGTTCCTTCCCACACCATCCTGTCCCCGAGTTGGCTCCGTGGTCTTCCTGTGGGGTGACAGCCCTGGGTGGTATGGTAGCTGGTGGGAGTCTACACGTGTCGGGGGTGGGGGGTTGACCCTGGGGATCAGGTCAGAGCCAAACACTAAGGAGTGGTCGGGGTCAATCTTTAAGACCCTCCCCGTGGTCTGGGCCCTGAGTCCCTTGGGAGTCACACATGCCTGGATTTAAATCCCAGCTCTGCCCTGACCAGCTCAGGGAGTTAGTAAATATTTATGTAGCATCCAAAGCCCAGGCCCTGGGGTCAGGGGATACAGCGGTAAACAAGACAGACACAGTGCCTGCCCATGAAGGGCCCACACTTGCGGGGGAGACTCACCGAAAAGCTAGTCATACAGGTAGTTGGTTGCAATCATGATAGCTACTGTGAAGTGGAAGTAGAGAGGACTCAGAGAGCGCGCAGCAGGGGCCAGACTGTGGCCAGAGGTGCAATGGGGGGAGGGGGGGTCAGAGAGGGCCTTGCTGATAAATGTGGGAGAGGGGTCAGAGAACATCCCTTTCCACATGCTTGTCTCGCACCCTCTCTCCACACCCTTCTTGGGTCCCACCTTTGGGTCTGGAGAGGAATGAGAGAGAACCACATGGGAAAAGGCAGGGCTGATTGCTCTGTGCACCTTGTTCATTCATTCATAAGAAATAGTAAATATTTCTTGAAGCACACTTGTGGGCCACGTGCTGATCAGGGTGTTGGGAGATAAACACAGAAGCGGACAGACAGAAATTCGTGGTGCTCACCACCTTCCAGTGGCTGGTTTCCTCCTCTGTAAAGGTGGGGATGATAATCATACTGATCTCAGGTTTGCAGGGGGCTTAGATGAGATAATCCACATAAAGTGCTTATCAGTCCGTTGTTTGGCAATAGAGAAAGTGTCCCCAAAGTGTGTGAGCTTTTATTGTTGTTGACTCCCTGGTATGATTGTCACACCTCTGACCTGAGGCACTCTTCACTTTTTCTTTACAGCTCTTATCCCACTAATAATTAAATCATTTATGATTATCTGATCACTGTTTGTCTACCCGGTCTTTGTGCAAAGTAGGCACTCCATAAGTAATGAGTGTATGAATGAATGATGTTACTTCATCTCTGAGCCTCCATTTCTTCATCTGCAAGACGGGGTTATTAATAGCCCCTACCTCACAGGATTTGTATGAAGAATTAAATGAAGCGATGCCTGGACAGCTTCCAGCCCAGTGCCTGGCGCGCAGTAGGTGCTCACTAAACCTGAGCTGCGATGGTCCTTTCCAGGCGCTGTCCACACCCCGAGGCCTGGGCTCAGGCCGAAGTTGCTCCACAGCTCCCCCAGCTGACAGCCAGCACCTGGCAGAGCCCCCAGGCACGGGGGCCCTCTCTCTCCCAGGTCAGCCGGGTGTGCGTACTGGAGCTGGGGGCGGTGTGTGGAGGAGCCCGGGCCGGTGGGCAGTGAGTGGTTGGGCTGTGGCCGCCTGACAATTCAGATCCCCTGTTGCCTGTCTTGTTGCCCACAGAGATCTCCAGTGTGACAGCCCAGGCGGCAGAGCCGAGGGTGAGTGGCCAGGCTTCTCCTGAAATGGGCCGGGGGAGGGGGGTACAATAGGGAAAAGGTTACACCCTGGATAGGATTTCCTGGCCTTCTCCTCAAGTGTGATCTGGAGTGGTCGCGCCAGCCTGCTGCTGATGGCCTTCCCTTGCCAAGGCAGGCATCCTCCTCTCCCTGAGCCTGTAGCCAGGGTCTAGAAGTGGGTGAGCTGCTGACAAGTGGAACCAGGGCCCCTGAGGGGTTCCTGGTGCATGCGATGGTTCGGGAAAAGGCTGGGAGTCAACGGGGTGGGGGGGAGGGGGGGACGGAGCTTGAGGGGACTCCCAGGAGGGGTGACGGGCTCACTGAGGAGGATGCGGGAAGCTGAGGTCTTGGACATTCGGTGAGGGCCCTCTCGCCCGTCCTGCCCCACAGGTCCTGGTCCCGGCTTCTCGCACCCTCATGTCAGCCCCGGCCCCGCCCGGCGGCCCGCGGAGGACAAGGTCAGGATGCGTGTGAAGCCCCAGGGCCTGGTGGTGACTTCCAGTGCCGTGTGCAGCTCTCCTGACTACCTCCGGGAGCCCAAGTACTACCCCGGCGGCCCCCCCACCCCACGGCCCTTGCTTCCCACCCGGCCCCCTGCCAGCCCACCCGACAAGGCCTTCGCCCACACCTTCTCTGAGAACCCACGCCCACCCCCACGCCGGGACCCCAGCACCCGGCGCCCACCAGTCCTTGCCAAGGGGGACGACCCGCTGCCCCCGAGGGCAGCCCGTCCCGTCTCACAGGCCCGCTGCCCCACCCCCGCGGGAGACGGCAACAGCTCCCAACGGCGCTGGGACAACGGGCGGGTGAAGCTGCGTCCCGTGGTGCGGCTGATTGACATCATGAAGGACCTGACACGGCTCTCCCAGGACCTGCAGCACAGCGGCGTGCACCTGGACTGCGGTGGCCTCAGACTCAGCCGCCCCCCTGCCCCGCCCCCCGGTGACCTGCAGTACAGCTTCTTCTCCTCACCCAGCCTGGCCAACAGCATCCGCAGCCCCGAGGAGCGGGCTGCCCCCCACTCCAAGTCGGAGAGGCCCAGCCACCCCCTCTATGAGCCTGAGCCCGAGCCTAGGGACAGTCCCCAGCCTGGCCAAGGCCATAGTCCTGGGGCCACGGCCGCGGCCACCGGGCTGCCCCCGGAGCCTGAGCCAGACGGCCCCGATTACTCGGAACTTGCTGATGCCGACATCCTCAGCGAGCTGGCCTCCCTTACTTGCCCCGAGGCCCAGCTGCTGGAGGCCCAGGCCCTTGAGCCACCATCTCCTGAGCCAGAGCCTCAGCTCCTGGACCCCCAGCCCCGCTTCCTGGACCCACAGGCACTAGAGCCGCTCGGGGAAGCTTTGGAGCTGCCACCCCTGCAACCTCTTGCTGATCCTCTGGGGCTGCCA
Organism: Halichoerus grypus; assembly: GCF_964656455.1. Classification (NCBI taxonomy): domain Eukaryota; kingdom Metazoa; phylum Chordata; class Mammalia; order Carnivora; family Phocidae; genus Halichoerus; species Halichoerus grypus. The sequence continues at coordinate 167,135,356 of NC_135716.1, forward strand.
GGCCTGGCGCTACAGGCCCTGGATACCCTGCCCGACTCCCTGGAGTCGCAGCTGCTTGACCCTCAGGCACTTGACCCCCTGCCCAAGTTGCTTGACGTCCCTGGCCGCCGTCTGGAGCCTCAGCAGCCCCTGGGGCCCTGCCCACTGGGCGAGCCCTTGCGCCTGGACTTGTGTTCACCCCATGGCCCCCACGGGCCTGAGGGTCACCCCAAGTACGCCTTGCGGCGCACTGATAGGCCAAAGATCCTGTGTCGCCGGCGGAAAGCTGGACGGGGGCGCAAGGCAGATGCCGGGCCGGAGGGCCGCCTGCTGCCCCTGCCTATGCCCACAGGGCTGGTGGCCGCCTTGGCCGAGCCCCCGCCACCGCCGCCTCCACCACCTCCTGCCCTGCCGGGCCCGGGCCCAGTCCCAGAGCTGGAGCCAGAATCTTCCCAGACTCCAGGGGTCCCCAGCCGCAAAGGCAAGTGCCGGGGCGTGCGGCGCATGGTGGTGAAAATGGCCAAAATCCCCGTATCGCTGGGGCGGCGGAACAAGACCACGTACAAGGTGTCCTCCTTGAGCAGCAGTCTGAGCGTGGAGGGCAAGGAGCTGGGCCTGCGCGTGTCCGCGGAGCCCACGCCACTGCTGAAGATGAAGAACAATGGACGGAACGTGGTGGTGGTCTTCCCCCCCGGGGAGATGCCCATTATTCTTAAGCGGAAACGCGGCCGCCCTCCTAAGAACCTGCTGCTGGGTCCTGGCAAGCCCAAGGAGCCGGCAGTGGTCGCGGCCGAAGCAGCCACCGTGGCCGCGGCCACCATGGCCATGCCGGAGGTGAAGAAACGGCGGCGGCGGAAGCAGAAGCTGGCCTCCCCGCAGCCGTCGTATGCAGCAGACGCCAATGACAGTAAGGCCGAGTACTCCGACGTCCTGGCCAAGCTGGCCTTCCTGAATCGCCAGAGCCAGTGCGCTGGGCGCTGCTCACCCCCCCGCTGCTGGACACCCAGCGAGCCCGAGTCGGTACACCAGGCACCCGACACCCAGAGCATCTCCCATTTCCTGCACCGGGTGCAGGGCTTCCGACGGCGTGGCGGTAAAGCAGGCGGTTTTGGTGGCCGGGGTGGGGGCCATGCCGCCAAGGCGGCCCGATGCTCCTTCAGTGACTTTTTCGAGGGCATTGGCAAGAAAAAGAAAGTGGTGGCAGTGGCAGCTGCTGGCGTCGGGGGCCCCAGCCTCACCGAGTTGGGGCACCCACGCAAGCGGGGCCGGGGGGAGGTGGACGCCATGACTGGGAAGCCCAAGCGCAAGAGGCGGTCCCGGAAGAATGGGACTCTGTTCCCAGAGCAGGTGCCTAGCGGCCCGGGCTTTGGGGAGGCCGGCGCCGAGTGGGCCGGGGACAAGGGTGGCGGCTGGGCCCCTCACCACGGGCACCCAGGCGGGCAAGCCGGCCGAAACTGTGGGTTCCAGGGGACCGAGGCCCAGGCCTTTGCCTCCACCGGGCTAGAGAGCGGGGCCTCAGGCCGCGGCAGCTACTACGGCAGCGGCGCACCTGCAGGCCAGGCCGAGCTCAGCCAGGAGCGCCAAAACCTCTTCACCGGCTATTTTCGCTCACTGCTCGATTCGGACGACTCCTCCGACCTCTTAGACTTTGCCCTCTCAGCCTCTCGCCCCGAGTCCCGGAAGGCATCAGGCACCTACGCAGGGCCCCCCACCAGCACCCTGCCTGCCCAGCGGGGCCTGGCCACCTTCCCCAGCCGGGGGGCCAAGGCCAGCCCCGTGGCGGTGGGCAGCAGCGGGGCTGGTGCGGAGCCCTCCTTCCAGCCTGTCCTGCCCGCTCGCCAGACCTTCCCGCCGGGCCGGGCGGCGAGCTACGGGATAACTCCAGCCACTTCAGACTGCCGGGCAGCCGAGACCTTCCCGAAGCTGGCGCCCCCGCCGTCGGCCGTGGCCCGCTCCCCGACCGCCCACCCGCCCGCCAGCACCTACCCGCCTCAGTACGGTGGCTACGGGGCCGGACAGAGCGTTTTTGCCCCAGCGAAGCCCTTCACGGGCCAGGACTGCGCTAACAGCAAGGACTGCAGCTTCGCCTACGGCAGCGGCAACAGCCTGCCTGCCTCCCCCAGCAGCGCCCACAGCGCCGGCTACGCCCCGCCGCCTACGGGGGGCCCCTGCCTGCCACCCAGCAAGGCCTCGTTCTTCAACAGCTCCGAGGGGGCCCCCTTCTCTGGCTCAGCCCCCACGCCCCTGCGCTGTGACAGCCGGGCCAGCACCGTCTCTCCCGGCGGCTACATGGTACCCAAGGGCACCACGGCCTCTGCCGCCTCCTCCTCCTCCTCCTCCTTCCAGCCCTCGCCTGAAAACTGTCGGCAGTTCGCGGGGGCTTCTCAGTGGCCTTTCCGGCAGGGCTATGGAGGCCTGGACTGGGCCTCAGAGGCCTTCAGTCAGCTCTACAATCCCGGTTTCGACTGCCACGTCAGCGAGCCCAACGTGATCCTGGACATCTCCAACTACACGCCACAGAAGGTGAAGCAGCAGACGGCCGTGTCCGAGACCTTCTCCGAGTCGTCGTCCGACAGCACCCAGTTCAATCAGCCGGTCGGCGGCGGCTTTCGGCGCGCCAACAGCGAGGCCTCGAGCAGCGAGGGCCAGTCGAGCCTGTCCAGCCTGGAGAAACTGATGATGGACTGGAACGAGGCATCCTCTGCCCCCGGCTACAACTGGAACCAGAGCGTCCTTTTCCAGAGCAGCTCCAAGCCGGGCCGTGGACGGCGGAAGAAGGTGGACCTGTTCGAGGCCTCACACCTGGGCTTCCCGTCATCCGCCTCGGCCACCGCCTCAGGCTACCCGTCCAAACGGAGCACCGGGCCCCGGCAGCCGCGGGGTGGACGGGGTGGTGGGGCCTGCTCAGCTAAGAAGGAGCGGGGCGGGGCGGCCGCCAAAGCCAAGTTCATCCCCAAGCCACAGCCCGTCAACCCCCTGTTCCAGGACAGCCCGGACCTCGGCCTGGACTACTACAGTGGGGACAGCAGCATGTCACCACTGCCCTCCCAGTCGAGGGCCTTCAGCGTGGGTGAGCGAGACCCTTGTGACTTCATGGGACCCTACTCCATGAACCCGTCCACTCCTTCTGACGGCACCTTCGGCCAAGGCTTCCACTGCGACTCGCCCAGCCTGGGTGCTCCTGATCTAGATGGCAAGCATTTCCCGCCTCTGGCCCACCCACCCACGGTGTTTGACGCTAGTCTGCAGAAGGCCTACTCACCCACCTGCTCGCCCACGCTGGGCTTCAAGGAAGAGCTGCGGCCGCCCCCCACAAAGCTGGCTGCCTGTGAGCCCCTCAAGCACGGGCTCCAGGGGGCCAGCCTGGGCCATGCGGCTGCAGCCCAGGCCCACCTCAGCTGCCGGGACCTGCCGCTGGGCCAGCCCCACTACGACTCCCCCAGCTGCAAGGGCACGGCTTACTGGTACCCACCGGGCTCAGCTGCCCGCAGCCCGCCCTATGAAGGGAAGGTGGGTTCAGGGCTGCTGGCTGACTTCCTGGGCAGGACGGAGGCCGCGTGCCTCAGTGCCCCACACCTGGCCAGCCCGCCGGCCACACCCAAGGCCGACAAGGAGCCACTGGAGATGGCCCGGCCGCCTGGCCCGCCCCGTGGCCCTGCCGCCGCCGCCGCTGGCTATGGCTGCCCGCTCCTTAGTGACTTGACCCTGTCCCCTGTGCCGAGGGACTCGCTGCTGCCCCTGCAGGATACCGCCTACAGGTATCCAGGCTTTCTGCCGCAGGCGCATCCCGGCCTGGGTGGGGGCCCCAAGAGCGGCTTCCTGGGGCCCATGGCGGAACCTCACCCTGAGGACACATTCACCGTCACCTCCCTGTAGTGCCAACTGAAGTGCCGACTGGACCTCGAGGTTTTGTTCCTGGGTGAGTCTGGGGGTGTGGGTGGAGCGGGCGGAGGCCTGGGCAGGCGACGGCGGGGCTGGGGTGGGGGATGAGGACATTAGAGCTTGGGCAAGGGGAAGGCGTACAGTGATGAGCGGGAAGGATTTAAGGACAACATCGGGGACCCCCGATAAGAGGAAGTTGGGATTCAGGAAGGCGTCCGGGATTAGATGTTGGGGACAGTCTTCAGGAAGAAGACCTGAGGATGCACTCTGGTGGGGGCCAGGCTGAGGGTGTGGTTACTGTGTCTTGGTCACACTCTGCCGGGGCTTTACAAAATGGCCTGAAGTATCTTTCCTGGTCTCCTGGCGCCCACCCAAAGATTATTTTTCACTGTCTTTGACCTGAGGTGGGCTCAGAGTGGTCAGAGGCAGGTGGGATAGGGATCCAGAAGTGAACAAGGGAGGCTGGGATCCCGCTGTGCCTCACAGCCCACACCCAGCAGGTCTATCCCCAGGCAGGACACTTCCTACCTAGAAAAAACCAGTCCCTTTCCTGCAGCCAAATGCTTTTCCAAGAGTTCGGTTAAGTTTTGCTAGATGTTTAGATACTGTGTTTATCAGGCGTGTGTCCTCATGAGGTGGAATCAAAGTTTTAGTATTCTCAAGATCTTGTTTAAGGAAAATAAAAGAGGGAAAAATGCCCCCAAAATGGGTAAAAAGGGACAAGGTCGGAAGAATCGTTTTCTCGAAGCACGAGGCGCTCCAGAAAATACAGCCCCAACTGGCCCATCACATCCCATTCTTGGGACAACAGAGGTGTCACAAAGTTGCCTCAGATGTGGTGGGGAAGTGGCCTAGGGGCCTGTCTGAGCCCCTCACCCTCCACCTCTCCTGCCACTGCAGCCTCCTGGGAGTGCCTCTTCCTGGAGAAGGAATAGCAGGGCTCCTGGAAAGTCCCATCCCTGCCCTGGGGAGGTCATTCAAGGCCAGGGTGACTCAGGGTCCTGAAGTCGTGTCAGTGGAAACTTATTATCCCTTTTCTGCCTGACCCCAGGTCCCTTGGTGCCTGAAGGTGGCAAAGGGCAGCACGTGGGAATCAGAAGGCCTGGGGAAGGACCGTTCCCCAATTGGCCACCAACATGCTCCATGTCCTTGACCATGCTTTTACTCCCTCCAGCCCTGGGCCTCTGTTTCCCCATCTGTTCAAGAAATTCAACTTTGATAATCTCGTAGGTTTTGCAATTCTGTGTAGCATAGACAGTGGACCAAACTTTTTTTTTTTTTTTGGCAGCCTATTTTCCTCCTAATGAAGCCAGGCCAAGATTAAAATGGCCTCCCATTCCCCGTGCGTCTCACTGCAAGCAGCAGAGCTGCAGATCTGAAGCAGGCCAGGGAGAAGCTGCTTAGGGTTTAAAATGTCAAACTCTTGATCCTTCTCACTGGAGGGGAGATGTCTCCTGGATAATCCAGAAATGTGAAATAATCCAAAAACCGTTCCTCCTGGGCTCTGGATGGGAAAATAAAACGAGTGTGGGGGCTGGGTGTTTGAGCAGGTCACAGCTCAGTGAGATACATAATGGAACCATCCAGTGAGGCCTGAACACAGGAGGAACTGGGATGCCATCCAGCCCCACATTCTGGCCACACTCTCCACTCCGGGCTGGGAGTTGACAGCGCTGTCCTCAGACTGATGCATTCAATTGTTCTGGAGACATCTGTCCGGCACCCACCATGAAGCAGGCATGGGGGGGGCACCCCAGTGAACACCACAGATGAGGTCCTGGTCCTCAGGGGGCTTCCAGTTTAGAGAGAGAGACAGTACGTAGACTGACACGAAGGAATTTGGTGAGGATTACGATAGGAAGGACCGCGAGAGAGGAAATAGCTAGGAGGTTGTGAGAACCTGCAGCGGGCTGACTGCATCCTGAAGCTGATGCCTGAAGGATGAAGGGGCATCAGCTAGACAGGGAGTGGGAAGGACGTTCTGGGCAGAGGGAACAGCAGTGGGTGAAGCCCTGGGGCAGGAAGGAGCTCAAACTTGAGGAACCGATAAGAGGACAGTAATTCCTCACTGAATGAGTGAGCAAGGCAGGCAGGGCACCGGAAGGAGTTTGAACCATATTCCAAGACCAGTGGGGAGCCATTGAAGAGTTACCAGCTAGAAGGTCCCCCCCTCCCGCACACACACACACACCACAGGGCAAGTGCTGAAGGAGGGCGACCTCGGTCACCGCAGGCAGTGAGCGTTTTGACGTGGGGCGCTGGAGAAACTGGTTCGGCTCCACCCCACACCTTGAGCCTCTCGCTGCCTGTCCGGGTGCCAGGCATGGAGGAGACAAAGCAGACGTGGTCCTGTCCTCAGAGTTCAGCATCCACCCCGGGAAGCTAAGGCAGGTACACGAAGAACCTGAAAACAGCTGGTGGCAAGTGGCAGGTGCCCAGAGGTGGGGAGAAACAAAGCTTGTGTACCAAGAAGGTGGGTGTTAGGGTCAGAGGTCATCTCTCAGAACTTTTGGTGAGAAAAGGGACACACGTCTTTGCCCTTCATGCAACACTGCCGCACTGAGCCTTCACAGCAGGCTGGGAGGTGGTAATGCCCGCTCCCCCCCACCCCATCGGAGAGTGGAGCAAGCAGGTGCAGCTAGGAACCTTGCCAGGGGATCCACAATTAGTCACCGATGGAGTCGGGATTCAAACCCAGTACTGCGCCCCCCCAGAACCTGGGTACCCTGCCATACCATTCCCCCAATACCCCACATCGCTGAATCCCCATCCGCAAAATGACAGCTTGGTTGGACACTCCCTACAAATGTTTCTGGGTCTGACATTTTAAACGGATTTTGAAGTAGGCAAGATTTGGATGGACAGAGACTTGAGGGGAAAGGTGTTCTAGGCAGAGGGAACTGTGGGCAAGGGGAGGGTCACACCCCACTGTGAATTAGAAGAGGAAAGCTCAGGGGAGCTAGAGTGGGGAATGTGGGACCCCCTTGGTCTGAGAGCTGAGCTGGTGGGACAGAGGGAAGGGGTAGAGGGTGGGGAGCGCTCGGGCCGGGGGCAGACCTCTCCAGTCCCTTAGGTGGAAAACGGAGCCAGGGAGACTGACTCCACATTGGGCCCTCATGGCCAAAGATCAGCCCTGCTAGACCCTGTGCAATCAGGAAGGGCCCTCCAAGGCACTCAGGAATCTTGAGTCCCCCTCTCCTCCCTATTCCCTCTCAGGCGTGGACCTGAGGCCAAGAGAAATGTCACAGGTCCTCCAAGGTTACACCAGCCTGGGGCCTGACGGGAGCAGGAAGCAGTTTCCAAGGCCACCAGCCAAGCAGGGTCAGCAGGCATGCCCAGACCTGGGCCAGGCCCCAGCTGCTCTGGGCTTTGTCTCTCTGTGTCTTGAAACCTCAAGAGGTCACTTGATCTTGCCTCTGGCTCTGAGCAAGAAGCCCTCACATCAGGGGTCAGCCCTCCCTGCCCTGCCTCTTGTGGGCTTCTCTTCGCACTCTCTGAGGCCGTCCTCCCTCCCATCCCATGTCTTGCCTCTCCCACGGCCATTTTCAGGCTAGGCCTTCTTGTTCTGAGCCCTCATTTCCTGGAAATAATAATCTCTCTGTGAACGTGCCCTCTCATGCTCCTCCTCTCCCATCTCCCCACATCCCTGTGGACCCGGAAGAGCCCAAGGGAGTGAGGCCCTGAAACTGGAGGGTGGTGACGAGGAGCATGCCTGTAGGCACAGACCAGCCTCTGTGCAGAGCCTGGTTCCATCCCTTACCACTTACGTGACCCGGTGAGTCACATCACCTTGCTGTGTCTCTTGTGAGAATTAATGAGATTACCCATGAAGCCCTTAGCCCAATCCCTGGTGCACAGTAAGCACGTAGTCAGTGGTTGGTACATGGGTGGACAAATGCCTCCCACCAGCTGAATTCTGTCACCCGGTCTGTGTGACTCACACACACCCCTGACCCTTTCCTCCTCGCTCAGGACTCTGTAGGTAGCCAGCCTCCCTTCACCTGCTGCCCCTGTTGTCTCCTAGGAAGGATTTTGTGTCTAGTGTGGTTTTGGGTCCTTTGGTGGGAAGATATGAAACACCACCTAGTTTTTGGCCCTGGCTGATTCCTCCCTGGGGGGCCCAGAGGCAAGGGAAGTCACCAGCCCCCCCCCATGGGACCAGAAGCCTGATGGGCAACAGGACCCAGACTTCTAAATGACCCAGGTCAACTAGAAGCCCTTCCCATGCAGGTCCTCGCACCAGTCCCCTCTCTCAGTGCCTCATGACTTTGTAAATACATCATGGTTTTTTCTCGAGGTAGATTTGCCATCTTTGTCGTCATCACTTTTGCTACCATAACGCCCTCTGTGCTAGAGGGGAGGGGAAGTAGGTTAATTCTGTGTTCACCGCACATGAACCAGCCACCTGCCCAGGGCCAGGCACTGAATGAGACCAGCAGTGTCCTGCCCTCATGGAGTTTACAGCCTATAAACAGGTGTCCTTTGAAAGTCTCCAAGTGGGCATCATTCTCCAGGGCAGGGACTGAACTAGGTCCCCTGGAAGTACTGGGGACCGCCCTCTTGAAGCACGAGCAGGGCAGACAGCAAGAGCTTCCTGGAGCCAGAAAATGGGTCTTGGGGGGCGCCTGGGTGGCTCAGTCGGTTAAGCATCCGACTCTTGATCTCAGGGTCATGAGTTCAAGCCCTGCGCTGGGCATAGAGCCAAGATTTAAAAAAAAAAGAAAAGAAAAGAAAATGGGTCTTGAACAAATTTAAGGCTTCAGAAGCGGTAACCCTGGGTCATTCAACTCGTCGCTGCCCCGACACCTGCCCCCAACCCCAGTCCGTTCCCCTCATTATGGCCACCAAAGTGCTTGTTCTTCAGCATTTCCGGATGCATGGTGTCTGGAGCCCCCCAAATATTTATTGGATGGATTGATTCCAACCCATTCGCTCCTGTGCCTCCAATGCTTACCATCTGTCGATTGCATCCCCCGCTCCCTGCCTCTCCAGTCTCCTTGCCTACAAAATAACAGCCCAGCCACTAGCCTGGTATTCCAGGTATTCGGGTCTTCTTTTTCTGCCCTGACCTCCTCACACACCCTCCCTTTCCAGCCCTAGAATGTGGAATTAGGAGGGAGCTTTCTTTCCCCAGTGTGCCCTGTGCCTTTCCCCGAGCTATCCCTGGCCTGGGCTGCCCTTTCCTGCCCACCATCCATCTCTCACCTGTCAGTTCCTATCTTTCATTCAGGCGTCACCTCCTCCAAGAAGCGTTCCAGGATGATTCCCAGGCCCACTTAAACTCTAGCCTTTTATGCATCCATGCAACCCTTCCTGGGAATGTCCTCACTACATCATCGGCTCCTTTAGGCTGGTTGCTCATCTCTGTGCATGTTCCCCATCTTCCTCGGTGTCACATCATGCCTGGGACATTGTTTTTTGCCTTGAAGACAAGCACGTAGACTAGAGAGAATTGAGAGAGGAAGGGCAAGCACTGGGAGTAGGTAGGAGACCATTTCTGTCACCGTCGCTGTCCTCAGATAGGCTCCTAAAATGGGGCAGGGGATGGGGTGTATAAAGAAACCAATTTAGACTCTGCAGGCTACCTAGGTTTTTGGAGTTCTCCAAGTACAACCTTGGAGAGCTCCAAAAGTTAAAGCGCAGTTTACAGACAGGGAAGGGGACTCCCCCGAAGACACACAGCCACCCTGGCAGGAGTGGAATGATAGAGCCGGGAAGGGCCCCTGGTGATCAGTCACATGCCCAACACATAGCCATCCCTGGGGCCTGTCTTTACAGAGGCATCTCTGATCAGGAAGGCAGAGAGTGTGGGTGTTGGCCGTAGAGTCTCCTAGGACTGGTAAGCAGTATGCAGCTCTGCAAGGTGGGAGACCGTGGATATGAACCCTGTTTTGTCCCACTAGCGTCCCTCTCTATGCCCAGCAGTGGAGGAGGTGGGGAAAGATCCTTAAGGAGGGAATGGCTGGTGAGCTAGAGTTTAAGGAGTGCCTCTGGTCACGGGTGGACACAGGCTCTGAAAACATTGTCTGGAGTGGGGAGGAGAGCCACACCCACACCCTACAGCCAGTCCATCCTACCAGAGGGTGTCCCCCATGTGTCAAGTGTCGTCGGAGACCCAGGGAAGCAGTATCCTCTCCACATTTGAGGGACCTACAGGCCTGACTTTGCCTGAAAATGTCAAGAGGGGGTGGATCAGCCTTTGGGCAGCTGTGGTCTGCCTCTGACCCCACTGGGGCCCGAATATCTCTCCCATTACCTGTTCAACCCCCTACTTTACATAGAGACTAGCCCAGAGAGGGAAAGGACTTGCCCTAGGTGACACAGCAGATCCGTCTCAAACCCTCACGCATCCTCTCTGCCTTCTGCTCCACTGCCTTGTTTGACGTCGAGACGCCCTTCTGGAGGCCAGAGACCAGAGGGTGGAGGCGAGACTGTGGCTCGTGGCCTGGCAGTTGGTGGGTGTGAATCCATGTCTGCTGGTCGCTTAAATGAATGCACGAACATGTGCTCCTTTTGGGGGGAGAGCAGCTCTCTGAGGACAGCCTGATTTATACGTGACCCGCAGCGCTGCGAGCGCCCGCTCAGCTACCCCTTGGTGCTCCCAGCACCAGCCCCTCCTCTGACAGGCAGAGACCACTTGGCGCCTGGGCATCTCGGCCGGGCACCTCGGCCAGCGAAACCGCTGGAGCGCCAGGCCGCCGCGGAATGTGGCTCTGCGGTTGTCGATCATAGAGGCACTGAAAGGCTAAGTCTCGGGAACAATGGCTGGTGTCCTGGGCGCCGAGGGGGCGCATGTTGGCTTTGGGGATAGCGAGGTACCACACACAGGCCTCTGCCCTGGAGGAGCGGGGAAAGGAAGGAGAAGTGGCCCGGTAGCTATGGTAACAGGGTGGTCTAAGGAGGCGTCCTGGAGGGGTGCAAGCCCTGAGCGGGACCTCGCCGCCCTGCTCACCACTCTGGCATTTGGTCAGCCCGCCGTCCCGGCCCCGGCGTGTGCTGGGCGCCGCGCTCAGCAGTGGGCCGAAGAGCCAGAGTTCCTCCTGCCAAGGCCGGGTTAGGTGCCCCCTCGGTGTGCTCCCTGAGCCCCCCCCCAGGGCGTCCCTTGGCACAGCCCCCATCTCCCTGCATTGGAATTGCCTGCTCTGGGGTCTGCTTTGCTTCCCTCCGGGCTCCGTGAGCCCCTCAAGGGCAGGGGCCAGATCTGTCTCCGCCGCTTTGTCCCCAGTGCCCAGCGCGGGGCCGCCTGGCACCGCAGCCTGAGTTCTGTTTTGTGGAGTTGAACTCAGTGCGGTCAGGGTCGCTCGGGGCTACGGGCATCCTCCCTTCTCCCGGCTCAGGAACCTCTGGTGTTGATTCTGTCCCCAGCCACCCCCCCCCACCATCCCCGCCACCCCCCCACCATCCCCGCCATCCCCCCCACCATCCCCGCCATCCCCCCCCACCATCCCCGCCATCCCCCCCCACCATCCCCGCCATCCCCCAGATTCTGGCCCAGTCCCGAGAGGTGGGGAGGGCCGAGGGAGGAGGAAGGTGAGACAGGGAGGGCTGAGCAGAGGGAGAGAAAGCCTCCCTGCTGCCTGGCTGCCGGCACCGCGGGAATGGTTCTGGCAGGAGCTGCCTGCTGGGCTGAGATCACCATGGAGACCTGGCTTGGAGAGGGTCACTGGCAGTGGCGAAGGGCCGGAGGGGGCGGGGGTGACAGGGATTTGTGCAGAGGCTCCCAGCCTGCCCTGGGGCCCTTGTGGTTGCGGGGGAGCGAGCCGGGAAGGCTGGGGCTCGGTACAGTCCACTTGCCGAGTGGTTTGGGGCAGCCGGGGCTGAGTCACCCCCTCCCTCGTCACACCAGCACCCTATACGTGTCACCCCGACAGAGGTTCCTTAGCGCAGCAGCTGTTCCCACCTGCAGTAGACGCCTCCCGCCCCCCAGCTACACTAGTCCTGTGCCCTACTGGGTACCCGGCCTCCGGCTCCAGCTGTTCCTGTTCATCACCCTAACTGGGGGACTGACACATCCCGGCAGCATCCCTGGGCCCAAGAGCTGCTGCTTCCCTACCATTCCCCTGGTTCTAATTCAGCTACACCCTAACAGGCGCACCTCTTCCCCCTCCGGCTAATACTCCATCCTCCGTCACCCCCAGGAGACCTGACAGCTTCACACAGGTGCAGCCCCCACCCTTCCCCTCCCTCCTGCCTCTGCCGGCTGCCTGGGCCCACAGACGGGGATGGGCACTGCCCCTACCTCTCAGGAGCCCACCTGGTTCCCTGGCCCCGGGGGGGCGGGGGGGCGGGAGGGGGGGGTAGTCCTGGCAAGTCCAGCCTCAGGACAAAAGTCTTCCCCAGGGCTGACTGCCCAGCAGACAGCAGCCGAGGCTGAGCAGAATTTAAATGTGGCCCTGTTGGGAAGGGAAGCCAAGAAAGGACAAGAGAGGAAAGGCTTTCTGTGGCCGCCTGCTTCCTGCAGGGGTGGGGGAGGGAGGGTGTTCTCCTAAGGGGTCTTAGAAGGCAGTTGTAGCACCCCCCACACCTTAATTCCGGTGGGCTGGTCACTCACCAAGTGCAGGGACAGGAGTTTCAGGACTCTGAAAGCGCCAGGTTCATGACTGTGGGTCTTGAGCATAACCGAGCCCATCCCTGTCCCTCTGGGCATCTTCCCGCTATCCTCAGCCAAGCTTTGGGTTCTGGATGGGGAGGCCTGGAGAAGGGGTACTTCAGACCTCCAGTGTCTGGTGATTGTAGGGACTGGGAACATGGAAGTTTCTGAGCCTCAGCAGCCAATCACAGATGGTACTGTGTTGGGCCATTTCTTTATTCCTTTGTTCAGACAGACGTCCCGGTCACCTTGCCTCTGGAAGGAACCGAGTGGCATCGGACGGGACTGGGAAAGGGTTGGAATTAGAAGAAATGAAAGTGCACAGGTGTGCAGTTCATGCCTGTGCTGTGGTCAAGCCCTGTGCTCCCCACTGCGTCATTCCTCACAATAGCCTCGCTTGGAGGAATTACTAAACTCATTGTTATATGAGGAAACTGAGGCTTGGGGCACCTACCTGGCCCAGGCCCCAGGAAAATAATAATGATGTATAATCAGCATCATTTCTTACATTTCCTATACCAGGCTTAAGCCACCTTAAGCCACTGAATCCTCCCAACAAACCTACGGGATAGTTTGGTTATCCCCCTTTTACAGATGAGTAAACTGAGGCTCATGGAGCTTCACGGACTTGCCCAGCGTCCTGGAGCTGTCCAGGGCTGGTGCTGGCATTTGAACTCAGCTGTGTCTGACTCAAGAGCCCAAGTCCTTAACAAATTGCACTGCCTGGAACCCCAACTCCTCTCCCAGAGCCTCCTTTACCTCTCATTGAGGCAGGCCGTGGATACAAGCCTATTTTACAGATGGGGAAACTGAGTTCAGAGAAGGCGAGAAACAGTCCATTGTCTCATGAGGGGCTATTTGGAGTGTTCTGGGAGAAGGAGCAATGTGGTTAGCTTCTCCCAGAATCCTGGTAGGAACTGGGTGGGGGTCCCACTCTTAGCCTCTCTGTTCTTAGAGCTCAGTGTCCTTGCTTCCTGCTAACTTCTGCCTCTTCTTTTGTGTTTCTCTGCAGCTTTCAGAAAACCAACGCCAAGACCCCTCCCAGCGTCCACATTGTCCTCTGGCAGGAGCGCCTGCCCCTTTGCCTCCCACCCCACCCCACCTGTCTCCCTTGCACTACCATCTCCCCCCCACCCCTCCCCGCCCATCTCCTCCACGCAGAAGCCGAAGGTGAGCCCTTTCTGCACAAAACCAGCAATTGTAAATACTTTTTAAAAATGTACAAAACTTAAAAACAAAACACAGTTTTAGAAAAAGACAAAAAAAAAAAGAGAGAGAGAGAGAGAGAGCGCGAGCGTGTGCAAGAGGTTGCGAGCGGGGCCCCGAGGTGCCCAGAGCCCCTGCAAGTATGCACTGAGAAATTTATCTACAGGTCGTTTGACAAAAATGAACAATATCCTATTTATTGTATATACTGTTTTATTATAAATCGTGGATTGTATATTGCATTCTGTAAACCTGCTGTGGTCCCGTGGTGTGCAAATTCGCATGGTGGGGGGGAGGGGGCAGAACCTCTTGCGGGAGCTTTTTTTTTTTTTTTTTCTCCTTTCTTTCTTATTTTTCACTCTTTTGGGTTTTCTCTTCTGTTGTTGTTGTTGTTTTCTGTTTTGGCAGGACACACCCAAAGATCCAAGTTTGTATTAAAAAGAAATGAAAAAAAGCAAAAAAAAAAAAAAAAACCCACCTCGTGTCTTGTGAAAGGGGGTGAGTGAGGGTGGATGGAGTGGAAGAGGCATGGCTGGGTTTTGTTACCAGACACCGGCTCCCCTGAGTTGAAATACCTTCATGTGTTCTCACCTTCCGAGGTCTCCCTTCTGCCTGAGATCTGAGTCAGCTTTGCATCTGGGAACCGCGCCCCCCTCCCAGATTACAGCCCAGGCCCTGGGTCTCCCCTGCCGGCCGTGATCCCCAGCCTGCTCCCTAGGGCTTTGTGGCCCCTGTCCATGCATTATGTCCCAGATCCAGGGATTCTGCCTCCTAGATCCTTGGTCTTGGTCCTGGGTCTCCCCTGATTCTGAAACCCCTATTGTGTCCCACACCCCAGGACCCCACAAGTACGGGGATGCTGGCCTCTTGGACCCCTCTTCTCCCCTCAAGTCCTAGATTCTTTTCCTGGAGGGATCCCCATTATAAATCAGGTCTCGCGTCTCCTTGCTTCCGGACCCTCTCATTCCATCCTGGATCCCAGGTCTCTTGACTCCAGCCCCTTCCTTTACACTGTGGTGCCCCAGCCTTTGGGCCCTGCAGTTCTCCTCTGGTTCAGGGACACCTGTCTTTGAGACCCTCATGCCGTCTTGGCCCAAGAACCCTTGTGGAACACCCCCTTCCCCACAAGGACTGGAGTATCTCCCATTCACCCCAGGTCCTGGATCTCCTTAGTCTCCAGGCCCCCATTTTGCCCCAGCACACCTGACGCACCTGCATCTGCCTGTGCAAATTCCAGAGTTTGATAGACCAGTAACCCCGATATTTCTGCCTTCCCCCTTCCCCTGAACCCCAAATGCTGGGGCTGTTTCCTCCCAGCATTTGTAAACTTTGTATAAAGAAAACTCAATCCCGTGCCTGTATCTGGTGGGCCTGGAAAGGCTAAATTGTTCCCCACTCCCTGACCTTGGGAGCTCTTGGCTGCCCTTGATCAAATAATGCCCACTTGGGGCAGCCTGGTCTTTAACACGCAGCTTTTCCCATAGATCTGCTTCATGTTAAATCTCTGCTGAATGTGGCTCTGTGTCTCCCCACTGAAGATCAGGGGGACCCCGAGGGACAGCTCCACGGGGCCCACACAGCCTTAGGAGAGTCTGAGGAACCCTCTGACGGGGAGACACAGACCCCCAGCTTCTGGGGACCCCTATCTGAAAGAGGACATCAAAGGATTCAGGTTAAACAGTCCCCCAAAACTGAAGCCTCTGTGCTGGATGTGAGGCTTATCCACCCACCAAGCCCCCTCTCTGCATCCCCAACAACTCAGATGAAGTCACTGCCGCCTCACTGCCTGGTGAGGCAAAGGCGAGCACACGAAGCTCAAGGCTACAACCCAGTATGGTGCTGCACGGGGGGCAGGGAGCAGGAAGACCCAGTAAGGGTCGGGAAGGGGGTCTTTGTTCCAGGAGGAGTAAACAGCGTGTGCAAAGGCCTGGGGGTGGGGGTGGGGGGCAGGTGGCCACCATACGTAGTTAGGTGTGTTTGGAGCAGACACTTGGTGCGGAGGGGGGAGGACTGGGAGAGGGCCCGGGGAGGCTGGTTGAAGTAGGTGGCATGGACGGAAGCAGTGCAGGAGGCAAGAGAAGCTTGTTTTCAGCCCCATGAATCGCCTGCAGGGAGAAAATAAGTGTGTTCAGCGCTGCTGAGGAAGCAGTAGAAGCTTGGGGACGCTGTCCAGGTGGGGGCAGGCTGCAGGATTGGGGGGGTGCTGAGGGTGCCCAGAGGAGTTTCAGTGAGGAAAGGGGACAGGAGGGGGAATTCAGTGGAAGGGACTGGAGCTTTACTTGAAATGGGGAAGGAGGGCAGTGAAAGCTTGTGTGCCCAGGAATTGGTGGGGGTTGGGAGGGACGACCCACGAAGGAAATGGGAGTTTAGGGAGGTGATTATAGCCCAGCGAGGGGGCTCATTAACTTGAAGAGGGTTTTGGAGGAGGGCTGGGATTCACTGCAGAGAGTGGAGCTACAGTTTCTGGGCTGGGAGAGAGAGTTGGAGAGGGAGCTCTTGGAAGGTGAGCCTTGGGGCGGGAGGGGGGAGGCGGGCAACAAGAAAATAGGAGCTCAGGGAAGGGAGGGAGCTCAGTCTGTGGCTTAGTAAGGGGTAAGAGGGCAGAGGTGTATTTTGGAGAGCAGACTTGGGAGATCTGCCCGGACCAAGGGCCCAGCCTTTGGGATGGAAGGCTCTCTGACCCTGTCCAGGTGGGTGGGGCGGGGGGGCGGGTCCACCCCATTTTGATCTGTTCTTTTCAGAAATTTCAGCCTTACCACAGCCACAGCCCTGCACCTGATTGCAAAAAGCATCAAGGCAATGTGGCTCCCAGATGTTTGGGTTGCACCATCATTATTAAATACTTCCCTGAAGTTTTTATTCCTCAAAACAATCCTCGAGGTAGAGAAGATACTCACCTCATTTACACATGAGAAGACAGGTTCAGAGACCTGGAGTATGTGACTTGTCCAAGACCACATGGGAAGTGGGAAGAAGTAGTCTGACTCTGAGCACTCACTCTTTCATAATAATTTAAAGAAAAAAATCCTGCTTAAAAAATTCACTCAAAAAAAAAATTCACTCAAAGGTTAAATAAAAAACAAGAATAGGAAATAATTTCTTTAATTATGTGCCAGGTACTGTTCCAAACTATATAAAATTCATGCCATCTCCACAACAATTCTATGATAAGGCTTTATTGTAATGATTATTCTCCGGTTTCACAGACAGGAAACTCAACTCGCAGGGAGGTAATTTACAAAGACCATTCATTGTGATACCAGAGTTCAAACCCAAATAATCTGGTTTGGGAGTCTGCTCTGCTGTCCTGTTAAAAAGTGAAAACCCACTCTACCCACATCCCTGGTAATAACCCACATGTCCACATTTTCAGGTCCATGCATTGAGATCAGTAGTTCTCAGCCCAGAAGTTCGGATTTCATTGGGCTGGGTGGGGTCTGGGCAAGGAGATTTTTTAAAAGCTTACCCTGGTGGTTCTAATGTGCAAAGCGGAGAACCACGAATCCAGCTATTGTGCCCAGTGTTTACACACAAGCAGCCACCTGTGTGCACACACCTCTATTTAATGTGTTGTCCTAGGTGTTCAGGTGTTGGTAAGATGCTTTCTTGTGTATGTGCTGTGGTATCCATTAGTGTTTTTCACTGCGTGGCTGTAAATTACCACGGGTTTCCTGAGTGACTGTTAGAGGCACTGTAAACACATTCATTCAACAAATATTTCTTAAGCACCTACAGGATTCCAGGCAGTGGCCCAGGCACTTGGGGATGCAACAGTGAACAAAACAGATGGGGTCCCTGCCTTTGAGTGTATCCTCTTTTGGAACTGACAGATTTGGTCTTTTGTCTTTGCCTATGTGTGGCAGGGGGATAGCTGCCCTTGGAGGTTGCTGAAGGGTGAATGTCTGGCTGGGAGATCTCAGGAGGGTAAGACTTGCTGTTTGCTGTGTGCATGGGGGGCCCTCGGGCCCTATGTGCAGATGTGTTAGAGAAGGAGACCTAGGGCATGTTTCTGGGTTTGAATGAGTGTGGCTGACAGTGTGGCGTGTGTGTAAAGATGTGCGTGATCTGGACCTGTGAAAATGTAGACGACAGGATGAAGAGGGCGTGACGGGGAAGGGCTGTGTGCAAGGCAAGCACCAGCCCAGGACAGCACACAGATGGTGGCACACGCACACACACACACATACACACACGCACACGCGCACACACAAACACACATACAGCCAGCTGCTTCAAGGAGGAAACTGGTTTCCAGTCCCAGGGCACAGACTCCCAGGGCCAGGAGAACTCTGCTCTGGGGATGTGGAGGAGGCACAGCTGGGGCTGGAAACTCGAGAGTGGGAGGAAGGGAGGGAGAGCGAAGGAGGGAGGCTGGGGAGCCACATCCTTGATCTCTGGTCTGTTTCAGCAGTTCCGGACTTGGTGCTCTGGGTCTGTGTGACTCTGGGTCTCCCTCTCTCTGATGTCCGGATATTGGCATCACTCTTTCTCTCTTCTGGGTCTTGGGCTCTGAGGCTGATCACATGACTCTGGGTCACCCCCTCTCCAGCCTACTTGGCTCTGTGTCCCCGCTCCAAGTCTGTCTCTGCCTCCATGTCTGACTCTGTCTCCGTGTCCTTCCTTGCCCTTGCCAGGTGGGGGGGAAGGGGCCCAGTGCTCAGGGAGCAGGTGTCAACTCACTCAGGCAGCAGGCAGCGAAGCCAAGGAGGGCACAGAGCCAGCAGCCCCTGGACACACAGCCACACTCCAGGACACTCGGGGCGCTCACAGATACGCACAATGACATACGTGGAGAGATGGGTTCTCGGGGACCTACACACAGGTGCACAATTCAACACACAGCGAAGCCCAGAAACACAAGGATGCCAGACAGAGGGTCACATGCAGATACCAGGGGGTGATGCACACACAAACTGACGAATACTTACTCGGGCACACACCAAAAGAATCGCAGGCACAATCGGGGCACTTTTCCAGAGAAAAACTCAGAGCCATGGGCACACAAACGACACAAACATACACCTTCAGGCATGGGCAGACACAGTCACTCACTGGAACACAGATGTACAGAGGCCCAGGTACACTCGGTTACACCTCGGCTCTCACACCCAGAGCCGCATACATTCAGGCTAGGGAGGCACATGGCACAGACAGGCGAATACCCTCCAGGACAACCAGAGCGCGGGACACGACAGGCACACGGAGGGACACGCCCAGGCCCAGGCGGGACCTCCTCAGGTACACACCCCCCCTCGGGGCTCCCTCGGGAGCACCTGGGGACACGCCCACAGGCGGCGGGAGCCGGGAGGGAGGAGCAGCGCGGCCCCAGCGCACCTGGCGCCCACGGCTCGCCCCCAGGCGCCCCGGGTGTGCGTGCCCGTGCGTGCGCGCCGCCACCTGTGGGAGGAGAGGTGCGCGCTGCGCCCGGGGCTGCCCGGCTGGCGCGGCGCGGGGGGGGCGGTTGCCATGGTGCGCAGAGCGCGGCCGCATACTAATGGGGCGGCCACGGGCGCTGCCCCCTTGCCCGCCCGGCTCCCTCCTTCCTCGGAAGTCACCCCGGCCCGCGGCCCCGGCCGGCGACCCCCCCGCACCCACTCGAAGGGCCGGAGCCCCGGGTCCCGGGACCCTCGCGTCCTCGACTTCCCTGGAGAAGGCCCAGGCCGGGGCGAAGCGGTGCGAGGGCGGAGCGAGGGCCTGGGGCGCTGCAGGGGCTGCCCGGTCTGGGCGCGGGCACCGAACGGGCACGGCAGCTGGGAGCGCAGGTGCTGCCTTGGAATGGGGGTGGCTGTCCCGGGAGGGTGGGAAATAAAGGGGAAACTTAACCCTCTTGTTGCCAGAGAGCCCATCAATCTGCCGTCCCCGGGCTAGGCTGGCGTGGGGGGGGGGGTGCACAAGGACACTTGACCAATCCTAGTACAATCCACACCCCTCTCTCCATCTGCATCGCTCCAGTGTTGACCTGACCTGCAGGGGAGGGGGCAGCAGTTCCCATCACTTCAGTTCTGCCTGTAGTCTGACTGGTGATGTGGTGGTGTGCGCTGAGGACTGAGGGGAGGGGGGCAGTGGCACTGGAATGGTTAACACCCCCCCATACCTCCATCCCAGTCCCAGAGTCCCCCTTTCATACAGCCTTGACCCCCCACCCCCCTTAGCCCCGCTGTTTTAATTGGCATGGAGGGGCACGGCGGTACCCTGGGGTGGTGGGGGGGGAGAGCCAGCAGAGGGTTTGCAGGTAGAGACAGTGGGAGGGGGGCCTAATGGGGGGGGAAGCCAGGCGGTTGCCTAGCAACCCCACAGCTGTCTGTTGACCTAGAAGAAGCTGCGCTGTCTTGACACAGCTGGTGTTTACATGTAACCGAGGCTCTGGCTTAGCGCTTGCTTGGAGGAAAGCTGAGGCAGGGCCCTCGTGGCAGCCTGGTCCCGGCCCCCGGCTGTGGTGGGCTCCGTGCCTGCCTGCCCTCTTTGCTTCGGCTCCCACCTCAAGTCCAACGGGGAGAGAGTGGGAGGGCAGATCTCAGAGCTGGAGGCTTTGGAGCTGGGGAAAGTTGATGGACACACACACACACACACACAACCACACACACACACACACACACACTCAACCTGAGGCCTTTAATACAGAAATGGTGGGAGACTAAGAAAGGGATGGGGGAGGGGGGTGCCCAGTTTGTGCACAGATTTCAACCCACACAGAGAACACCAACATTCACAGGGACACATGAACATAGAGACCCACAAAATCAAACTGACTTAGGCACACACACACACAATGTAGGCACAGAGATGCCCATTGACATGATGACATCCAGACAGACACACAAACACACAGTAACACAGTAATCAAGTGATTGAAACCGAGACACACATCTTGATTGAGAGGATGACCGGCACTGACCATCTGACAGGGACACGCTCAAACACGACAGATATACAGAACCCCCCACGTGTTAACACCAGCAACTCTCACACGAACACAGTTATCCCAGCTAGAGTTTGCAGGTCTACGTTAGGACCCACAGACAGAGTCACCCACATGGACACAAAGAAACCCACAACTCCCCAAACCTTTATTGACTGCCCAAAGCACCTGCTGACAGAGGCAAAGACACACCCAGGAGCCCGACATGTGAAGCGGCGCAGGTCCCTGACAGACCACAGGCCCTGACATGTCCCCCCCGCTCCCACACAAATACCTGCAGCACAAACACATGCCGGCCCAGGGTGTGGGCAGAGCGGAGACGCCTCCCGGCCCAGAGCCCCAAGCATCAGCGGCTGTGCCTTGGGGTCAGAGAGCCCTAGTGGCCCCAGGACCAGAGCCAGATGAGCCCGTATGTCCTGTGCCGTACCCGTGAGCCTCAGCTCTAGGGAGAAAACCACCAGCTCTTTTCCTGGGAGCCCCCAGACAGAGGGAAATGACAGTGCTCCCCCCCCAGGAGCCCCTGTCTGAAGCTCTGTCCTCTGGAATCCCTGGACAAAAGAGGCACTGTCCTGCTCAGATGAGCCCCAGTCTGATGGAGGCCATCTCTCCCTCCCAGGCAGCTCTGGACACCACAGACGGACACACACACACACACACACACACACACACACACACACGAGCATGTGGCAGCTCCTGGGGGGTTCTGGAGGGCTTCCTGACAGAGGTGAGCCTGGGACCTGACTTTGGAGCCCAGGAAGCAGTGGGGGAGGGAGCGTGCTGAGGAGAGACCCCGCCCCTCGCCCAGCAGCTCCTCCTCCCCCCCCAGGGCCCAAGGGGCCTGCCGGGGCCCCACAGCCCCACAGCCCCAGCAGCCCAAGCAGCGAGCAGAGGAGGAGAGCGGATATTTTTAGCTTCTCTGCCACTGACATTTCGCAGCAGGCGACCTGGGGTGAAGCTGAGTGAGTGCTGAAGGCTGGGAGCAGCCGACAGCGCCTTCCCACCCCCGTGCACACGCACACACAACTGTGCACGCACACAGCCCCGTCCCTCAACACCCCAGTGCTCCCATGAGGGGCACAGCTTCAGGCCCACAGTCACACGCCTAGACACACACATGTGCACCTGTGCACACACTTGGTTCACATGCCGCTCACGCCTCAGACCTCACACACCTGGACACGACACGTATGCATTCACACACCCACATACACACACAGTTCCTACCTAGAACACGCTTCCCACACTTAGCCAAGTGTGCACACCTCGTTTGTCATTCATTCAAGAAGTGAGATCCGGTGACGACCGTGCGTTGGCACTATTCTAAACACTAGGGATACTGTGAGCGGATTTGACAAAAATTCTCCAGCCCTCACAGAGTTTATGTTATGTTCCAGCGAGGCAAGTGGGAAGTTTGACAATAAACAAAAAATAAATAAGCGAAGTATTGCTTCAAGAACCACACATATAACCCAATCCCCCAAAATATACAACCACACACATGAGCAGCTCCCTAACATTCACCCCCCCACAAATACACACAACGGCACACACGACCCGTAGCCAAGAGTCACACAGACAACTCCACAGACGTACCTCACAACAGTCACCAACATGCACACACTGCCACACGCATCCGCGGTTACATGCTTCACATATAAATACTCACGCCACTCAAACACATGACACACGGGCACAAATCGAGCCACACACACGCTGGACAGAGCTGGACGCCTTCCTTACCCACACACGCAGAACACAGCCTCCCCAGAGCTCGTAGGTGCAGGATCACACAACCCTGGCCCTCCACACACACACACACACGCACACACACACGTGCACACGACCATTCCCTCAGGTAAAATTTCTCCCTCTGCCTGTCACAAACATACACGTACACACATTCCCACGATCCTGCCCCGACCCGGTGAAGTCCAGGTCTGTCTGCCACACGTTCACAGGTATGCACACAGACTCCTAGCACACTCACAACTTCAAACACACCCAACTCCCGTGCTCTAGAGGCCACGTACCCTCAGTCAATACGTACCCATTCTCCCACCTACAGCCCCTCCCTCACTTCTCATGAGGCGAGTATGGTCACTGCACATCATACACGCACCCAGAACAGCCCCAAGATTCCGATCCTGCTGTCTCCAGGCCAGCCCCCAAGGGGCAGGACTCCCTCTGAGCTCACCGTTTGCCCCTGGTGCCCAGGCTAGAGGTGGAGGCAAGGAGAGTCGATGCTTCTCAGATCTCCCCCCCAGCTCCCTCCTTCCACCTCTCTCCCCTCCTTCCTCTCTCCTTGAGTTTCTTTCCTTCTATTTCTCCATCTCCCCATCCCACTTCCCCAGTAACCCTTGGCCCAAAACCAAATTCTCTTCTCTTCCAGGTTCTGCTGCCCTAGAGGAAAAAAAAAAAATGCAAGAGTCATTGTCAAATTCTGAAGTCCTGAGAGGGAGAAAGAGATAGATGCGCCAAAGGAGGAAATGGTAGGACTGACTGGCCCATGGGCCAGCATGCACAGCTGGGAGAAGCAGCCCTGTGTTCCTGGCTCTGCTGTGTTACCCTGGATCAATTGCTGTCCCTCTCTGGTCTCCCTTCTGCCTCTGTACAAAGAGGGAGTTGCAGGGGATGATTTCTAAGGCAATGAGATTCTCAGAGACACTGCAGTGGTTGTATAAACAGGGAGAAGGCCTGGAGCCTTGGGAGTCTGATTAGAGCAAGGAGAGCCCCCTCCCCAGAGGCTCCCCAACCAGAGCAGCCTCCTCCCCCTGCTGGGCCTGGGTTCTGAGGCCAACAGCACCCCTCTGCCCCCCAACACACACAAACACATGTGCTCCCCTCAACCCGTCGCCATGTCTTCTGCCCTCTCTGGACCTTTGGCATCCGGGCTTGTGTATTTGGGGCTCACATTTGGGCTCTGTGCCGGTGAGCCAGTCTATGTGTGCACTGTCTGTCTGTCTGTCTGGTTGCCAGCAACCTTCAGGCGCCAGGAGGGGAGGCAGCAGTCGGGGAGGTGGGGGTGGGGAAGGAGGTAGCGTTGACAAGTTCCAATGTCTGGCTTTCCCTCCTGGAAACCCCGAGCTGGGGCTGGCCCCCCCTTCCCTTCCTGTCTCTCTCGCTCAAGCACGTCCCTTCTAAGAGCCCCTCTCTGCAGACACCCCCAGTGGAACCAAGCCCAGATCTGCTGCCAAGAAGGCCGACATTTCTTAGACTTGCCACGTTAAAGGGGCCTGCACAGGCACGCACTCAAATCCCCCCTCCGTGTCCTCCTCCCGTGCACATGCAGGCGGCCCGAAACACACAAAGACGCGGTTGGGGACAGAGGCCACCTGCGCACACAGGAAGCAGCTCGCGGAGCGCAGCGGACCCCGGGCTCCCAGACGAGCACAGGCACAGCCGCGCCCTCCCCCGCCTCCCCCACGCGGCTCCCCACCGGCTCGGAAGCACGCACGGGCCCCAGCACGCGGTGCTCACAGACACGCACGAGCACAATCACACACGGGGCCTTGTTGTGCGGCCGAGCCAGCGCCAACCCACAGCGCGCTGTCTCCCCGCCGCCGTCCCCGCCGCCACCCGGGGCAGACGCAGCGCGGCGACACAACGCCGGTGTCCGGTACACGCGGCCGAGCGCGTCGGTCCCGCGCCACAGTGGTCCCCTGCCTCGCCGTGGGTAAGCGCGCTGCCGAGGGCTGCGGGGCCCAGAGGCCCAGCGGGCCCACGGCTATGGACACACGCACACGCTCACGACTACGTGCCGCACTCCTCTGTGCACGCACA
The DNA here is from genome assembly GCF_964656455.1 of Halichoerus grypus. Taxonomy (NCBI): domain Eukaryota; kingdom Metazoa; phylum Chordata; class Mammalia; order Carnivora; family Phocidae; genus Halichoerus; species Halichoerus grypus. Next base: position 167,159,712 of record NC_135716.1, read on the forward strand.
ACCACTGTCCCTTGAGCTTCAACTCACAGTTGCGTCATCATCCTCTTGCGCACAACAACAGATTCACGGGGGCCCCAAACACACCCAGGCAGGACACGCGTGAACTCAGGCACGCGTGCTGACCCTTCAGTGCACGCACAGATTCCTTGTCACCAACAGTTGGCTTCCACGTGCACACAGCGCTAGACACAGCATCTCTCGGAACACGGGCCTGTGTTCACACCCAGAGCACATGCAGCTTCTCGGGCTTACCCGGACACACGGTGAGCCCCGGTGTGCGCACGAGCCAGCACAAACATACGCGGCAGCGTCTGTGCACACGGACGTAGACACAGACTCACAAATCGCCCCCACGGGCTCTTCTCTGCATACGAAAGTGTGCACGCTCCCCCGGACAGACCCAACTCTCTGAACCTCACACACAGACCCTCCAGCCCTCGGGCTCCCACCCCAGGCTCCTGACTCCCTCCCTTGGCTGGTGAGGGTGGAGAAGGACTGGGAAGGCTGGGGGGCTGGCTCAGGCCTTGTTCCCTCCCTCCGCCGGCTGGCTCGCTCCCTCCTGTCTGGCAGAGTCAGCCAACCCAGCCCCGGCTCCAGCAGCCCTGGCTGTTCTGGGCAGACTCTCGGCGGGTTGGTCGCGGCTGATGCCGCATCAGCAGCAGCAGGGGCGAGAAGGGTGCAGGCGGCTGCCAACGTGGCAGACGGCGGGCAGGGCGGCAGGAAGGAAGCTGGGCCTGTTCTGCGCCCACTCACTGGGGGAGACAAAACCAAGGGGGCTGGATGAGCAAGCGATGCAGCTGGGCAGGGGGACCTTGTGCCCAGCCTGGGCTCCGGGCCCACACTGGCCCCGGACTCAGGACTCACTGGGTGACCTTGGGCAACTTGCTCCCCCTCTCTGGTCCTGTCTCCTCCTTCAGTCAACAGTCTGGACCGGACACTTCTTTCATCTCCCAAACCTTGTATCCAGTTCAGCACAGGGAGCTCACAGGAGGGAGATGTGAGTTCACTCTGTGGCCTCAGGCGGGTCCCTTTCCCTCTCCCCTCTCGGAAACTCAGCCTTTCAGTCCAACAGTAAGAATTCCTGACATCTGTCCAGCTGTCACTGTTGACAAACCATTTTCATCCTACAAAGGTAGCACCGTTCTACAGATAAGAAACCTAAGGCTCAGAGAGGTCGAATGATGCACCCGAGGCCACCCAGCAAGGGACAGGCAGAGCTGGCCCAGGAGCTCGCCTTAGGAGTTTGCCTCTAGAAACAATGCTGCTCCCCATCTTTCAGTCACCCCACGCCCCCACTGGTATCTGGGCTGGCCCTCCTGAGGCCCCCCGCCGCCCAGCCCTGGGCCCCACCAGAGCCACCTGGTTCTGCCCTGGGGAGTGAGGGTTCAAAGGCCAGACAGGCCTCCTACCAGCATTCCGGCTGCCACTGGGAACACAGCTGTCAGCAGGGCCAAGCGAGCCAAGAGCCGCCTCCCAAGCAGACCCACAGAACTGGTACATTGTCAACTCAAAAACGGAGCTGCTGTGGGATCCTGGGCAAGCCACAGTCCTCTCTGGGCCCTAGTCTCTTCATCTGGCCGCAGTCGATTGGACTAGATGAGCTCCAAGGGCCCTTTCAGCTTGGACAGTTGCCTAGGGAGGGACCAAGGAGAAACACGGTGGGGAGAGGCAGCTGCACCGAGGTCCCTGGGAGGCCATGGGGGTGACTCAGGTGTCTGGACCCAAGGATCTGGCCTCTGCCTTACTTGTAGGCTGGGGTCACATCTGGGTCCTCTCTGAAGTCCCACTCGGAGAGTGTGTGCAAGATGGATGCATGGATGGACAGACAAGTGGACAAACAAAGGTATGAAGGACAGGAAGGAACAGAGGCCCTCACCAGTGTTCTAGGGGGCGTAGCACCCCCTGAGGAGGAAAGAGGACAAAAGACAGAGGGAGGCTCTCCTCCTACCTACCTTCTTTGTTTATTCCACAAACCTCTCTAGAAGGTCACTCTGCCCCACCCTACAGGGCAGTCTTGGGGAAGACAAATCTGGGGCAGTTAGAGGAGGGTGGTGAAGGCTGAGGGATCAGTCCTGAGGCCTGTGGAGGAGGCTCCCAGCTCATCTGTGAGGGTGAAGAAAGGGCTCTGGGAGGAGTCGAGGTATTGAGCCCAGGCTTCCGGGAGAAGTCGGAGTAAGCCTGGGGAAGTGCACGTGCTCGAACATGCGTCTGCGTGGGGGCGATTACCATCCCATTTTGCGGATGGGGAAATCAATTGTCAAAAGTAGAGGGACAGAGCCAGGCGTACATCCAGCCCTGCCCGACTGCAAAGCCAGTGTTTTTTGTGCTATGCCACGCTGCCTCCCGAAGGAGTGAATTGCTAATGGTGGCATTTCAGATTTCAGATGTAGTGACAGCAAACTAGGGAAGAGGTTCTGGACAGATGGTTCCCAATCGGGTCCCTGCCTCGGGCTAGCAGAGCAGAGGGTTGTCAGGGCAAGCGAAGCGCCCTCCCCTCCATTCCTCTTGTGTGTGGGATGCAAGCAGGTCCCTCCCCACACACTCTCCTCACCATCCCCCTCCAGCCCTTTGGCCCTGCCTGGGTGACCTGCATGAGCTCAGCTTCCCAGCAGCCCTGCGGAGGAGTCGGCCAGGGCTCTGCCCTCTCACTGCTTGGCAGTGCCAAGGGAGGTGGGGCCGGGGAGGGGAGGGGTGGGGGGGAGCTTCCCCGCCACCAGACCTCTGGTCCTATCCCCCAACTCAGGTGGCCCTGGGGTTTGCTGCAGAGGCCCAGGCTGGGACAGGTGGTACGGGGCTGGACACGCTGGTCAGGCCTGTCCCCGTTGCCGCAGCCTTGTTGAGCTGCCATTAACAAGTGGCCGGAGGTTGCCGTGTCTCCATGGAGACCAGACAGTCAGTGCAGCTCCGGGGTGAGGGCCGTGATTAGTGAGTGTCAGCTTTGCCAGCTCGGCTCTTCCCACCGCCCGCTGCTGGGCTCAGAGACAACAGGCCTGGCCCGGGGAAGGGGGGGGCACTCCCAAGCCCGGGCCCAGGTGCTGTGTCTTTGTCTCCCCCAGTGGCTCCTCAATTCCCCCTGCCTTCCCTCCCAATCAATCTTCCACACAGCCCCCAGGGGGGAGCCTTCTAAAACACAAGCTGAATCCTGACGTGGCCTTCCTGAAGAACTTTCCATGGCTCCCCAGTCCCTCGAGGCCAAGAGTCAAATTCCTTATTGTGGCATTCAAGGCCTTCACTCATTCGTTTCTTCATTCGTTCACTCATTCATACAACAAATCTGTTTCTGCGCATCTACTGTGGGCCAGGGAGACTGCCAGGTATACATGGTCAGTAACACCAGCAAGATCCCTGCCATCCTGAAACTTCCAATCTAGGGAGGAAGACACACTATAGACAAAATCCAAATCAATAGATACCTGATTACAATCATGGCAAGGACTGGGAGGAAATAGGAGAGGATGTGTTGGCAGAGATTAATTTATAGGGGGCCGGCCTGCCTAGGGTGGTCAGCGTAGCTTCCCGGAGAGGGCAGCAGACATTGATGGTGATCCACCAGTGGGGAGACAGGGAGGAAGAGCTTTCCAGGGAAGAGCCTGGGCCAGGGCCCCAGTCTCTTGCCCTGGCCTGCTCCTCCCCCTTCTCCCCCCACCCCCATGTTCCCTTTTTTTTTTTTTTAAGATTATTATTTATTTATCTGAGAGAGAGAGAGAGAGTATGAGTGGGGTGGGGAGGAGCAGAGGGAGAGGGAGAAGCAGACTCCCCGCTGAACAGGGAGCCCGATGCGGTGTTCCATCCCAGGACCCCGGGATCATGACCTGAGCTGAAGGCAGACGCTTAACCACTTAACCGACTGAGCCACCCAGGGGCCCCCTACCCATGTTTCCTATCTTGGTTAAAGCATCAGGCTTATTCAAGGGAGAGACCTGCGAGTCATGGGAAACTCTTTCTCCCCAACCCTCACCCCCGCCCCCACCATGCTCACCTCTCATCAATCCCCTGTCCTGTCAATTCTACCACGTACCACCATCTTCTCTCTCCTCATTGCTACTTCGGACCCTATCATTTTCACCCCAATCACACCTGCCCCCTAAGGAGCCCATCCATTCCCTCACTAGTTCCTCGGTCCATCTGATCATGCACTGAGCGCCCCCTATGTGCTGGATGCTAGGCTGGGCCTTGTGCACGCACTGGTAAGCAGGACCACACGGTCTCTGAGTCTAGTGCAGGAGACGGGCAAGTCCACAGGAGGAGTAGGAGGACCTAATCTGGAACAGGGGTGCCTAGGAGAGCTTTCCAAGAGAAAGTGTGGCTAAACGGAGACCTGAGGGAGGGTGAGGAATTTGCCGCAGAAAGAGAGGGGGAAGGTATCCCACGCGGAGGAAAGAGCATGTGGGCAGGCCACGTGGGCAGGCAGAAGTAAAAGAGTCAGAGTCTCATCTGCAGGCTGCTGGGGGCCACTGGGGGGCTTTAACCCATGGGGGCGCACCCTCAGATCTGCTCCCCGGCATCCATTTCACTCCACACTTCAGCTAGAATCATCTTTCTACAATTGGCACAACCGTGTCCCTTCCCAGCTCTTAAAATTGTGCTCTGTCCCCAGTCTTTTAAAGTCCAAACCCTGGGCAGCAAGTCACTGGGGAGGCCCTTGAAACCGCCTTGTCAGCCTCATTTCCTATCGCTCCTCCTCCAGCCAGACTCTGCTCAGCCACACCCGAACAGGTCACATCCTTTCATGGCTCCGGGCCTTTGTCCCTGTGGTGCTCGCCTCCCCCACTTCTCCAGGTGAAGTCTTGGCGCTTCTGGGCCCAACACAGATGGGCCTCCTCCAAAAACCCTCTCCTAACCCCTGTCCCCAAGAAGAGTAAGTTTCTCCTCTATGCCCCCATTACACTTAATTACAGAGAGCTAAGATTCAGTGGATGCTTTTTCCTCTCTGCTAGGCTTTATAGAAGTATTTCATGTTCATGATATTCTTTACAAAAGTATCTTCATTATTTTTTAAGGTTTTATTTATTTATTTGACAGAGACAGTGAGAGAGGGAACACAAGCAGGGGGAGTGGGAGAGGGAGAAGCAGGCTTCCCGCTGAGCAGGGAGCCCGATGCGGGGCTCGATCCCAGGACCCTGGGACCGTGACCTGAGCTGAAGGCAGACGTTTAACAACTGAGCCACCCAGGCGCCTCTCTTTACGAAAGTATCTTATCATCAGCCCCATTTTACTCGTGTGAACTGGGGCTCAGAAACTTGAAGGGACTAACCTAGTTTCCAAAGGTACCAAGCAACAGAGCAGGGACTCAACCCCAGGCGGCTGGCTGCCACAGCTCGTGCTTAATCCCTAGGCCACCTCACCCTCTAATAAGGTTTTCTAGCAATTTATGTGCTTCCCTTAGCAGACTAGCAGCACTTGGAGGTCAGCGTCCAAGTCCAATTCATCTAGGCTCCCCAGGGTCCAGCATATGGCCCCAAATACAGGAGCGGGTACAAATGTGTGTAGAGTGAATAAATAACTTTAGCTAGAAGGCTACTAGAGGGTTGTGCTCTGGGCTCACAGACAGCTTTCTTTCCTTTTTTTTTTAAAGATTTATTTATTGGGGCGCTTGGGTGGCTCAGTCGTTAAGCGTCTGCCTTCAGCTCCGGTCATGATCCCGGGGTCCTGGGATCCAGCCCCGCACTGGGCTCCCTGCTCTGCGGGAAGCCTGCTTCTCCCTCTCCCTCTGCGCCTGCTTGTGTTCCCTCTCTCGCTGTCTCTCTCTGTCAAATAAATAAATAAAATCTAAAAAAAAAAAAAGGTTAAAAAAAAGATTTATTTATTTATTTTGGAGAGAGAGAAAGGACAGTGGGGGAGGGACAGAGGAAGAGGGAGAGAATCTCAAGCAGATTCCCTGCTGAGATCATGACCCAAGCCAAAACCAAGAGTCAGACATTCAACCCACTGAGCCACCAGACTCCCCCACGGACAGCTTTCTGAGGGTGGATTAAACCCTCCCATCCTGAGTGGGTCTGGTCATCATTCTGGGACAGACACCATGCCCAGTCCAGCACCTAGCTCCTGGCCCAAAGCCAACAAGGGTCTGCTGGTGACCTTGGGATTCCCATTCCTTAGTGAGCAGCCCCTTCGGAATCAGACAGATCCAGCTCTGAATCTCAGCTCTGCCCTTACGTATAGCTGTGTTACCGCAAACAAATGACTTTACCTCTCTGAGTCTCTGTTCCTTCATCCTCAAAATGGGCTCAGTAGTGCCTGCTTTTAAGTGTTGGTTGTGAAGATAATGAATGGCAGCCATTCTTACTATTCCCCACATGTCTACTATGTGCTGTATTGGGCTTTGTCGTTTATTCTGGAGTAGTGTGACCCTTAAGCCAGGCAACCAGGGAGGCAGGAGCCCCTGCATTTCAGAGAGCCCACTCTGGCCCTCTTCTGCTGTGCCCTTCCCCGTGGAGCGAGGAGTTAGAGAGGCCAAGAGGCCACACCCACCTCTACCCACTTCTAGACCAACTCTGGGTTCCCAGGTCCTATAATCCCTTGAGCTAGCTTCCCGGGGCCTGGATGGGTCCTTGCCTAATCCAAACCTCACTGCCAGGGTAGATTTCCAGGCCCGAGGGGTGGCCGAGGAACAGCTAGTTGCTGGGAGTGGGTGAATAGACCTTGAACTTGCTGGGGGTGGGGCATGGAGGGGATGGGAGAGAAGAAGAGGGGAGAGAGGAAGTCCCTTATGGGTCTCATAAGGGACCAGCTTGCCCTTACTGATCTTTACAAATGCCCCAAGAGGAAGGAATTATTAGTGCCGTTTTAGAGAAGAAGAAACTGAGGCCCAGACTGGAGGAATGACTCCAAAGCCTATTCATTTTCTTGCCTCTGAGGCGGCATGCTTTACGTCTCTCATCTCATTTCATCCTCACGACAACCCTCTGACAAAGCAATATTGGCATCCCACGTTACAGATGAGGAAACCGAGGCACAGAAGGGTTAAAGGACTTGTCTGGGGTCACACAGCTCATAGTGGCAGAGCTGGGAGTTGAATCTTGGCAGTCCTGCTCTTAACTTTAAGCTCTGCTATCTATTACCATTACCAGAGTTATAATTCTGTTCCTTAACTTGGCTGGCAACCACTCTGCCTCAGTCATCTGTCTGAGCAATGGGAGACAGTAAAAATGCACCCCCCCCAACCCAAGGCTATAAAGCCAGGAAGAGTCAGAAATGTGATCCAGGCTGAAGGAGGGCCATGTGGCAGTTGCTGGGGGAGTGGGGCTTACCTCCGCTCCTCACCCCCTGCCCTGCAGGCCCAGGATAGCTGGGCAGGGCCCTGGGGGGCCGCTCAGAGAGAGGCCCCTCTGGCTTGGGCTCATGACTGTGCCCTCCCTCCCAACCTGTGGCCTGAGAAGATGGTGCTTTCTCATGGCCAGAGGCAGAGGCGTCAGCTCCCCCCCTTCCTCTCCAAGGCCCAGCTGTGGGGCAGCCTCCCAAGCTCCCACCAGCCCCGCCTCTTCTACTCCCTGGCCAAGTTGCTGCTCTGTGGTCACCTGGACCCAATTTCCTCCTTCCTGCCTCCTCCCATCTCTGGGAAGCACCCCTGGGCTGCCCTGCCAATTTCCAAAGTCTTCTCCCCCAGGAAGCCTTCTCTGTCCTCCCCCCACCCCCACCCCCAGGTCTCCTACCCCTCCTTGGAACAAGCCAGCTTCTCTCCCTTCAGCCCCACACATAGAGAATCATTTGGACCATCAGCCCATTTTCCATTTGGTTCCTGGCTGAACATTGGGTCCCCCTGGCCAGACTGCGAGTTCTCTTCCCCAAGGCAGTTATCGCATCGTGGGCTCCACGCCCCCACCCCCCCCCCCCCCCAGTGCCAGGTAGGGAGGAACCCAGAGCCCCAGTGGCCCATGCTCTAGGAACTGAACCTTGGTGCTCAGAGGCCGAAGCCAGCATCATTGTTAAGCTTTTGAGATCTAAGCACCCCTCCTTTTAGGTGAAGAAACCCTGAAGGTGCAGGGAGGAGAAGGGACTTGCCCAAGGTCACCCAGAGGCCAGGCCAGTACTCAAACCCAGGTCCTCTGGTTCGCGGTACAGGTTTCTGACACTCGACCTAGAGCAAATTTCGAATCCTCCCCGGTCCTCATTTTCGGGCAGGAGACCAAAATAGTCCCCAGCAATGTATTATCAGAACCTGGGGGGTAAATTCTGCCTCACATGCCAGATCTGGAAAAGCCCCAAATCCAACCTCCCCTCCATCTACCCCCATTTCATAAATAAGCAAACTGATACCACAAAAGCAGAAGGGAACTCCTCAAGGTCACACCAAGCGGGAACTAGAGCTAAGACTGGATTCCGTGTCTAGTTCTTTGAAGAAAAATTAAGCATCATCAACTAATCCATTCATTCAACAAAGGGTTTCTTTCTGTGGGTTTGTGTGTGTTTGTTTTTGTTTTTTGAGATCCTAATAATGCCAGGCTCTATGCTGGTTGCTAAGAATATAAGGGTAAAAAAGACAGTCCGAGCTGGTAGGGATATGAGGGGGCTCCTGGGCAGGAAATGTGCTGCATCTTGATCTGGGTACAAGTTACATGGGTGTGTTCAGTTTGTGAAAATTCATTGAGCTGTGCATTTTGGTATGTGCACTCGTCTGAATGTATATTTCAATCAAAAAAAGTTTTTTTAAAGATAGTCATAAGCATTGAGCTTCCAGAGCTACAATATAGTAGAGGAGGTGAGATGTTAACTAATTACACCAATAATTGATTAATTACAATTGTGACAAGTGCTACAACAGAAGTAGAGGGTGCTAAGGGCTGTGGAGTAGCCCTTAGCTCATGTGGGGTAGTCAGGGAAGGCTTCTCAAAGGAAGTGAGGGATAAGCTGAACTGTACAGAATGAGCAGCAATTTAGAGAGTAGGAATGATTCTCAACCCCTACCTTACACGGCCCGAAAATTAATTCAAGATGGGGCACCTGGCTGGCTCAGCGGTAGAGCATGCGACTCTTGATCTCGGGGCTGTGAGTTGGAGCCCACACTGGGCGTAGAGCTTACTTAAAAAAATAATAATTCAAGATGAATCATGAACCTAAATGTGAAAGCTAACAGTATAAAGCTTCTAGAAGAAGATGTATGGGAATATCTCCATGATCTTGGGATAGGCAAAAATTTCTTAGGCATCAAAATCACTAAACATAAAACAGAATTGTCATGGGATGGGGAAAAAGCATTCAAAAGAGAGAAAACAATGTGTTGAAGGCCCAGTGGAAAGAAGGGGCAAGGTATATTAGAAGAACTGAGAAAAGGCCAGAAGAAGCAAAGGCAGGGGGAGGGTGAAGTGTGAGAGAATCCAAGAGGAGGTAGGGGTCTGACAAGCCAGGGCATTATAGGCTGGGTTAGGAACTGGGAGTTTATCCTGAGGGTACTAGGCAATCAGAGAAGAGTTTTTAAGTTTCTTTTTTCTTTTTAAATTTAAGTCATCTCTACACCCAATGTGGGGCTCAAACTCACGACCCCGAGATCCAGAGTCTCACGGTCTTCCGACTAAGCCAGCCCGGGGCGTCCCAAGAGAAGGGTTTTGGCAGGAGCAGCAATTGAAGCAACAGTTAGGGATAATGTGACCTTCACCTGGGTTCGCAAAATCAAGTACTACCTTCTTTGATGTGCCCAGGACTGCAAGGTATGGCCTGTGCACAGCCACGAATACAAGGACACACCCCCCTTCTCTCTGCTCAGCAACCAGACAAAGCCAGGCTTGGATTTTTGCTTCCTTGCAAATCAAGATGTAGCTTTACAACTTGAAAAGTCACTTAATCCAGGTGTTGCAGGTGGGGACTTGGGCTGCGAGGCCCTGTCGTGCCAGGCCCATCCCTGGTCTTAGAGGAGCTGGAGTCGGCCAGCTCCCACCCACGCCCCAGCTCTTGCTATAGCCCCACCTCACCCCTGCTCAGCACCTGGCCCTACTCACATCCTCTCCCTTCTCTCCTCCCTTGGAGAGGAGACTAAAGGGTCTCACCAGGAAGAGCCCAGAGGTCGGGAGTTTCCTTCACCCCCTCCCACCCCCCCACACACCAGTATACCCAGCCCCAGGGCCCAGCAGAGTCCAGCCGTCTCACCACTCAGGCCTTCTCCTTGCAGGGTGCTCACTGAGGCGCTGAAAGTGGTGACTCCATTCAATTCAACCAACATTTACTGAGCACCTGCTGCGGGCCAGGCAGGTGCTTGAGTAAGAGGGTATTATTCCTCCTCTCCAGGAATTCTTGGGGTGATGGGAGAAAGAGAGAGCAAAATATACAAGTGCCTTACAGAGGAGCAAAGTGCAAGTGAGTATAGAAAGTGAGACTGACTTCACCTGCGGAACAGGGTGTGAATAACAAGGAAAATTTCCTCTAAGAGGTAACATTTGAGCTGGGTCATAAAGAATAAGTAAAACCGACAGTAAGAAATGCTCTTCGTGACAGTGGAGAGTATAAGAATTATAGTGACCATTGGGGATGTCAGATACTGTGCTCAGCACCTTCTGTATTCATTTACTCCTTACAATGACTCTGTGTAGTAGGTATTAGAATTATGCCCATTTTCTGGATGCAGTAACTCAAGGCCTAGAGAGGGGAACTGATTTGTTTACAAACTTTCACGGCTGCACGTGGCAGAACCAAGACTTGAACCTAGGTCTCTCTGCTTCCATGCTCTTAACTTCTACTACATAGAGTGGCTTGGGCAAAGGACACGTGGAGGAGGGGGCAGGGGGTGAGACTGGAGGGGTGGAGGCAGGGCTTAATGGCGGAAGCCTTGATGAGGAGTATGGGCTTTATCCAGAGAGCCGTGGGGCCATGGAAGTTTCATTAGTCAAGGAGGGAGTAAAGAGGGATAACACTCACACTCAGCTTTCTATACAGAGGGCCCACATTGAAGGAGTTAGAGACAGAGAAACCTGTGCAAGAGTTGCTACAAAAATCCAAGAAAAGGGCGGCTGGCTGGCTCAGTCAGTAGCCCAGGTGACTCTTGTTCTCGGGGTCATGAGTTCAATCTCCACATTGGGTATAGAGCTTACTTTAAAAAAATCCAAGGGGCACCTGGGCGGCTCAGTCGTTGGGCATCTGCCTTCAGCTCCAGTCGTGATCCCGGGGTCCTGGGATCGAGCCCCACATCGGGCTCCTTGCTCAGCGGGAAGCCTGCTTCTCCCTCTCCCACTCCCCTTGTGTTCCCTCTCTCACTGTCTCTCTCTCTCTGTCAAATAAATAAATAAAATATTTTTAAAAAATAAAAATAAAAATAAAAAAATCCAAGAATAAGATGAGGGTTGAGGGATGGAGAAGAGGAGGTGCACTGGGGAGAAACCAAGCAGAACTTGGGGATGAAATGGAAGGATTAGTCAAAGATGACATCCGGGGTTTCAGGCCCATGTGTGCACTCCAGAGGGAAGCCCAATAATTGGTCTTTCACAATTTATTGGGCACCCCGTCCCCCAACCATGGCTCAGCTCCACACTTAGCACCTGCAAAACTCACTTCTGGAAGGTGCTTTATTCTTCTCCAAAATGCGTATTCATCACCTGTTTGTGTATTCATTCACCCAGGATACATGGAGCACCTACTGTATGCCGGATGTTCTGGGAGCTGGGGATAAGCAGGGAATAGGCTAAACCTGCCTTATTCGTGGAGAAATGGTTATAGCCTGGGGTCTGGATTTGAATCCTGGTTCTGCAATTCCTTGGTGCTCAGTCCTGGCCGAGCCTCCAGCTGGCTGTGACCTCAGGTAAGTCACTGAACCCCTCATTGTCTCAGTTTGCTCATCTGTAAGATGGGGGAACTGACAGTATCTGCCACAGGGACTCAGTGGGTACATGTAGAGTCTCTGGTACTGGGTAAGCATTCGGTGACAGCTGTTCCTGGAGTTCACATTTTAGCGGAGACAGGTCCAATCACACAATTAATTATTTAATTACAACAGTGATAAATACCCTGAAGGAGCAGTGCAGTCTGGAGGTGAGGGAAGGCTCCCCTGAGCGAGGGATGGTCCTGCTGAGCGAAACTGAGTGAGTTGGGGCCGGCCAGGTGAAGCACGAGGGAAGGAGGGAGGGTCAGGGGAGGCACAGGGGTGTCTGATTAGGCAGAGCCTCAGGCTGAAGGAGGTGCGGAGAGGTCGTATTTCTGTGACTTTACCTCTTTGGAGCCCCCATACAATGCTGAGAAGTAGGTCAGGCGGATGCTCTGCTCCCATTTTCTAGAAAGGGCACAAAGGCCCAAAGAGGAACGGCGACTCGGCTGGTCAGTAACCAAGCCTCCTGGTTGATGCTCTGCCCCCACTGATCCAGGGAGCTGGAGAGGACAGGCCTGAGAAGAGGCCTTTGTCCCCGTGCCCACTGGGGTGGCAGCAGCAGGGGCCGAGGCTGCAGCGGCCAGAGCTGCATTCCTTCCCCTGCCGGCAGAGCAAGTCCAGGCTCATGGCAGGGGCCCGAACGTTCTTTTTTGTCTAAAAAAAAAAAAAAAAAGAAAAGCACTTTAGTCAACATTAAGTCTTGACTTCAAAGGACATAGCTCCCAACTCTCTCCCCTAACCCTGGGTCTCTCCAACTCCCTGGGGTAAGCCCCCAGGCAGCCAAGTTTCTGGGAAAGGGAATGAGGCCTGGACTTGGAGTCCAAAGACTTTGTGGTGAGCCCTGGCTCAGCCTCCAACTTGCTGTGTGACCTCGGGTAGGTCAGCAGCCCTCTCTGGGCCTGAGTGTCCCCAGCCAAACAGGGAAGGGAGGGTTGGATGACATCAGGTGGGGTGGGGAGTCCAGCAACCGGCTCCAGCCAGCTGCAGCAGCTTTGCTGCCCTTCAAGTCTGAGGCACTGGGGCCTCGGGGGTCCGGAAGCTGGGGACAGGCAGCCTTTCATCTCTGCTGGCCCAGGGTCGCTGCAGGTTGGCAGGCCCCACATCCCGAGATCGCGTTTCAGGCTGGAAGGGGCCTTCCTGTGACCTCAGCCGGCCAGCCCTGCCCCTGCCCCCCTCCTCCCCATTCTCACCAGAGGGAAGCAGGCAGCATCCCGCCCAAGGTCACCGACCAGCAAGTGGCTGTCCTTCGGCCTGCCCTTCCCTCCCACCCGAGCCAGCACCGCCCCCCCGTCCCCCCCCAGCCTCCCACAGTAAAGCCTCAGGTCTCCTGGGCCATTAGGAATCTGCCAGGCGAGGCGTGGTCTTCTTCCTCTCTCTTGTTTCTTGGCTTGTTTTCCCGGTTCTCCAACAACCGCCTCCTGCAAAAGCCTCCGGGTGCGTGTACAGGAACATTCTTCTTTAAAAAAAAAGAGAGAGAGAGAGAGAGAAAGAGAGATGCAGCCACAGTTTGGGTAAAAAAGCAACCAACTCCTTAATCCCTCCCTGTAACCTCTGGCTCCTCAGCTGGGAAGGAAGGCCCCGCTGGGCAGAGGCTGACGCTTGTCCCCCACCCCCTCCTCACCCCCTCCTCACCCGTCTCAGCTCTCCTTCAGGGTTTGGCCTGACTTCTGGAGCCCCGAGGAGACAGGCTGCAGGGTTCAGCAGGGCTGGGAAAGCATGGGGGGCGCTGAAGGGATTGGCTGGGTCTCTGCCCCTCTGCCCACTTGGCCGCCTTCTCAGGAGGTTACAAGATGAGGATTTTTCACCCCTCACCCATTGCCTCTACGCCCGTTTTCATTCCTTTCTTCTTCTGTTCCAGGAATCACTGGCCTCTTGACGGCAAGGAGCCTGAACGCCATCTCCCACCGCAGTGCTTCATTGTCCAGCACCGGGCTTGGCTCTTCCTGCGGGGCTCGCGCTTCCACACTCCGAGCCTTTGTCCAGCCGGACCCCACCGTCCCACTGTCGGGTGGCGCTCGGTGTCCCTGCCACGTCTCGCTCTGCCCACCGAGCCCTTAATTATCTGTTGCAGCCCCAGCACCTGGGTCAGTGCTTGAAACGTAGTAGGTACATAGTGTCTCTGGAATGAATGGATTCAAACCAGAAATAGGTCTCTAGAAACATTCAGAGTGAGCTCGCAAGAGGGACATTGGATTATGGCGCATCCCAGTTAAAGCCCAACACTGCCTCCCTGGCTCCCTGAGAATCCAGTCCGATTCTCTATTGCTACCTCTTCCCACTTGCCGCTCTCATCAGAGGATTTCCTTTTTCCCCAAAGTGCCATCTTTTCTCTTGCCTCTGGGCCTTTGCATGTGAAATTCCCTCTGCTTTCCACACCCTTCTCCACCTCTCACCTGGATGACTCCCTCTGGCCTGTCACCCTGTCAGATTACCCAACCAGCAGAGCGACCACGTGTTTAGGGCACCAGCAAAGCAGGGACACTAAAAATATATATATATATAATTTTTAAAAATATTATTTAATTTATTTATTTATTAGAGAAAGAGCATGAGGAGGGGAAGGGGCAGGGGGACAAGCAGACTCTCCGCTGAGCAGGGAGCCCCGCCCCTGCTATGTGGGGCTCGATCCCAGGACCCTGAGATCGTGACCTGAGCCAAAGGCAGATGTTTAACCGACTGAGCCACCCAGGTGCCCCAAAATATTATTTTAAAAAACTAATTTGAGGGGCACCTGGGTGGCTCAGAGGGTTAAGCGCCTGCCTTCGGCTCAGGTCATGATCTCCAGGTCCTGGGATCGAGCCCCATGTCAGGCTCCCAGCTCAGCAGGGAGTCTGCTTCTCCCTCTCCCTCTGCCTCTCCCCCTGCTTGTGTTCTCTCTGTCTCTGCTCTCTCTCAAATGAATAAATAAAATCTTTTAAATAAAATAAAAAACTAATTTGATGTTTGATAATTAAAAAACACATTGAAATAGCACTCATGAGAAAAATTAGAACTTTATTGGGGTTCCTCTTATTTTAGAGTTAGCATTGTTTTTGTGTTGAACTCATACATGGGCTGGAGTGGCAGTAGGTGACATCATCTGGCTCTGCTCTTTGAGGCTCAGCCTAGACATCAGCTATCCCCCCAGGAAGACTTCACTGACCCCTTGACAGGGTTAGGTCTCTTTTTGGTAGTCTCAAAGGCCTTCTGGAATTTTCTTAATATGGATATTTTTGCCTTACTTGTTGCTTTCTATCCCCCCACACCAAGTATGGAAGCATCTTCAGGGCCCAGTTAATATCTTTCCACCTCTATACCTGCAGCATATACATACAGGTCCTGGCATAGAACTGACCCCAGCTATGTTATTCTCTAGCTTTTATCCAGTCCCCTTTGCAGGGTCTGCACTACATGTCATATTCTTTTTTTTTTTTTAAGATTTTATTTATTTATTTGACAGAGAGAGTGCACAAGCAGGGGGAGTGGCAGGCAGAGGGACAGGGAGAAGCAGGCTCCCCGCTGAGGAAGGAGCCCAATACAGGGCTCCATCCCAGGACCCTGGGATCATGACCTGAGCTGAAGGCAGACGCTTGACGACTGAGCCACCCAGGCGCCTCCTACATGTCATAGTCTATGTTCTTACTTTATAATCCTATCTGAGAAACTCATACTCACCCTGCAAGGCCCCACTCAAATGATCCATCCTCTATGAACCTGCCCAGTCCCTCAGTTGCATCAGGTTGAGTGTAAGCTTTTGTGAGCTCACAGCTCCTGCTGCAATTGGTGTCTCCCTCTTTTATTGTAATTTTTATGTATGTAGGGGCGCCTGGGTGGCTCAGTCGGTAAAGCGTCTGCCTTCAGCTCAGGTCGTGATCCCAGGGTCCTGGGATCGAGCCCCACATCTGCTCCCTGCTCAGCGAGGAGCCTGCTTCTCCCTCTCCCTCTGCCACTCCCCCTGCTTGCGCTCTCTCTCTCTCTCAAATAAATAAATTTTTAAAAAACCTTAAAATTTTTTTTATGTATGTATTTTCTCCCTCACCAGATTGGGAGCTGCTGAAAAACAGAGACTCAGTGGATGGATCACTGGTCCCTAGTGCCCTGCATTGGCCTGGCCAGAGGAGAGAGCACTATATGCTCTTTAAATGAACAGCCTGGAAGATGTCACAAAGGAGGGAAAATTCAGGCAAGATTTTGAATGTGGGAGAAGAATAACATGTACTCACTGGGGGCATAGAGTCAGTGCAGATAAAAACAAATCACAGCAACAATACTCCTGACCACCAGTACTGAGCACACCGTCGTGTGGTGGGTAAGAACGGAGATGAAGCTCTGCCTCTTACTGGCTGTGTGACCTTGGACAAGGTATATCATCTCTCTGTGCCTCAGTTTCCTCATCTGTCAAAAGGGGAGAGTAAAGGTACCCACCTTACCGGGAATTCAATGGGCTAATATCTGCAAGGTGCTGAGAGCTGTGTTGGGCACGCACGGGCGCTTGTGTTTGCTCCATCGCCAAGCACCCTGGGTGTGCCAGGCACTTCCATCTGGCACCCCACTTAGCCCTCACAGCAGCCTGAGAGGCAGGGCTGTTGTGTCCTTTTACCAAGAAATGAGGTGTGTGGGGGCCAAAGGTTCTTGCTAATGCCATTCACTGGATAGGGGACAGGAATGGGATTTGAACCCACGTCTCTCTGGCCTGCCGCCCACCCATGTTCCTTGACTGTGGCACCTGCCTGCAGGATGAGGGGGAGGAAGAGAAGATGCCCCAGTGGGAAGGCAGGGAGGCTTTCCGGAGATGGGGCCTCCGGAGCAGAGCGGCAGGCGTTTTTCTAGAGCTTTCATTTCTGTCTCCCTCTTCTGAGCAGGTGAAAAACCCCATAGAGGGCCCTTCACGGAGTCCTCCCCCTTGTCCTCCCCCTCCTGATGCTGCCTCATCCCCCCACGCTGGGAGGGGGGAGGTCAGGCATGCAGCGTGGGAGATGCAGGGGAGGGGAGTGAGGAGGTAGGGGAGCATCATTCCAGATCCTTTCCCTCCGGCACCCCCCTTTCCCCATCACAGGCGCTCCGGGAGGAGAGAGCATTCCAGGTGGAAGGAATGGCAAATGCAAAGGCTGTGGATTAAGGATGTGGAGGCGGGGAAAGCCTGTGAGCTTGGCTGGAACTGAGGTTCAGGGCCCCCTGGGATTGCTCAGTGGAGAAGAACTTGTTTGACGAGAGGGAGGGAGAGAGAGAGAGAGAGAGAGAGAGAGAGAGATATGCAGTGGACCCAGCAAGAGCTGAGGATGCTAGAGGCAGGGTAGTGGCTGCAGACTAGTCTGGGCTCTGAACACAGTGGTCTCCATCCTCTTCCCCTCAACCAGGGGTGGTGAAGAGGGGTCACTGTGATTCTTCATGGTCCCTGTGCTTTGTTCCTTCCCCTAGAATCCCTTAACACACTGGGCTCTGCCAGCTCTGTACCAGGAATTGGTTCATGGCTTTTTATGCATTCCCTCAATGTGTTTTTCGCCCCAGCTCAAGATCAGTATTATTTACTCCATTTTATAGAGGAGAAAACTGAGGCTCAGCCAGGTTTTATAACTTGCTTAAGGTCACACAGAGGGTAACAGGCAGATCCTGGACTCAAACCCAAGACTTTTTCTGGAGATGGCAATTTTGCCGGCTCTACTGGTTTAGGCTGCTTTCCCCAGGGTGTTTGCCATCCCCATGGCAACAATGAGAGGCCCTCCTGTGCTGACAGCACTTCATAGTTTATGCAGGCCTTATTTTTTCTGTTCCTCACAACAGCCCTGTGGGCAGAGCTGCTATCATCCCTATTTCATAGATAAGGAAACTGAGGCTCAGACGGGGGGTGTGACTTGGCCAAGACTGTTGGGACTCAAACCCTGTTCTGGTGACTCTAAATGTCTTTTTGCCTTCCCTTGCAGAGGAAGAGGGTCTGTTCCCTGCTCTAATCTGCCCCTTAGAGCAGGGAACAAACAGGCAAGGGTTACTTTTCAGAATTGGTGGGAAAGAGACGGGTTGGGTCTTCAGAGCCTGGGACTCGGCTACTGGCAGTGGATAATTTCATCCCACCAGGTGATAACTCTGACTGCTTGGGTAGAAGAGGGAGGGCTTACCCTGAAGAGCATTAAGTCCACTCGTGTTCAGAGGCTGGGTTCGAATTCCAGCTGTGCTGCTTGCTGACTGGGTGGCCTTAGGCAAGTCATTTAACCTCTTCGTGCTTCCTTTGTCTCATTTGTAAAATGATGGTAATGACAGGACCTCACTCATAGGACTACTCGGAGGATTTATGAGTTAATGTATGGACAGCACTTAGCATGTGTTTGACACATAGGAAATGCTCAGAGTTAGCGCTTATTAATATCACTATTAAAGTGTTCGGCAGGGGCGCCTGGGTGGCTCAGATGGTTAAGCGTCTGCCTTCGGCTCAGGTCATGATCCCAGGGTCCTGGGATCGAGTCCCGTATCGGGCTCCCTGCTAGGCGGGAGCCTGCTCCTCTGCCTCTCTCTCTCTCTCTCTCTCTGACTCTCATGAATAAATAAATAAAACATTAAAAAAAAAAAAGTGTTCGGCACCATCCCCTCAGAAAGCATCTTGTCGATGTCCGTAAAAGGAGAAACTATGGCTCCTGTTGCCAGACAACCTTCAAGCAAAGCTCCAGAATCTTACCTAGGACAGGTGGTAATGCGTATATCGACAATAATAATTATTATTATTATTTTTTTTATTTTTTAAAGATTTTATTTATTTATTTGAGAGAGAGAGAATGAGAGACAGAGAGCATGAGAGGGAGGAGGGTCAGAGGGAGAAGCAGACTCCCTGCCGAGCAGGGAGCCCGATGCGGGACTCGATCCCGGGACTCCAGGATCATGACCTGAGCCGAAGGCAGTCGCTTAACCAACTGAGCCACCCAGGCGCCCCTCGACAATAATAATTATTATTAAATTACTGGTAAAGTTCCTGTTAGAGTCAATGACAATACTATTAAAGTTAACATTGAACAGCTGCTTACTATGTGCCAATCACTGTGCTAAGTGCCTTGCATCTATTATCTCATTTAACTTTCACAGTTCTGGGAGATAAAAACAATTATGATTCCCGTTTTACGGATAAGGAAACTGAGGCTAAGAGAGGTGAAGTCACTTGCTCAAGGTCACACTGCTAGAAGTGCTATAGCTGTGATCTGAATCCAGGCTTGCCTGGCTTCAAAGTCTTCCAAAACAATTAAGGTCAGATGACAACTTGCCCAGTGTACAGATGCTTGCATCAGCTCTCTCCCAAACTTATCTGATGGATCTGCTGCCTCAGGCTCACCTCCCTCCATGCTGGGAAGACTGAGCACCTTTTATGGAGTGCCTTCCATGTGCCAGAACACTTGAGACATGTTCCGCATTGAATCCTCACCCCCACCCTATGACACTTTATCATTATCCCCATTTCTTAGAAAAGGAGATGAGGCATAGAGAGGTGTGGTGACGGGTCAAAGTCACAACAGTCTGAGGTGAGATGGCAGAGTGAGGATTCAAACCCTGGGTTGGCCTCAAAGCTTGCATTCAGGGCCTACCAGAAAAGTACACAGACCCTTGGAAATGAGCCTCACTTTCAAAGCCAGGTTCCCTCCCCTGTTAACACCTCATTTGTTTAGGCACCCCCGCATGAGCTCTGCCCTCCCTCCCCATTGCCATTTATCCCAATTGGCCTGAATGCCTTCCACACCCTTTCTCTTGGCCTGCAACATTTCTTCCGAACACCTGCTGCCTAGTTAACCCCCATTCACCAACTCACCCTGAGATATCACCTCTTCAGGGAGCCTCCTCTGGCCCCACCCCATCCTGACATTCACTCTCATAATAAACACCTTGTACTTTGCCTTCTTGTTCACTATCATAGTTTCTAACTCTATTTTGTCTGGTTATTTGTTTTATGACTTACTTCCTCGCTAAACTCTAAGCTCCATGAGGGTCTGTTTTGCCCACCATTGTACTGCACCACTGGCAGGCTGCCTATCCATAGTCGGTGCTTAATTTTTTTTTTTTTTTTAAGTAAACCCTACACCCAACATGGGTCTTGAACTCACTGACTCTGAGATCGAGTCGTATGTTCTACTGACTGAGCCAGCCAGGCGCCCTGGTGCTTAATTTTTTATTGAATAGATGAATCCATGAATGAATAGATAGCTACCAGGTACTTTACACACATGACTCATTAATTCCTCAGTTAACTCATTGAATCCTCCCAACTGCCCTGTTGTCCCCATTTTATTTTTAATTTTTTTTAAAAGATTTTATTTATTTATTTATTTATTTCACAGAGACACAGAGAGAGAGGGGACACAAGCAGAGGGAGTGGGAGAGGGAGAAGCAGGCTTCCCACTGAGCAGGGAGCCTGATGCGGGGCTCGATCCCAGGACCCTGGGATCATGACCTGAGCTGAAGGCAGACGCTTAACGACTGAGCCACACAGGTGCTCCTATTTTTAATTTTTATTTTTTTAGCAGTGATGTGGACATATATATTTTTAGCACTGATGTGGATGTATATATATCTTAAGATTTTATTTGTTTGACAGAGAGAGAGAGCACAAGCAGGGGGAGCCTCAGGCAGAGGGAGAGGGAGAAGCAGGCTCCCCGCTGAGCAAGGAGCTGGATGGGAGCTTGATCCCAGGACCCTGGGATCATGACCTGAGCTGAAGGCAGACGCTTAATGACTGAGCCACCCAGGCACCCCTGTCCCCATTTTAGAGAAGACATAGGTGAGGCTCAGAGAGCTAGAAAGTGGTGGAGCTTGGATTCAATTTCAGGTCAGGCTGACCCAAAGCCACTGACTTCTGCACAGCACCTGCTGCCTCCCAGCACCCAATGGCCACAGTCACGATTTAAATAGTCACTGGTTGTCAGACCACACGTCCCAGTTTGAGCCTGGAGGTCACGGACTCAGCCAGCACTGAGGCTCTTTCAGCACCACGCACTTGGTGGTCTCTGCCCTTCTAAAGTCTTCGGCTGCTCCGCCTCCCACTCCCATCTTGGCCTCCTTCCTTTCCAGAGAAGGAAAAGGACTAGGAATTACAGCCAAGGCAGCCCTTCTGGGAAAAACAATCCTGCAATGAAAAGAGCCCTGTTCTGAGAGCAGACAGACCTGGATTTAAGTCTTGGCATGGAGGCTGCCCTGCTGAGGGCCCACAATGGTGTCACTGCCCCTCTCTGTCCTTGTTTGGGATTCTGTCTGGGTTGCTGACCACCTGTCATCCTCTACTCACCTCCTGATTCCTAGGGCCCTAGAAACATCTGGGGCCTATGGTGACCAGAAGGAGGGGAACTGGCCTGGCACTCTCGAGACACTCCCTGGAATGCTAAAGGGTTGGTGGAGGAACGTCTTTCTCAGGGGACTCCAGGCCTGGAAGGAGAAATACAGAAATGGAAGACAAAAGGTACAAGTTTGAGTCCTAGGGTTGTTTCAAATTCCCTGGGTGACCCAGGGTAAGTCCTGGAGTTTTCCATTTTCTCTCCTGCAAAACGAGGACAATATCCGCCTTACAGAGTTGATCTAGAGAACTAAATGAGAGATTTTTCGCTAACTTGTGAATCTGTCATATGGTATCCAGCTGCAGCCTTTTATAATCAACAAGACGCACATATACCCAACTCAGGCGCGCAGCCTCAACAAACGCGCCCGGACATGAGGCAGACATGACTGCTCCTATTTTGCAGAAGGACAAAACTGAGACCCAGATAAGTTCAGGAAGTCGTCTGAGGTCGCAGAGTGAGGCGGCGGCTGACCACGGTCTCGGCTCACCCGACCCTTGCCTGTCAGAACCAGCTCCCAGTCCCAGGACCCCAGACCTCGCCCCGGAAGACCCATTCAGCGGCTCACTGGAGCCTATGACTCACTCTCCCCACCCTACTTTCGGTCGGGCCCGAGACCTAGAGAGGAGAGGCAAAACTATCTGCAACTTGAGGGGTGTCCATAGAAAGTTCATGGTTTTGGCCCCTTCCTTCCACCAAAAATCCTGGTTCTTTGAACTCTAACAAGAAGAATCCATCTTTCAATACACTTTGTACGAGGTTTTACACTTTCTTAGGTGGGATTTTCCTACCTTGAATTTAGGAGTTGACTCAGTTTAATCTCCACCCCCACTTCACTTGGTTTGCCCTCCCGCTGTTTACTCCGATTGCGGAAGTAGCTCGGGTGGAGCTCCCCAGTCGGTATCCTTGAGTACGCCTTTTGCGTAGCTATTTAACTGGCACTCCACTCAGGCCAATGGGATGCCCGAAAGCCCCAGGAGGGTGGGGCAGAGAGCCAATCAGGGTCGTTGGCGGGGTGTGGCTGCGTCCCAGGGAGGGGAATCGCGTAATGGCGGACGCGGGCCGGGTGAACGCGGCTGGGGGCGTAGCGCGCTGAGGGGGGTCTGGCTGTGTGGCATCCCCGGAGGCGGCCCGCGGGAACAGACCCCGTGCGGGGAAGGGCGGCTGGCCGGCCCATCTGTCGCTGAGGGCGACCGCGCGAGACCAGGTGAGCAACAAGTCCCCGCGGGCGGGCCCCACCGTGAGGCGCCGGCCCGGCCGCGCCGCCACCCCCCACCCCCTGCCCCGAGCCTCGCGGGGTCCCGGGGGAGTGGGTGGCGCGCCTCCTGCCGCGGATGGGGAGTGCCCGGTCGAGCGGTCAGCGCGGGGTGGCCTAGAACTCTACACTCCCCTCCCCAGGGAGGAGGTGTCCTGGAGATCCCCTCGGAGACTTGGAGGGGCCGGCGAATCTGTGAGGCTGCGAAAGTGCCCCCAACCTGACCTGGCGCTGCCACTCACTCGCTGTGTGACCTTGGGCAAGTCACTTCCCTCTCTGGGCCTCAGTTTCCCTATTTGTAAAACGGAGGCTTTGCAGGCAGTTGTACATGAGTTGGATCTCAGATATTCTTGGAGATCTTGGGCAGGTTCTTCTCCAGGCGGAGCTTCAGTTTCCATCTCTGGGCCATGAAGGAATTGTGGTGCTCTTTGAGATCCCTGGCCTGCTAAGTTGAGTGGCGGAGAGGACTGTGTGCACGTACGTCTGTGTGTATGTATGTATGTATGTATGTATATGTACAGGATGGTTCTGCAGGGTAAGGAGGTGACTTGGCTAAAGGGGCTCTTGGATGAAGGCTGGATGGATCCCAGGTGTCTCGGTCCTCCAGGATCCTAGAGCCTCTGAGATGGCAAAGTTTTATACACTGGTGCTCCATAGCATCAGAGGAGAGGAAAGCATCCTTGGAACCTCTTGGGGCAGTGATTGAAATTTAGGCCCGAAAGAATTCAGGAGGGTTAGGAGTAGGAGGGGGAGCATTTATGGTGCTCCTACTGTGTGCCAGCCCTTGTTTAGGCTTATGTTTTTACTTAATTTTCACAGCCGCTGTTGAGAATTTACACATAAGGAAACTGAGTTTCAGAGAAATTAAGTAACTTGTCCAAGGTCACACGGTGAGGTACAGCGCTTATCAACCATAACGTGGTTTCCTTTGAGAATCACCAGACAAGGGGGAAGTCATTGTCCACTTAAAAGAAGTTTGCTTTGTCACAAACGGGGGGAGGGGTCTGGTCCCAGACACTTGAATTGACCTCTGGCATGGAGACAGGCTGGACCTTGATCTCTGGATGGCTAATTATAAGTGCATTCCCTTTCTTCAGTCTGTGACTTGGAAAGGACCATTTGTAAATTGTAAAAGTTACTTTGAAGTATGTCGGAACCTCAAAGAACTAAGTTTGAATCCTGACTGGGTGACTTGTAGAAGTTCACCAACTGTTGGTGTATAGACTTGACTCTTAGTTCGGAGGTGCCAGGCCAGTTACCTTTTCTCCTCCCTAAGAAGGCTAAATTTTCTTGGGACGAGAGAAATTTCCCACTTGTTCAAATTTCTTTGGATTCCTGGAACGAAAGTTTCAGTATCCTGCCTCTGATGAAGTGTAATGTTCCTTCCTTTCTTTGTGTTCCCTGTTATCTGACTTGTAGATGAGTGAAGATTGTGGACCTGGAGTCAGAGACTAGTAGTTGGATACGATAAATTGTAGC
The DNA here is from genome assembly GCF_964656455.1 of Halichoerus grypus. Lineage (NCBI taxonomy): Eukaryota > Metazoa > Chordata > Mammalia > Carnivora > Phocidae > Halichoerus > Halichoerus grypus. The sequence continues at coordinate 167,183,509 of NC_135716.1, forward strand.
CCTTAATTTTTCCAAGCCTCAGCTTTTGGTTAATCAAAATGGTAGGACCGGCAGTGTATTGTTCTCATATGTCAATGGTAGAGAAGAAAATTGGAAGAGGAAGTTGCTGAGAAAGAGGGCGTTTCTTAGCAGTGGAGCCAATATGTATTTCTTTGTTTGAAATTCTAAAACCAGAAAAGCAGCAACTGAAGGAGGAAGGAAGGAAAGAACTGTGAAACTCTTCTTCCAGGTCAGCTATCTTTAAGAGCTGTTCCTGTTGCTGTCCCTGTCCGAGGCCCTGCTTTCACAGAAAAAGTCAATTGTAATTTGTTCAAAGTTGAGAAATTGTATTCTAGAATGATACCTTTATTTTTTATTTATTTTTAATTTTTATTTATTTATTTAAGATAGAGCACAAGCAGAGGGAGCAGCAGGCTCCCTGCTGAGCAAGGAGCCTGATTCAGGACTCGGGACTCCACTCCAGGACCCTGAGATCATGACCTGAGCCAAAGGCAGAGGCTTAACCGACTGAGCCACCCAGGCGTCCCTAGAATGATAATTTTAGATATGCAACCCTCTGAGATAAATTTCTTAAAAGTCAGAACATTTTACTGAGTTTGTTGTTTACCAGTGGATGATTCTTTTTCTCAACTTAATTGCCAGTTGCAGTCTTTGGCCTGTCTTAACTGTGATTTAAATTAGTGAATTTCAACCTAAGAAGAATTGATCTAGATACTGGATGATGCAGATACCGCCGTCACTTGAAAAAACACATGATGGTGTGTTTGAGTTTTGACATTTGTTAAAAGTCTTTTTAATGCTGCGTTTTACAGGATTGTGTATGTGTGAATAGTTGTTAAGGCATTGAATTTATTTTATCTGAAGATCTACCTTCATTCTCTATATTAGTTATATTTTCTGTATAAGACAGACTTAATTAGCATACCAGTCCATAGTACCTTGGGGCCAAAAAAAAAAAACAAACAACCACACCCCAGTTCTTGGGACCAGATGTTTTTTGAATATAGAACTTTTGGGATTTTAGAAAAGGAATATGGTACATGTACTGTGTGTTACGTAACATCCCAGAGAGGTGAGGGGCAGCACCTTGTAATCAAACACATTACCATTTCTGTAGTAAATGTTCATTCCAACTGGTATAAATAAATACTATAAATAGCCTCATGTCATTTCATGTTGGGTTTTGCTACCAAATGAATAATGAAAAACTTATTTTTACATCCTTTTAGATTTTGGAATTGAAGTTAAGGGATTGTGGATAAATGGGTAAAACTTATATGGGTCCATATAAGTTTGGATAAAAGTTATATGATGACAAGGACAATTACAAGGAAAAATATTGTAAGCCAAACTAATTTCAAAGCTGTGGGTCCTAAAAACAGTAGTACATGGAAGACAGTTTTTGTTCATGTGTTTCTTTCATGTAATTGTCTTATTATAATTAATACGTGCCAATGTACATTTTTCCTTAAGTACCCAAATTTACTTTTTTTTTTTTTTTTTAAAGATTTTATTTATTTATTTCACAGAGAGAGGGAACACAAGTAAGGGGAGAGGGAGAAGCAGGCTTCCCGCTGAACAGGAAGCCCGATGCGGGGCTCCATCCCAGAACCCTGGGATCATGACCTGAGCCGAAGGCAGACACCTAACAACTGAGCCACCCAGGCGCCCCTCAAATTTACCTTTTAATACCCTCCTTGTTCCCTTTTTTAGATCTTTGAATGGCACCCTACCCTTCTTTTTAATTTTAATTTTAATTTATTTTTATTATTTTTTTTCCCTACACCTCTTTTTAAAAAAGTAATTTATAGGGTCTTGTGCTCACCGGTTTTTGTGTAACAATTAAGAGAATTATACCTTTGGGGCGCCTGGGTGGCTCAGTCGTTAAGCCTCTGCCTTCGGCTCGTGTCATGATCCCCGGGTCCTGGGATTGAGCCCCGCATCGGCTCCCTGCTCGGCGGGAAGCCTGCTTCTCCCTCTCCCACTCCCCCTGCTTGTGTTCTCTCTCTCTCTCTCTGTCTCTCTCTGTCAAATAAGTAAATAAAATCTTTAAAAAAAAAAGAGAGAGAATTATACCTTTTTCTGTATAATTCAGAGAAAGACTAATCAGGTGAGGATCTGTAGATTTATGTTTGCAGAATTTAAAGCTCATTCTCTCTTCAGGGTGGTCTTTAGTATGAGGTCATCACTGCTGGGTAGGATTTAGGTTGAAAAAATAATGTTTTATTCTATTTTATTTTTTAAAGTAAGCTCTGTGCCCAGTGTGGGGCTTGAATTCACAACCCCAAGATCAAGAGTTGCATCCTCTACCGACTGAAAAGTTTTTAATTTTGGGATGCCTAGCTGGCTCAGTCAGTAGAGCATGTGATGCTTGATCTTGAGAGTGTGAGTTCAAGCCCCACTTTGGGGGTAGAGTTTACTTAACAATATTTTTTATTTTTAATTTTTGAAGCTTCCACAGTTTGAATATCTTGGTAAGGAGTTTAATAAAATATATTTAATTTAGAGTATTTTTATTTTAAGTGTATGCTATATGAGAAATTTGAATTTACCAGCCTTATGAATTTGGGTGATTTCTTTAAATGGCCAGGTCCTCTAGGAGTAAATTTAAAAAAACTCTATTCTTTACTCTTCTTGGGCAGTTCAGCTATAGTGAGGTAGATTGGTGGTGTTGGAGGTGAAAGAATTATTTCTTCTCTTTAAAAGAGGCCCCATGGGAAACCTCGGTTGAGCGTCTGCCTTCGGCTTGGGTCATGATCCCAGGGTCCTGGGATCGAGTCCCACATTGGGCTCCTTGCTCGGGGGAGCCTGCTTCTCCCTCTGCCCCTCCCTCTGCTTGTGCTCGCTCACTCTCTCTCTCTGACAAATAAGTAAATAAAAATCTTTTAAAAAAAAAGAAGCCTCATGACAGCATGAATTTGAGAGATTCTGGCCTTCAGGATACCCTGTAGCCTCCTGATTTGTGGGCCTCAAATTCATCCTCCTACTTGGGGTGTCTCCATAGTTCCTGCGAATGGTACTTTTACTGTCTGGGAGATAGAAAGGGTATAGAACAGCATATCAGGAGTTGCAGGTGGATTTGGTGTATGACTGGACTAGGCAATAGGAGCAATTTTTATCCAGACTACCCCAGTTTCTTCTATTTTATAAGCACTGATAGAATTGCAAAAGAACTACAATTGGTGGACTAACATCCTTTTCCAAGGTACTCTGTTGTGACTGTGGATAAGCTCTTCAAGACAGGAACTGTGTCTTGTACTTCTTTTGTATTCTGTAATGCATCAAACTTGTCTTGCATTAGAATTTACCATTAAGACATATTCATATCTGGGGGCGCCTTGGTGGCTCAGTCGTTAAGCGTCTGCCTTCGGCTCAGGTCATGATCCCAGGGGCCTGGGATCGAGCCCCTCATCGGGCTCCCAGCTCTGCGGGAAGCCTGCTTCTCCCTCTCCCGCTCCCCCTGCTTGTGTTCCCTCTCTCGCTGTGTCTCTCTCTGTCAAAGAAATAAATAAAATTAAAAAAAAAATTCATATCTGGGTTGGGAGCTCTGATGTCAGTACACAGCTCGGGTTGAGAACCATAGACATAAGCATATTGTAGGTGCTCAATAAATATATGTTGGTTACTTTTTTCTTTTTAGATTTTATTATTTTAGAGAGAGAGAGAGTGGGGGGAGGGGAAGGAGCAGAGGGAGAGAAACAAGCAGACCCCACACTGAGCGTGGAGCCTGGCACACAGGGCTTGATCCCACAGCCCTGAGTTCGTGACCTGAGCCAAAACCGAGAGTCAGACGCTTTAACCAACTGAACCACCCAGGTGCCCCTATATGTTGGTTACTTTGCTGCTGGTCCTGGCATGCGTTGGGTAGGGTGGAAGAGGACCCAGAGTTTTTCATAAAGTAAATAGCTTTTTTCTTTTTTTCTTTCTTTTTTTTTTTTTTAAGAGATGGTGGGGGCGGGAAGGGGCAGAGGGAGAGAGAGAGAATCTTAAGCAGGCTCCATGCCCAGTGGAGAGCCCAGTGCAGGGCTTGATCTCACAACCCTGATATCATGACCTGAGTCGAAATCAGTAGTCGGATATTTAACCAACTGAGCTACCCAAGCGCCCCCAGCAAAAGGGCTTTCCCAGATACCGACACAGTTGGCAGATCTGGACCCATAGGCAGTTCATTGCTAGTTAGTTACTCTGCCATGATTTTGTGACTTAGGCAGGATTAGACAGAGTCTGTGTCTACAGGCAACTGAAAGTTTTATTTCTGGGGTAGTGGTTTTACTTAGTAAGACTGATTAGGGTGACAGTTGCTAAATTGGGAATAGGTACAAAATGCAATAATTGTTTGATATTTGGGTGAGAGAGGGGGGCTGCTGGGCACCGGTTGATGCCAAGGGATAAAATGGAAGGTTTAGTTTGACTGGGTCTCCAACACACAACACAATGTATGGAACATAATTGGTGTTCTGTAACTTTTTCTTTTTTAAGATTTTATTTATTTATTTGACAGAGAGAGACAGAGTGAGAGAGGGAACACGAGCAGGGGGAGGGGAGAGGGAGAAGCAGGCTTCCCGCAGAGCAGGGAGCCCAATGCGGGGCTCGATCCCAGGATACTGGGATCATGACCTGAGCCGAAGGCAGACGCTTAACGACTGAGCCACCCAGGCGCCCCGGTGTTCTGTAACTTTTTGTTGACTGAAGAAATGAATGGTTCTTTGTTTTGGAAAGAGGCTTATAAGCTATGAAATAAGACACTTCCTACTCTTCTGAACTGAGCTAAGATGTCATCTCTTCCATGAAGCCTTCCCAGGAAAAATTGAGTGACTCCTTTGTATGTTTTCTCTCTCTCTCTCTCTCTTTTTTTTTTTTTTAAGATTTTATTTATTTGAGAGACCGAGCTTGAGCGGGGGGGGGGGGGCGAGAGGGAGAAGCAGACTCCCCACTGAGCAGGGAGCCCGACTCCGACTCCCTCCGGGCTTGGTCCCAGGATCCTGGATCATGACCTGAGTCAAAGGCAGACACTTAACCGACTGAGCCACCCAGGCGCCCCTGTTTTCTCCTTTGTTAAAATATTTATCAGATTGTCAAATCTGATGTTAGACAAATTGCAAAATTCTTCTCCCTGCCTGACCATGAGCCCCTTACGAGCAGAACTGAATTGTTCATTTTTGTTTTGACTGGTGCTCAACACACGATAAAGGCTTAGTAGATGCTAATAATGCTTAAACCATGACCTCTGTCTTCTACTTCATTCTTGTAGGTTTTGCTTTTCTTCCAGTTCATGGTCTTTACAGTTCAGATCAGCAAACATTTATTGAGGGTCTTCTGAGAGGTAGGTCTTTCTTAGGCCTTGGGGAAGGGTTTCCCAACCTTGACACTATTGACATTTTGGTGGGATAATCTGTTATTATGGAGGGCTGTCTTGTGCGTTGTGGGATGTTTAGCAGTGTCTCTGCTCTTTACTCACTACCTATTAGTACCCTCTTCTCAGTAGCTCTGACAACCAAAAATGTCTCCAGATACTGTGAAACATCTCCCAGGGGCACGGTTTCCCCCTGTTGAGAACTATATGGAGGATAGGGGTGGTGGAATCATAGAGGGAAGTAAATGTAGTTGTTCTTAGGTATGCACTCTCCTTTTATTCCTTCTTCTAGTTATACAATCTCTTGTTTATGACTTTTGGATAAGAAAGAAAAATGAGGGTATGCCTGGGTGGCTCAGTCAGTTAAGCGTCTGCCTTTGGCTCAGGTCGTGATCCCAGGGTCCTGGGATTGAGTCCAGCATCCTCATGGGGCTCCTTGCTCAGCGGAAGCCTGCTTCTCCCTTTGCCTGCTGCTCCTCCTGCTTGTGCTCTCTCTATCTCTCTTTCTCTCTGACAAACAAATAAATAAAATCTTTAGAGGCACCTAGGTAGCTCACTCACTCTCTCTCAAATAAATAAATAAAATCTTAAAAAAAAAAAAGAAAAATGAGGGAAACCAGGAAGTGACAGCCTTAAAATAGCCCCATTATTTTTTTTTTACTTATTTATTTTTTTAAAGATTTTATTTTCAACAGAGAGAGAGAGACAGCGAGAGAGGGAACACAAGCAGGGGGAGTGGGAGAGGGAGAAGCAGGCTTCCCGCTGAGCAGGAAGCCCAATGTGGGACTCGATCCCAGGACCCAGGGATCATGACCTGAGCCGAAGGCAGACGCTTAACGACTGAGCCACCCAGGCGCCCTAGCCCCATTATTTTCATTTTCTGTTTAAATTTTATTTTATTTGGTTTAAATATGTTAGAGCAGGGGAGCATGGGTGGCTTAGTTGTTAAGCGTCTGCCTTCGGCTCGGGTTGTGATCCCAGGGTTCTGGGATCGAGCCCCGTATCGGGCTCCCTGCTCAGTGGGAATCTCCCTCTCCCACTCCCTCTGCTTGTGTTCCCTCTCGATGTCTCCCTCTTTCTGTCAAATAAATAAATAAAATCTTAATAAAAAATTATAAATATATTAGAGCAGTACAGATAGATAGCTGAATTATTTATACAGATCTATGTAAATTTAGTTTCTACTGCTGATTAGTGGAGTAAAGAACTAGACTATTACTACCTTGCATAAAAGATTTTCTCAGAAAAGCTCACAGCTGAAAAGTTTAACACCTAGAGAAAAATCAGCATTGGTTTTATAGAAGACTTGCCAGGACTTGTCAGGATTCTTCTTCGATAATTTTTGGTGGCCCTACATAGATACTTTATAACTCTAAAAAAATTATGTTAAGCTAATGGGCATGTTTTTCTGAGCTCAGTATTTTTTTGTCATAGGTAGATTGGTCAAGGCAATGGTTCTTGGTCCCTTGGGGCATTCATAAAGTGATTACAAGTTAGTAGTAACATTTGGGGACTTCACTCTCCTTTGACCAATCCTCTACAATATAACATTATAATCATTCATGTCTTAGTCACCATTAAAGTGATGTTGAGTGCATTTTTTCCTGTTCCATTTGAAGTTGTGAATGGTACTCTGGAGAATTCAAATGTATAGTTATGAATGGTATCTCAGAATAGTTACCATTTATGCAAATGAAACACACTTCTTAACTTAGAAACCAAACAGAATTGAATTAGAAAAGAGAAGAATAGAAACAAGAATTGTTGAATGCTTGCAGAGGAAATAATGTTCAGATATAGAAATATCTCAGAAAAATTTGCTCTTCATGATTTCTACACACCAATAAAGAAAAATAATTTGAGATTGATGGGAGAGGCTATTAAACTTTGCCTGTAATATTACTTTTCAAGCTGTTTTTCTTTTCTGGTAAAATATGGGAGTCTGAGGCATACTCTCTTAGTTGTAAGATTAATTCCAGTTGAATAGAAGTATGTTTCTTATTTTTAGAATATAGAAGCCCTTTTGAAAAGAAGCAGTGGTTCAGCTTAGTTCCAATTTGAGTGAATATGTGTGTGTATATGCACACATACATATATAAACACATACATATGATGTGGCTTACAGTGATACTTAAATTATGTAATTGACATAGTAAAATAACAATTCTTTTACTCTCAAGTATTCAAAAGTGAGACCTTCTTCTCCCCTGAGTACTAAAAAGCAGTCTAAAAAGCTTTCTCTTGGGCTCCTGGGTGGCTCAGTTGGTTAAGCAACTGCCTTCGGCTCGGGTCATGATCCTGGGGTCCTGGGATCGAGTCCCACATGGGGCTCCCTGCTCATTGGGGAGCCTGCTTCTCTCTCCCTCTGCCTGCCATTCCCCCTGCTTGTGCTCTTCTCTGTCAGATAAATAAATAAAATCTTTAAAAATAAATAAAAAATTAAAAACTTTCTCTTTTTAAAAAAATTTTTTTTATTTATTTATTTTTGAGAGAGAGAGTGAGCACAAGCGGGAGGAGGGGCAGAGGGAGAAGCAGACTCCCCGCTGAGGAGCCCGATGCAGGACTTGATCCCAGGACTCTGGAATCATGACCTGAGCCAAAGGCAGACACTTAACCAACTGAGCCACCCAGGTACCCCTAAAAAACTTTCTCTTAAATCATATCTTGAGAAATTGTGTTTAACTGTGTAGAAGGAGGTCTTAGGCCATGCCCATTGATGTTCCTTGCCATTCACAATTGGGAACTCTAAATTTCCTTTTGTAGAATATTGATAGTCTTTAAAGAATAGTATTCCTGATACCAAAGTCATTTGTGGAATTGTGAAAAGTAGAAGAACAATTTTGCCCCTTTTTACTTTTAAAACTCTTTAGCATTCATTTGCAATGAAAAATCGCAAACCACAGTGCTCCCGCTTTGGCATATGCCATTATAGTCACTCCCCAGCACTTGAGATAAGTTATATTATGTTAGTAGCTACATTTTATAGGTAAACAAGCTCAGAGAGGTTAAGTAACTTCCTTAGAGTCACTCAACTAATAATTGCAGATTTGAGTTGAACACTGTCTTTTTTCCCCCTTCATTGTACTCTACAGCCTCTAGCTATCTATCATCTATCTGAAGTATAGTTGACACACAATATTACATTAGTTTCAAGTGTACAACGTAATGATTTGATAACTTAATGCTCACTACAAGTATCATAACAGGCCTATTGTAATACCTTTGACTATATTACCTACGTTGTACCTTTCATCCCTGTGACTTCTGTTCTTTTTTTCATCTGTATGACTTGTACATTCCATAACTAGAAGCCTGTACCTCTCACTCCCCTTCACCCATTTTGCTCATCCTCCCAGCCCACTGTCCTTTATTTTTACTTTTTTAATTAGTTAATTATTTTTATTTATTATTTATTTATTTGTCAGAGAGAGTGCACACAAGCAGGGAAAGCATACAAGTAGGGGGAGCGGCAGGCAGAGGGAGAAGCAGGCTCCCCGCTGAGCAGGGAGCCCCATGCGGGACTTGGTCCCAGGACCCCAGGATCATGACCTGAGCCAAAGGCAGACGTTGAACCCACTGAGCCACCCAGGCGTCTGTATTTTTAATTTTTTTGAAGGATTTTATTTTATTTATTTATTTATTTATTTATTTATTTATTTAAAAGATTTTTATTTATTCATTTGACAGGGAGAGTCACAGCGAGAGAGGGAACACAAGCAGCGGGAGTGGGAGAGGGGAAGCAGGCTTCCCACTGAGCAAGGAGCCTGACGCGGGGCTCGATCCCAGGACGCTGGGATCATGACCTGAGCTGAAGGCAGACGCTTAATGACTGAGCCACCCAGGCGCCCCTTTTTTATTTTTTTAAAAGATTTTATTTATTTATTTGACAGAGAGAGAGAGCAGGAACACAACTAGGGGGACTGGGAGAGGGAGAAGCCAACTCCCACTGAGCAGGGAGCCCAATGCGGGGTTCCATCCCAGGACCCTGAGATCATGACCTGAGCCGAAGGCAGACGCTTAGCAACTGAGCCACCCAGGCACCCCTGAAAGATTGTATTTATTTATTTGAGAGAGAGAGTGCACACAAAGTGGGGGAGGGGCAGAGGGAGAAGCAGGCTCCACAATGAGCACAGAGCCCCAACAGGGCTTGATCCCACGACTCTGAGATCATGACCTGAGCTGAAATAAGAGTCATATGCTTAACTGACTGAGCCACCCAGGGGCCCCTGTCCTTTATTTTTTTTAGTGAGGTTTTTTTCTTTTTTTTGAATTTAATCAGATTTTTAATTTAATTTAATTTTTTAAAAAATATTTTGTTATTTATTTGACAGAGAGAGTACATGCAGGGGGAGTGGCAGGCAGAGGCAGAGGGAGAGGGAGATGCAGACTTCCCGCAGAGCAGGGGAGCCTGATGTGGGACTTGATCCCAGGACCCTGGGATCGTGACCTGAGCTCAAGGCAATCGCTTAGCCAGCTGAGCCACCCAGGTGCCCTAATCAGATTTTTTAATGGTACAGTTTACATACTGTGAAATGGACAGAAATGCAAGTATATAATCAGATGAGTTTTGACAAGTGTAAACAAACGTGTAGCCAACACCCCAGTCAAGAGATAGAACATTTCCATAACCTTACAGTGTTCCCTCACACACCCAGTCAGTCCTCACTGTCTTAGAGGCAACCACTGTTCTGATTTCTGTCCTTACAAATTAATTTTGCCTGTTCTTGACTCCTACCATATGCACTCTTTTGTGTCTGAATTCTCCTGTTCTATATAAAATTTTTGGAATTCATCCACATTGATGTGTGTATCAGTATGAACCCAGGTCTTTTGATGCGTATCTAGAATTCTTTCCAACAAACTATAGCTCCTTTAATTTGTTTAATCTTATATCACATCCTTTTTTTTTTGCTTTGGTATTTGCATGTAATTTACTTCCCTTTTCTAATACATTAGATTTATTTGTTTTTAAAATCTCTTTGAAATTACAAAAGTAATACATGCTCATTGCAACAAATTACACAATCGGAAGTGAATAAAGAGTGAAAGTTACCTCAGATTTATTTTTATTTCTGCCTTTTTCCGATTACGAAAATAATGAGTGCTCTTTGTAAAAATTGTTTTTTAAATTGGCCAAATTCAAAAAGTATGAAGCAGAGAATAAGAATCATCCATGATCCTACCAGTTAGCATTTATTTATTTATTTATTTATTTATTTATTTATTTATTTTCAAAATATTTATTTATTTGACAGAGAGAGAGTGTGTGCTTGCACAGGAGAGTGGGGGGGGAGGGGGAGAGGGGGAGAAGCAGACTCCTTGCTGCGTGATCCCAGGAGCTTGAGATCATGACCTGAGCCAAAACCAAGAGTCAGACGTTTAACTGACTGAGCCACCCAGGTGCCCCACTACCAGTTAGCATTTTGACTTATTTTCCTCTTTCTCTGCATTTTGTTTACCATAGCTGAGACCATAGTTTAGGGATTTTTAGGTTTCCCTTCTTCCATTACGTTTGTCACATCCACGTTAATCAGTTTTTGTTGTTTCAGTATTCATGCTTTTGGCCATCCTAAATTTAAGTAGCTGGCAGTGATCTTGGCTGGGTTGGCCTCATTGGGCATCTTTATTTATTTAAGATTTTATTTATTTATTTGAGAGAGAGCGCGCACAAGCAAGGAGGAGAAGAAGGAGAGGGAGGCTCTCCACTGAGCAGGGAGCCCCAATGCGGGGCTAGATCCCAGGTCGCCAGGATCGTGACCTGAGCCAAAGGGACTGAGCCACCGAGACGCCCCTGTTTATTTATTTTTTAAAAAGATTTTTATTTATTTGAGAGAGAGCAAGAGAGAAAGAGAACAAGCCAGGGGGAGGGGCAGAGGGAGAGGGGGAAGCTGACTCCCCGCTGAACAGGGAGCCCGATGTGGGGCTCGATCCCAGGACCCCGAGATCATGACCTGAGCCGAAGGCAGACACCTAACTGTGAGCCACCTAGGCACCCCTGGGCATCATTTTTTAATATTTCCTTCCTGTGCAGTCTTTCATCATTCACCTCATTCTTGAATATCCAACACCCAACATTTCTTGTGTAGTAGGAGACAGTATAGTTCTGTGGTTATGAGTGTAGATTCTGGAGTCAGTCCATCTGAGTTCAAATGTAGCCTCTTTACACCTACTGGCTCTGTATGTAATCTTGGGCAATGACTCAACCTCAGTTTTCTCATATGTAAAATGGAGACCTGTGTAATTTTTCTGTAAAATACAGAGCATATCTCAAAGGGTATTAGAAGAATTAAATGACGTCATTATCATTAGTCCAGTGCTCAATAAATGTTAACAGTTGTTGTAAATTAGGAAATGGCATATTTGGTTGGATACATCATCTATCTAGCCCTGAATTCTGCTTGTGGGAAAGGGATGAAAATGTCAACTTCAAAATTTAGGACTGTGTTGCCCAAAATTCATAATTTCTCTTAGGAATTTCTTATGGAAATGTTACCTGTGCATTTATCTAGACTATATACATTATTTTTTCTTATATTCTGTACACCTCATCTGAGTAATGAGTTTTATTACTTTATATGCTGGATTGGGTAGTAAACTATTACTTTTTATTGGTCCTAATAAAAGCAGTAGCTGCTTGGTAGCAAGTGTATACTATGTGCCAGGCAGTGTGCACATTCCTCCTCACAGTGTCCTTCAAATTAGTTATTTACAGGTGGGAAAAGTGAGGCCTGAAGAAATTAAGTAACATGCCCTTGGTCACAGCTAAGCCTATTGGTACTAGAATTCAAAGCCTTCCTCCCTCCCTTCCTTCTCCCCCCCCCCTTTTTTTTGACGTAAAACTCCTGTCTGAGTCTAAAATCTGGGCTTAAAAAATAATATACTTTATTGTTTCTTTATACTTCTAACTGCTTTTTTAAAAAGATTTTATTTATTTATTTGACAGAGAGAGACACAGCGAAAGAGGGAACACAAGCAGGGGGAGTGGGAGAGGGAGAAGCAGGCTTCCCGCTGAGCGGGGAGCCCGATACGGGGCTCGATCCCAGGATCCTGGGATCATGACCTGAGCCAAAGGCAGATGCTTAACAGCTGAGCCACCTAGGCGCCCCTTCTAACTGCTTTATAATTTCTAAGGTTTGATGCAGAATCTGTGTTTACCATTTCACATCTTCTTTGTTGTATATTAAAGTGTCCTATCTATCTATAATTTTTTTTATTTTTTATTTATTTTTTTAAAAGATTTTATTTATTTATTTGAGAGAGAGAATGAGAGAGAGAGAGCACAAGAGGGGGTAGTGGGAGAGGGAGAAGCAGACTCCCCGCTGAGCAGGGAGCCCGATGCGGGACTCGATCCTGGGACTCCAGGATCATGACCCGAGCCGAAGGCAGTCGCTTAACCAACTGAGCCACCCAGGCGCCCTATAATTTTTTTTTAAAGATTTTATTTCTTTATTTGCCAGAGACAGGGAGAGCGTGTGCACAAGCAGGGGGAGCAGCAGAAGGAGAGGGAGAAGCAGGCTCCCCACAGAGCAGGGAGCCTGATGCTGGACTCGATCCCAGGACCCTGGGATCATGACCTGAGCTGAAGGCAGACGCTTAACTGACTGAGCCACCCTGGTGTCCCTATATATTATTATTTTTTTTTTTTTTTAAGATTTTTTATTTATTTATTTGACAGAGAGAGACACAGCGAGAGAGGGAACACAAGCAGGGGGAGTGGGAGAAGGAGAAGCAGGCTTCCCGCTGAGCAAGGAGCCCGATGCGGGGCTTGATCCCAGGACCCTGGGATCATGACCTGAGCCGAAGGCAGACGCTTAACGACCGAGCCACCCAGGCGCCCCTATTATTATTATTTTTTTAAGATTTTTAAAAATTTATTCATTTGACAGAGAGAGAGAGAGAGAGCATAAGCAGAGGGAGCAGCAGGCAGAGGGAGAGGGAAAAGCAGGCTCCCTGCTGAGGCAAGGATCCCGATGTGGGGCTCCATCCCAGGATCCTGGGATCACGACCTGAGTCGAAGGCAGATGCCCAACTGATTGAACCAACCAGGCGCCCCCCTGTGTATTATTTTTTTTTTAAATCTGTAAGCATACAGAAGCTCCTCTGGTCTTTTTGGATACCTTTATAGGCCTTCTCTATTTTACCTTTTTTCTGCAGTGATGACCACAACTGCACATTCTATTCTAGGTACAGATACACTTTGGTTTGTACAAGGGCAGGATAATGTGTTCTGTGTTTCCAGAGCTTTCATAATAACAGCCAGCATTTTGTTGCGTTTTGTAGCTGTATTCAGGATAAGTCTAGGGACTCTGAAACCCTTTTCTTATATTGTAACAGGTAGCTTAGAGCTCATCATCTGATAGTTATAGTTTGGACTATTTTTCCATTACTGCATTACCTTCTTTTTATATACATGGAAGCTATTTTCCACATTTCTCAACACAACTTTGTACCATCATACTTCTAGCTACTGCTATAGAGTCATCTGCCAACAGAGAAGATTTCACTAGGTAGTTTTTCTAGATAATTTCTAAAAATGTTACTTGGGATAGGTTTCAGCATCAATCCCTGGGGGACCCCTTTGTTTATACATCTTTATCTAAAAGGGGCCTATATCAGGGCACCTGGGTGGCTTAGTTGGTTAAGTGACTGCCTTCGGCTCGGGTCGTGATCCCAGGGTCCTGGGATGGAGCCCCACATCCAGCTCCCTGTTCTGCGGGGAGCCTGCTTCTCCCTCTCCCTCTGCTGTTCCCCCTGCTTGTGCTCTCCTCCTCTCTGTCTCTCAAATAAATAAATAAAATTAAAAAAAAATAAATAAAAGGGGCCTATATCATAACTCTCTTATTTCTGTTTCTAAATGAATTCTCTGGGGAAAAAATTGGTTGGGTTTTTTTGTTGTTAATTTCATTAAGTAATCTCTACACACAACCTGGGGCTCAAACGCACAACCCGAAGATAAAGAGTTGCATGCTCTACCAACTGAGCCAGCTGCCAGAGCATGGTACTCTTTTTTGTTTTTGTTTTTGTTTTGGAGCATGCTATTCTTGATCTTGGGGTCCTGAGTTTGAGCTCCATGTTGGGGGTAGAGTTTACTTAAAAATATAAAACATGGGGGTGCCTGGGTGGCTCAGTTGGTTAAGCATCTGCCTTTGGTTCAGGTCATAATATCAGGGTCCTAGGATGGAGCCCAGACATGGGCTCCCTGCTCAGCAGGGAGTCTGCTTCTCCCTCTGCCCCCACCCCCCTCTTGTGCTTGCTCTTTCTCTCTCTCTCAAATAAGTAAATAAAATCTTTAAACAAATAAAATAAAAGATAAACAATAAAATTATTGGGGCTGCTGGCTGGCTCAGTTGGTAGAGCATGACTCTTGATCTTGGGGTTGTGAGTTCAAGCCCCATGTTGGGTGTAGAGATTACTTAAAAATCTTTTTTTTTTTTTTTTTTTTAAGATTTTACTCATTTATTTGACAGGACAAGCGGGGGAGCAGGAGAGGGAGAAGCAGGCTTCCCACTGAGCAGGGAGCCCGGTGTGGGGCTTGATCCCAGGACCCCGAGATCATGACCTGAGCCAAAGGCAGACACTTAACCCACTGAGCCACCCAAGCTGGCTGGCTTTCCTTCCTTCCTTCCTTCCTTCCTTCCTTCCTTCCTCCCTCCCTCCCTCCCTCCCTCCCTCCCTCCCTCCCTTCCTTCCTTCCATTTATTTGACAGAGAGAGACACAGCGAGAGAGGGAACACAAGCAGGGGGAGTGGGAGAGGAAGAAGCAGGCTTTCCGCTGAGCAGGGAGCCCGATGTGGGGCTCGATCCCAGGACCCCAGGATCGTGACTTGAGCCGAAGGCAGACGCTTAATGACTGAGCCACCTAGGTGCCCCAAAAGAAATCTTTATTTTTTAATTTTCTTTTTTCTTTTTTATTTATTCATTTGAGACACAGAGATACAGAGAGGGAACATGAGCAGGGAGAGAGGCAGAGGGAGAGGGAGAAGCAGGCTCCCCACTGAGCCAGAAGCCCGATGTGGGACTTGATCCCAGGACCCTGGGATCATGACCTGAGCTGAAGGCAGACGCTTAACCATCTGAGCCACCCAGGCGCCCCAAAAGAAATATTTATTTATTTATTTATTTATTTATTTATTTATTAATTATTTATTCATTTGAGACACCGAGATACAGAGAGAGAACATGAGCAGGGAGAGAGGCAGAGGGAGAGGGAGAAGCAGGCTCCCCGCTGAGCCGGGAGCCTGATGTGGGGCTTGATCCCAGGGTCCTGAGCTGAAGGCAGACGCTTAACCATCTGAGCCACCCAGGCGCCCCGCAAAAGAAATCTTTAAAAAAAAAATTACTGTCTGGCTGATAGAACTCCAGCAGTTTAAATATTTGAGTTAATGGTGCTGTTATTTTATTTTTATAACCTTTATTGGAATGTTATTAAGGGACACCTGGCTGGCTCAGTCATAGAACATGTGACTCTTAATCACAGGGTCGTGAATTCAAGCCCTGCATTGGGTGTGGAGCCTACTTAAAATAAAAAAACAAAAAAAGAAATATTGACATACAATAAAGTACAACTATTTAAAATGTGAAATTAATAAGTTTTGACTTATGTATGTACCAGTGAAACCACCACCATAGTCAAGAAAATGAACATATCCATCACCCCTAAATGTTTCCTCTTGCCCCTTTGTAATAACTTCCTCCTACCCCACTGCCTGCCCCCTGCCCCAGGTGGATACTCACATGCAAAAGAATAAAGTTGGAACCCTACCTAACACCATACATAAAAATTAACTCAAAATGGATCAAAGGCCTAAATATAAAGTCTAAAAATACAAAAATCTTAGAAGAAAACATAGGTGTAAATCTTTACAATCTTAGATTAGGCAGTAGTTTCTTAGATATGACACCTAAAAGCACAAACTAAGAAAAAATAGATAAATTGTACTTCATCAAAATTAAAAACTTTTGTGCTTTTTTTTTAAAGATTTTTTTAAATTTATTTATTTGACAGAGAGATAGCACAAGTAGGCAGAGCGGCAGGCAGAGGGAAAGGGAGAAGCAGGCTCTCTGCTGAGTAGGGAGCCCTATGCGGGGCTCGATCCCAGGACCCTGGGATCATGACCTGAGCCGAAGGTAGCCGCTTAACTGACTGAGCCACCCAGGCGCCCCACTTTTGTGCTTTAAAGGACATGATCAGAGCACCTGGGTGGCTCAGTCAGTTAAGTATCCAACTCTTTTTTTTTTTTTTTTTTAAGATTTTATTTATTTGACAGAGAGACAGCGAGAGAGGGAACACAAGCAGGGGGAGTGGGAGAGGGAGAAGCAGGCTTTCCGCCGAGCAGGGAGCCCGATGCGGGGCTTGATCCCAGGACCCTGGGATCATGACCTGAGCCGAAGGCAGATGCCCAACGACTGAGCCACCCAGGCGCCCCTAAGTATCCAACTCTTGATTTCAGCTCAGGTCTTGATCTCAGGGTCATGAGTTTAAGCCCAGCCTTGTTAAAAAAAAATACTTATTTATTTTGGGGGGGTGGTTAGGGCAGAGGGAGAGGGAGAGAGAATCTTAACCAGGCTCCATGGTCAGAGCAGAGCCGGAAATGGGGCTTGATCCCAGGACCCTGAGATCATGACCTCAGCTGAAATCAAGAGGTGGATGCTTAACCAACTGAGCCACCCAGGCACCCTGGATTGTACTTTTTTAAGTAGTCTCTACACCCAACATGGGGCTCTAACTCACAACCCTGAGATCAAGAGTTGTGTGCTCCACTGACCGAGCTAGCCAGGCATCCCTGGTCTTCTTTTTCAATATTGTTTTGACTATGCTGAATCCTTTGCACTTCCACCTGAATTTAGGCCCAGCTTGTCAACTTCTGCAAAAAAAGCCAGCTGGGATTTTGATAAGGAATTCATTGAATCTGCAAATTAATTTGGGGGGTATTGCCATCTTAACATTAAATCTTCCAATACATTAATATGGGATGTCTGTTCATTTATTTAAGTCTTTAAATTTTTTTTTATGTTTTGTGGTTTTTAGCATACAAGTCTTGTCCTTCTTCTGTTAAATTTATTCGTATTTTCTTTTTTTAATCTCAGAACTACCTCAGGTATGGTGATTTGTGAGCATTAAATGGGTGGGAGTCATTGTTTTGTCGTTCTTAGTTCTTGGTGTTCTGAGTAATTCTCAAATCTGTATCTCTATATTTATATTGAATATTTTAACAGGATTCCTGAAAAAGAATTTTTTTTTAAAAGATTTTATTTATTCATTCGAGATACAGACACAGAGAGAGAGCATGAGCAGGGAGAGAGGCAGAGGGAGAGGGAGAAGCAGGCTCCGTGCCGAGCCAGGAGCCAGACGTGGGGCTCAGTCCCAGGATCCTGGGATCATAACCTGAGCCGAAGGCAGATGCTCAACCATCTGAGCCACCCAGGCACCCCTGAAAAAGAAATTTTTTTTTTTTTTAGATTTTATTTATTTATTTGACAGAGATACAGCGAGAGAGGGAACACAAGCAGGGGGAGTGGGAGAGGGAGAAGCAGGCTTCCCGCTGAGCAGGGAGCCCTATGTGGGGCTCAATCCCAGGACCCTGGGATCATGACCTGAGCTGAAGGGAGACGCTTAACAACTGAGCCACCCAGGCGCCCCTGAAAAAGAAATTTTTTTAAAAATTTTATTTATTTGAAAGAGAGAGCGTAAGCATGAGTGGGGGGAGGGGCAGAGGGACAAGCAGACTCTCTGCTGAATAGGGAGCCTGACGTCAGGCTCAGTCCTAGGACCCTGCAATCATGACTTGAGCCAAAGTCAGGTGCTCAACTGACTGAGCTACCTAGGCACCCCAAAAAAGATAAATTTCTAAAAACTTGGTACTTATATCAACATATTTGTGTATTTCTAGGCTAATCCTCAAGCAATGTTTGGTCACACGGCCTCAATCACCTGTTTAAAGCTTGATTCTAATGACAAACAGTATATTATGAGTGCATTTGAAAGTATTCTGTTTGTATTTTATACCTAAGTATTCTGTTCTTTTTTTTTTTTTTTTAAGAGAGAGTGCATGAGTGGGGGGTGGGCAGAGGGAGAGAGAGAGAATTTTTTTTTTAAGATTTTATTTATTTGTTAGAGAAAGAGAGAGCGCGAACATAAGCAGGGAGAGTGGCAGGCAAAGCAGGCAGAGGGAGAAGCAGGCTCCCTGCTGAGCAAGGAGCCCGATGTGGGACTCAATCCCAGGACCCTGGGATCATGACCTGAGCCAAAGGCAGACAGTTAACCGACTGAGCCACCCAGGCGTTCCATTTTTGTTGTTGTTGTTAACGATTTTATTTATTAGGGAGACAGTGCAAGAGAGCATGAGCAGGGTGAGGGGCAGAGGGAAAAGTAGACTCCCCGCTGAGCCGGGAGCCCGATGCGGAATTTGATCCCAGGACCCTGGGATCATGACCTGAGCCGAAGGCAGACGCTTAGCCTAACGACTGAGTCACCCAGGCGCCCCGGAGAGAGAATCTTAAGCAGCCTCCATGCCCAGCATAGAGCTGGACCCCGGGCTTATCTTACAACCTTGAGATCATGACCTGAGCTGAAATCAGGAGTCGGACGCTCAACGTGTTGAGCCACCTAGGCCCACCAGTATTTTATTCTTTTTGATGCTATTGTAAATGAAGTTGTTTTCTTAATTTCATTTTTGTATTGTTCATTGCTAGTGCATAGGAAATACAATTGATTTTGTATATTGATCTTATATTCTGCTACCTTGGTTCTAGCAGGTTTTTTTTTTTTTGTGGATTCCGCAGCATTTTTTTAATTTAATTAAAAAAAAATTTTTATTTATTGGGCACCTGGGTGGCTCAGTCGTTCAGCATCTGCCTTCGGCTCAGGTCATGATCCCAGGGTCCTGGGGTCAAGCCCCGTATCAGGCTCCCTGCTTGGTGGGGAGCCTGCTTCTCCCTCTCCCACTCCCCCTGCTTGTGTTCCCTCTCTCGCTGTGTCTCTCTCTGTCAAATAAATAAAATCTTTTTAAAAAAATTTTTATTTATTTATTTATTTGACAGAGAGAGCGAGAGAGAGAATCTTAAAAAAAAATGTGTTAAATGTTTAAAAAAAAAAAGAAGACTGGACATCATAGTCTTGTTCCTGATCTTAGAGGGGAAAATCTGTCTGGTTTTTGTTTTGTTTTGTTTTGTTTTTAAGATTTTATTTATTTATTTGACAGAGACACAGCGAGAGAGGGAACACAAGCAGGGGGAGTGGGAGAGGGAGAAGCAGACTCCCCACGGAGCAGGGAGCCCGATGCGGGACTCAGTCCCAGGACCCCAGGATCATGACCTGAGCCGAAGGCAGATGCTTAACGACTGAGCCACCCAGGCACCCCAAAATCTGTCTGGTTTTGATATCAGAGTAATACTAGCTTCATAGAATAAGTTCAGATGTAATTGCCCTTATTACTTTTGAAGCAGATCTCAGACTTCATTTCATTTGTAAATATTTCAGCGTATATCTCTAAAATACAAGTATTCCCCCATTGGAACATAATTTTTTTTTTAAGATTTTATTTTTAAGTAATCTCTACACCCAACTAGGGACTCGAACTTACAACCCCAAGATTGAGAGTTGCGTGCTCTACCGACTGAGTCATCCAGGTGCCCCTGCAACATAATTAAGTTAGCATTGTCACACCATAATATCTTTAAATATCCAGTCACTTAAAGAGTTTTAAGCAGGGGGTACGTATATATGATATGATTTCCATTTATTTTATTTTGTTATTTTTTGGAGGTGGGGGGAGTGTGTGTGAGCAGGGGTTGGAGGGGGGGAGAGGGAGGGGGAGAGAGAAAATCCTAAGCAGCCTCCACGTTCAGCCTGGAGCCTGACTCGGGGCTCAGTCTCATGACCCTGAGATCAAGACCTGAGCTGAAACCAAGAGTTGGACGCTTAACTGACTGAGCCACCCAGGTGCCCCATATGATTTCCATTTTTAAAAGATTAATCCAGTTGCTGCAAAGAAAATGAATTCTCTGGAGGCAGGAACTGATTGCAGTGAGTAATAGAAGGCTATTGCAGATGTCTGAGTAATGATAGAGACTTGAAATAGGTTGGTGAAAAAAGAAATGGAGAGAAGTAGATGTATGTAGTTAGTATATATTTTGGAGGTAGAGCGGATAGGACTTGATGGTTTAGATGTGTGGGTCAAGGAAGAAGAGAAGGATTGAGCGTGCCTTCCTTCTGGAAACTCTTCTCTTAGCTTTTATGACAAAGCATTGTTCTGGTTCTCCTGCCTTCTTTGATGATTTCTTCTTTCTCAGTCTCTAAGTTGTCCTCTGACCTTGCCGCTCTGTTTATGCTTTTGTATTGGGAGGTCATCTACTCTCTCATGTCTTTAACTACAACCTACATGTAGTAAAACTCCCAAATCTGTATTTTCACTTCTGAACCCCAGTCCCAGAATTTCTGTCGGATCACTCTACCTGGGTATCCATTCTGTACCTCCAGCTTTCCTTTGTTTGCTTTTGGGAACCTGTAGTCAGATTGGTACAGCTTGTCTCTTTCTTGTTTGGGAGACATGCTTACAGGTTTTAAGGATGGATTTTATACTTTTTATACATGTTTGAATGATGGAAGCTTTGCTTCTCTAGGAAAAATACTTAGCACACCTGGGCAGCATTTTCTTTCTTTTTTTTTTTTTTAAAGATTTTATTTATCTATTTGACAGAGAGAGACACAGCGAGAGAGGGAACATAAGCAGGGGGAGTGGGAGTGGGAGAAGCAGGCTTCCCGCTGAGCGGAGAGCCCGATGTGGGGCTCGATCCCAGGACCCCGGGATCATGACCTGAGCCGAAGGCAGACACTCAATGAATGAGCCACCCAGGCGCCCCCTGGGTAGCATTTTCATTCAGGACCTTGACTTCCTCATAGTTTAAAATGAGAAGGCTAAGCTTACCTTCTGTTCATTCCTCACCTCCAAATCCCTTGACTTGCTGCCCTTTATTCTGACTTGAATATTTCTATTTATTCATTCACTCAATTATTCAGCACATTTTATTTTTTTTAAAGATTTTATTTATTATTTTTGAGAGAGAAAGAGAGAGCAGGGTGGGGTAGGAGCAGAGGGAGAAAGACAAGCAGACTTTGCTCTGAGCACAGAGCCTGACATGAGGCTCCATCCCACAACCCTGAGATCACGACCTTAGCGAAAACCAAGAGTTGGACGCTGAACCAACTGAGCCACACAGATGCCCCTCAGCACATTTTAGGGCTGGGTTATAGGTCTGCCAACATACCAAGCATTGGCTCCACTATTTTCCCAGTTCATCCAGATGTAAGGCTTTAGTTATTATTGACTTTCCTGAACTCCCTATCTCTTTTCATGCCAAGACTCTTAGGTCCCTCCATGTCTTTTTCTCCCACTACTCAAGTTCAGATACGTTGTTACCTTTGCCGTGACTCTTGTCCCTAATCCTTGTCTCCCTCTCCAGCTCTATTCTCTTCTACTCTGCTTAAGTGAGATGTGTAGCATCTTCCTAAATATTCTGTAATCTGTAACTCCAGTTGTGTGACTCTCATCACTTACTGACTAAAGTATAAACTCAGCCTGTTTAAGATTCTGTGATCTAGCTTTACTTGTCTTTCCAGCCTTGCTTCTCATTACTTTTGCAATAATGTACTCATCTTCATTCCCCAGAGATGTCTCATTATTTTCTGCTTATGTGCCTCTGCTCACATTGTCTGTCCACCTCAGATATAATACTCCTTGTCTTTGTATATCCAAATCCCTGCCTATTTTTAATGTCCAGTTACATGACACTCCTCTGTGATGCTTCTGTGATTCACTTAACTAGAAGTAAACCGTAACTTCATCACTTTTTATTTTGTTTTATATTTGTGCACTTTTCTCATTTCTCCTATATGACTGAACTCCTTAAATAGAAACTATTTCTTGTATCTCTATACATCTACAGGGCTTGGGCCTTTCTTTAGTAGTAACTCAGTAAATACGTGTTGAGTGGGGTAACATTGAAGATCATGTTCTTGGAGGCAGAAAACTGGATATATTACCTCTTGAGGTACTAGCCAACCTTGTGATTTTCATAGATTTTGTAGATTGAAAAACTTATATAAGGAGTATTAATGAGAAATTTTACATTTTTTTAATACTGAATCTTTGTGATTTGGTGTCTTTACACCTATAACACATATTAATTCAGTTTTTTAAGAGTTGTTTTTGTTTTTTTCTTTTTTTTAAGATTTATCTTTTGGGACCCCTGGGTGGCTCAGTTGGTTAAGCACCTGCCTTCAGCTCAGGTCATGATCCCAGGGTCCTGGGATTGAGTCCCGCATCGGGCTCCCTGCTCTGCGGGGAGCCTGCTTCTCCCTCTGCCTGCTTCTCCCTCTGCCTGCTGCTCCCCCTGCTTGTGCGCGCACGCGCACACACACACACAGACTCTCTCTCTCTCTCTCTCTCCCCCCCCGACAAATAAATAAAATCTTTAAAAAAAAATAAAGATTTATCTATTTGTTTTAGAGAGAGAGAGAACATGGGCAGGCAGAGGGGCAGAGGGAGAGGGAGAGAAATCCTCAAGCATACTCCCTGCCATATGGAGCCCGCTGCAGGGGCTTGATCCCAGGACCCCGAGATCATGACCTGAGCCAAAATCAAGAGTTGGACACTTAACCAGCTGAGCTACCCAGGCACCCCGGTAGATTGAAAAACTTTTCGATAAACTTATATATAAACTTTCCTCTCAGTAAAAAGAAAAAATTGTTTTGAAAAATTTCAAACATATATAAATTTGGAGAGGATGATGTAATGAACCTCTGTATGCTTATTGCTCAGCTTCAACAATGATCAACCCATTGTCAATCTTGTTTCATCTGTACCACTTCCACTGCCTTCTCCCTCACCCTCTTTGGATTTCTTTTCTTTTTCTTTCTTTCTTTCTTTTTTTTTTTTTTAATTTTGGTTAGAGCACACAAGTGGTGTGGGGGCTGGGCAGAGGGAGAGGGAGAAGGAGGGTGTCTGAGCAGGGAGCCCCGTGGGGGTGGAGGTGGGGCTCGATCCCAGGACCCTGGGATCATGACCTGAGCCAAATGCAGATGCTTAACCAACTGAGCCACCGAGGTGCCCCAAGTGAAATTCATTTTAAATAATTTTTTTTATTAACCTAATTGTTGTAAACTATTGTCATTTCAACATGTAATTAATATAAGGAGTATTAATGAGAAATTTTACATTATTTTTAATACTGAATCTTTGTGATTTGGTGTCTTTTACACCTATAACATATTAATTCAGATGAGCCACATTTCAGGTGCTCAATAACTACATGTGTGTAGTGGCTACCTGTTGGATAGCACAGCTCTAGAGGCTTGGCCGAGCAGGTTTCCTGCTTTGGCAGTAATGCTTCATAAGTGGTGTAGTAGTCTTCCATCAGGAGGCTTATGATGTTCGGATGTCTCTTTTTGTGCTATAAGTGGTCATGGATAATGATTACCTAGATCTTTTATTTCATTAGATGTTTGCAAAATGATGATATTTTATCATTATTTATTTATTTATTGGCTGGAATACTTCAAAAAAGAAAAACTCGTTTATCAACTCTTTGGTTACCCTGAGGTTTGGTTTGTACAGGAAAGGCAGGATAAATACTTGATTCTTTCCCTTTATTATTTACAAGTTTTCAAAATAATGAGTTGGTTCCCTGACATACTCCAAAGGGGATCGGTGAGTTGTTTGTGTTGTTTTTTTTTACTTATTTATTTATTTTATTTATTTTTATTTTTTTAAAGATTTTTTATTTATTTATTTGAGAGAGAGAGAATGAGAGAGAGCAAGCACATGAGAGGGGGGAGGGTCAGAGGGAGAAGCAGACTCCCTGCCGAGCAGGGAGCCCGATGCGGAACTCGATCCAGGGACTCCAGGATCATGACCTGAGCCGAAGGCAGTTGCTTAACCAACTGAGCCACCCAGGCGCCCTGTTTTTTTTTTTTTAAAGGAGCATTATGAATTTATGGGTTTTAACATATTTGATATGTTTTAATCCATTGTAGTTTTTCTTATTGATGTTCAGTTCCATTTTAGATCAGTGGGGACCTCTTCACATTGGCTGCTGATTTCTTCTTTTTTTTGTTTGAGAGAGAGAGAGAGAGAGCGCATGAGTGCAAGCTGGGATGGGGGAAGGGTGTGGGGGGCGGCAGAGGGAGAGGGAGAGAGAATCTCAAGCAGGCTCCACGGTCAGCACAGAGCCTGACACGGGGCTCAGTCCCGTGACCCTGATATCCTGACCTGAGCCGAAATCAGGAGTTGGATGCTCAACCAACTGAGCCACCCAGGCGCCCCAGCTCCTGATTTCTTTTTCCTTTTTTTTTTTTTTTTTTTTTAAGATTTTATTTATTTTGACAGAGAGACAGCGAGAGAGGGAAGACAAGCAGGGGGAATGGGAGAGGGAGAGGCAGGCTTCCCGCCAAGCAGGGAGCCCGATACGGGGCTCGATCCCAGGACCCTGGGATCATGACCTGAGCTGAAGGCAAATGCTTAACTGACTGAGCCACCCAGCGCCCTCCAGCTCCTGATTTCTTTTGACATAACTGTAGTAGTCTTTGATCAGTGTTTCTTGCTTTCTAGTATAAGATGTTCTAGACTTGTCTTGCATATTTCCTGCCCTTTAGCCAAAGAGCTCTGGATTCTTTCAGTGACCACATTATTGGCTCCTTCATTTGGTAGATGAGGAAACTGAAGGCTAGAGAAGTAGAGTGATTGAACCAGGGTCACACAGATTCAGCAGCGTAATCTGGCCTAGCACCCTAGCCTTCTGACTCTTAGCTCTATACCATGGCCATTTTGTCTTGTTTCCTCTACCTAGTTTCTACGACTGATGGTTTAACTGCATCTGAGCTTCTACTCTAGCTTGTCAGGGGAAGATAGGTTTTGTGGGTCATCATTGGAGGTATAATGGAACCTCATTAATTTGGGCTAATTGGGGTAAGTCCTAGTGAGAGTGTTGTCATTTTTCTTTAGGTGCAGCTGTTACTTTGAGTCATACAGAAGCTGAAACTAGGCTAATAGTGTTACCAGGTTATTTTGTTAGGTAGAGGTCCTTGTACCTGGTTTAATGAATAGCTGAGAATGATGTGCAATTTAACGTTAATTGTATGTAAATTAGACTCCTGAAATGCTTAAAAACAGCTCATTAAACATTTCTCCCTGCAATCTTATTTATACTGTTTTCTTAGCCAGTCTTTTATTTATTAGAGTACAGAGGTAAACTTTATTTCAGGTCTGAATTTGTCTCAAGTTGCAAATGTATGGAGCCTTTATTAATAAAGGGTTGCCATAAAGTTCAGAGAATTTTAGAAGGAATATTGAGAAAGTGCAGAGGAAGAGCATCTAAAAGTCAGACATCCGGCAGTTTCAGCCAACCAGAACGTAACTCCTTGCATTTAAAAGTAAGCTAGAAGTGCTTTTGAGTGGCTAAGAGCTTTCAGAAATCTTGTTCATTTTACCTCAAAAGTAGCATCATCCTAGGGCCTCATTCAGAGATAATTGTGTATGTTGAGGGACAGAGGATCCAGGTGTGTGAGGGTTGGCGGTGTTGCCTGTTGGCTCTGTGGCCCAGAGTAGGTTACTTGACCTCTCTGAGCCTTAATTTATTCCTCTATAATGAGGTAATTAAAATTGGGAGTGGTAATACATGTTCTTTTTGTATCACAAACTTCTTGTGAGATTCAAATCAGCTAATCAAATGACATAGTAGATATTTATTGAATTAATGAGAGATGATATGAAAGTGCTTTATTAACCAGAAGCTTTGTATGACCATAAACATTATTAGAATAATATAGATTAGGGGTGTCAGGTGGCTCCTTGGGTTAAGCATCTGACTCTTGATTTCAGCTCAGGTCATGGTCTCAGGGTCGTGGGAACTGCACTGGGCGTGGAGCCTGCTTGAGATTCTCTCTCTCTCTCTCTCTCGGTGCCTGGGTGGTTCAGTCAGTTAAGTGTCTGCCTTTGGCTCAGGTCATGATCCCAGGGTCCTGGGATTGAGCCCCTCTTCCGGCTCCCTGCTCAGCAGGGAGTCTGCCTCTCCCTCTCCCTCTGCACTCCCCCTACTTGTGTTCTCTCTCTCTCCCTCTCTCTATCAAATAAATAAATAAAATCTTTTAAAAAAGAAAGATTCTCTCTCTCCCTTTCCCTCTGCCCCTCCCCCTGCTCTTGCTCTCCCCAAATAAATAAATAAATAAATAAAAATAGAACCTTAAAAAAAAGAATAGTATAGATTAGAGGCATTAATATATACAAATGATCAGAAGCATGACAGCAGAAGGAGGAGATTCAGGATGTCTGTCCAGAACTTTACAGCCATTTTACTACAGAGGCATATAGCCCTCACACCTCAGGAGCCTCTGACAGCATCATGGTTTCATAGCATAATACCACTGCTGATGTGAAGGCCCTGAGTTACCAAGAAAAGGTTAAATTATATTTAGTATATTCTGTTTAGGAAATAAACAGTGTATTTTACAGAAATTTTCATTAAAATGGCTTCAGAAAGTATAATGTCTAAAGAGTTGTTTCCATTATCTGACACAATTCTACCTTACATAGATTCTGTCATTTCCTAAAAGCAGCTAATGGTTGTACTGAATGTCAGCAACTGTTCTAAAGTCTTTGTGTATATTTACTCCTTTATTTCTCCCAATACTCCCGTGAGTAGATAGTATTATCTACCATTTTACAGATGGGGAAACTGTTACACAAAGAGATTAAGAAACCTGCCTAGGATTTTGGATGGAGATCCTGGGTTGAGGGGGGGAAAAGGGCACGTGATGTAATGAGCACTGGGTATAACATAAGACTGATGAATCACTAAACTCTATCTCTGAAACCAATAATACAGTATATGTTAATTAGGTGAATTTAAATTAAAAAAGAGCTTATTGGGACAACATTATCTAAAATTTAGATATGGGGCTGGTGGCTGGCTCAGTTGGTCCAGTGTGTGGCTCTTAATCTCAGGGTTGTGAGTTCGATCCCCACATTGGGTGTAGAGATTACATAAAAATAAAAAATATCTTTAAAAAATAGAATTTAGATACGGACTTTATGTTAGATAATAATATTGTATCATTGGGGCACCTGGGTGGCGCAGTCGGTTAAGTGTCTGCCTTCGCCCTTTGGCTCAGGTCATGATCCCAGGGTCCTAGGATTAAGCCCTGAGTCGAGTTGTTGGGCTCCCTGCTCATCTGCTTCTCTCTCTCCCTCTGCCCCTGCTCACTCTCTCCCTCAAATAAATAAAATCTTAAAAAAAAAAATATTGTATCATTGTTAAATTTCCTGATATTTGTACTGTAGTTTTTTCTTAGGAGATGACTCCCTGAAGTATTTAGAGATAGGGGCACCATGTCTGCAACCTATTGTCAAATGATTTTAAAAATCAGTAATAATAGAAAGAGGGGGGGAATAAATGTGGTAAAATGTTAATAATTGGTGAACTTAGATGGAGAACTTGAGGGAGTCCTTCATAATCTCCTGCAACTTTTCTCCAAGATTGAAATTATTTCAAAATAAAGAGTAAGCAAAAAAATTTCTTGAGGTCACACAGCTAAAGAGTTTATGTTAGGAGGGCTGAGATTTGAACTCAAGCCGTTTGATTCCAGTCCCACTGTGTTTTTAATCACAATGCTATTCTGCTGTTCTGTTCATGGTGCTACATGAAAGAAGTAAATCTGTACTGAATTTTAGTTGGGACTATGATTGATTGGATCCTCAACTTTGATCTGTTTTAGCAGCCCTGCCTCCTGGTTCTTCAAGGATAGGGTGATCATATAATTTATTGTATAAACCAGTTCACTTTTAAGAGTAAAAGGGAATACTATTAATAATTACTGTGGGACAATTGATGCAAACCAAGAAGAATGGACACCCTAAAAGGATACTGCTTGGCAGATTCCAGTTTTAACAAATGTGACTAGATATGATAATTGCCTCATTATAATTGAATTTTGTTTACCATGGATTCTAGTTTACACAATACAGACACTTTTTTCTCTGCCAACAAACCTCAGGCCTTCACCCGATGCATTTTCATATTTTCTCCTCTCAATTTTGCTAATTCTTTTGCTTCCTTCCAGACCACTTGGGAAATACACTTGTCAAACCCCATTTCCTCCAAGACTGAAAAAATACCAATAAGAATTTCTGTAACACTTGTCCAGTTTTTTAAAATATTGGCATTTAAAACCATAAATCTCCAAACATCTTTATTAACGTGATTTCTACAAGGAGGGGGGCTGGTGAAATGCATCTATATTACTAGATTGGCAGAGAAGTATTACTGTTGTCAACTTCCCATAGATATTTGGAAAAACCTTATTGTATGGTGCTGGAGGCTGTGTTAATGTTAGTTAAAAAGGATTATACCAGTGTAGAATCAGAGGTGGATGTGCTGTCTCATTGATCTGTTTCCTAGGTAGTGTCCATTCCCATTTTTCTAATCATACTTATTTTTCAGTTTCATTGTCCTGGAGCTCTGTCCAATTAAAGATGTTGACCTTCACTAATAGAGGACTAGTATTTTTTGGTCAATCTCTAAACAGGCTTTCCAAATTATTCTAGTACAGTCTGCTCTGGATTTTAAAGATCAAACTATCTCTTTGCTTCTTTTTCCTCAAATAGAATGTATTTAACCAAGTATACCTCCACTAAAGCAGGAGAGGGAAAGACAGCGAGGACACTAAAATTTAAATCAGGTAGTTTTCCTTCTAGTTAGCTACTGTAGCATAAGGTTTGGGGAAGGAGTAGGTAAAACAAATGACTAGCATAATTTTTTTAAGCCACTTAAATGACTTTTTTTCTTATATTGTGAGATGTACTTTTATAGTAGCAGTAGTCTTAATAATACATTTTTATTTTATTTTATTTATTTATTTTAAATTTTATTTATTTATTCATTAGAGACAGAGAGAGAGAGAGGCAGAGGGAGAGGGAGAAGCAGGCTCCCAAGGAGCAGGGAGCCCGATGTGGGACTCGATCCCAGGACCCTGAGATCACGACCCGAGCCGAAGGCAGACGCTCAACCATCCGAGCCACCCAGGCGCCCTACATTTTTATTTTTAAAAATAACGTGTATTGTATAGTTCAGAGCTGTTAAATTTCTTCTGATTCTTTCATTAAATTTAGTGAATTGCTATATTTAAAGGGATAGATTTTTTTTTACATCTAATTTAATGAATGAGTGGCCTCTGAAACCGGTTTTTACTTAATTTAAAAGAGCCTTTATTTTAAAGACAACTGCAAGTGTCACTCTGGTCAACCATTCATTAATCAAAATCAATTTATTAAAATAATACTGACTTGAATTAGCAATTTTGTATATATATATTTTTTTAAGATTTTATTTATTTATTTGACAGAGAGAGAGACAGCAAGAGAGGGAACACAGGCAGAGGGAGTGGGAGAGGGAGAAACAGGCTTCCCGCCGAGCAGAGAGCCCGATGCAGGGCTCAATCCCAGGACCCTGGGATCATGACCTGAGCCGAAGGCAGATGCTTAACGACTGAGCCACCCAGGCGCCCCTCAATTTTGTATTTTTTATTTGATATAGGAAATCAGCAAATACTTTTGAGAATACGTTGTATATGAAAGGTAATGATCAGCATGATCCCAGCAAGATCCAAAAGAAGCCTATATCTGGGAACACAGAGATGCGTGAAAATGTTGCAATATTGTGGAATCTCAGATCTTTATGTCTTGGATCCTTATCTCTGCCATTATTCCATTCTAGCCATTTTATCCTAATAACAATAATGTTTGCCACTCAGTTTAAGGAATGCTATGAATATTATCTTGGTTTATTTTGAAATTTAGATAAAATGGACAAACTCCTAGCAAAAGATAACTTACCAAGATGACTCAAGAAAAAATGGAAAACTGGGGTGGCCTGGGTGGCTCAGTCGTTAAGCGTCTGACTTCGGCTCAGGTCATGATCTCAGGGTCCTGGGATCGAGCCCCACATCCGGCTCCCTGCTCAGCGGGAAGCCTGTTTCTCCCTCTCCCACTCCCCCTGCTTGTGTTCCCGCTCTCTCTCTCTGTGTCTCTCTGTCGAATAAATAAATAAAATCTGAAAAAAAAGAAAAAATGGAAAACCTTTAACTATTATAAATTGAAGTTGTAGTTCTCTTCCAGAAAACACCATGCCCAGATGAATTTCAAGATATAGCCTAAGGTTTTATTTATTTTTCTCTTTTTTTTTTTTCAAGTTTTTATTTAAATTCCAGTTAGTTTGCATACAGTATAATACTAGGTTCAGGTATAGAATTTAGTGATTCATCACTTACATACAACACCCGTTGCTCATCACTACAAGTACCCTCCTCATCACCCATTTAACCCATCCTCTTTCCCCTCCAGCAACCCTCAGACCCTCAGTGTGTTAAGAGTCTGTTTCCAGGGGCGCCTGGGTGGCTCAGTCGTTAAGGGTCTGCCTTCGGCTCAGGTCATGATCCCAGGGTCCTGGGATCGAGCCCCACATGGGGCTCCCTGCTCAGCGGGAAGCCTGCTTCTCCCTCTCCCAATCCCCCTGCTTGTGTTCCCTCTCTCGCTGTGTCTCTCTCTGTCAAATAAATCTTTAAAAAAAAAAAAAGGGTCTGTTTCCAGCCTAAGGTTTTAGAATCAGTTATAAATTCCACTTTTCCATGCTATTGGAAACCCCCATTAAGAAGGTGATTGCATAGTTTACATTTTCATTTCTTGGCCTTCCTGACATGGATCTTTATTAAAGGGACCTAGTTGTCCAAGTTACTCTTCATTAGCTCCCACTCCCTTTCTTCTCTCTTGCCTTTTCTCTCATTTCTTCTTCGTAGTCAGCAAGAGTCAGAAAGGACTTTCCCATTGTTTAGAGACTTATTTCCTCTGCAGATTCTGCTCATCTTTCTATCCACTTATCCAGTATTTTGTGAGGGATTGATGGGGGACAGGAGTGCTGCTCAGCACCTTGGGATTTAAAAGATGGTACCTTCCCTCAGAGAGCTCACAGTCCATCCCTGTTAAAACTGTAATGTGGGCTGGATGCTGCAATAGAGTAATAGAGTGCTGTCAAGCAGACGAGGGCTTGATTAATTCTTTCTAGGGAACAGGGTCACAGTGGCTTTGTGGAAGCAATTCATTTGAACTGGATAGGGAAGGATTAATAACATTTCAAGAAGCAGAGGGAAAAAAAACCCAAAACAGATAAAAGGTGGGTATTCCAGGAAGCAGGAAATGTCTTGAATGATCACAGAGGCATGAGAGTACAGGAGGGACTCCGTGGTGAGCAATGGCTGAAGTGTAAGTGCACTGGAAAGCTGTGGCCATAAAGGAGGCTAAAGAAGTATGTTGATGTCAGATACTGAAGGGTTTCTGTCTAGTCCTTCTTCCTCTTCTTCTTTTTTTAAGATTTTTATTTGAGAGAAAGAGAGAGCATGAGCAGGGGAGGGACAGAGGGAGAGGGAGAAGCAGACTCTCCGTTGAGCAGGGAGTACAACGTGGGGCTCGATCCCAGGACCCTGGGACCATGAACTGAGCTGAAGGCAGCCGCTTAACTAACTGAGCCACCCAGGCGACCCATTAGTCTCAGTCCTTCTAAAATCCTTAACTCACCTTCAATTCTCAGAGGAAAAATTCCAGGTTTTTCTCTGTGTCAGGTGTCAGTCAGTAAGACTGAGATTTGGTTATACAGTTTTACCTTAGTGCTGAAGACCAGTCTTTATCTGGTTTAATTACTGGGAGGCAGCATTCTGAATGTCCTGTAGCTGTTCTAGGCTTTCAGAGATGGTATTTGAGCTCGGTGTTTTGGAAAAATAAAAAGTAGCTCCTTCCTACCAAAAGGGTCAGGAATGCTCAGCTTCATTAGCAGTCATCAGGGAAATGCAAGTTAAAACTACAATGATACAGGGGCGCCTGGGTGGCTCAGATGGTTAAGCATCTGAATTCGGGGGGTACCTGGGTGGCTCAGTCATTGGGCGTCTGCCTTCGGCTCAGGTCATGATTCCAGGGTCCTGGGATCGAGCCCTGCATCGGGCTCCCTTGGGAGGGAGCCTGTTTCTCCCTCTCCCTCTACTGTTCCCCCTGCTTGTGCTCTCTCGCTCTCTCTGTCAAATAAATAAAATCTTCAAAAACAAAACAAAAATAAAACTACAATGATGCACTCTTTTATGTCCATCAGATTGGCAAAAATTAAAGTCTGACAAAAGATGCTGGCAAGGATATGAAGCAACCAGAACCTGGCAAGCAGAAGTGTAAACCATTTTGGAAAACAATTTGGCATTATCTCAAAAATTGAAGACTTACATACCCCATGACCCAGCAATTCCACTCCTAGGTGTCTACCCTTAAGACAGGGATGCGTGGGTGGCTCATTCGGTTGGGCATCTGCCTTTGGCTCGGGTCATGATCCAGAGATCCTGGGATCGAGTTCCACATTGGGCTCCCTGCTCAGCGGGGAGCCTGCTTCTCCCTCTGCCTGCTGCTCCCCCGCTCCCCCTGCTTGTGCTCTCTCTTTCTCTCTGATAAATAAATAAATAAAATCTTAAAAAAAAAAAGAACTCTTACACATATGTACCTGGAGACATGTACAAAAATGTCCATAGCAACACTGTTGGTGATAGCAAAAATGCAAAAATTCCAAACTGGGAGAAATCCCAGTATCTATCATGTTTAGATTAGATAAATAAATCATGGTATAGCCATACAGTAGAATACCATATAACAGTGGAAATGACTAAATTGCAGCTATAGCAGCATGAATGAATTTCAACAGATAGACTGAAAGATTATAGAAGAATGTACGTTAGATTCACATAAAGTTCAGAAACATGGGAAACTAAACTGTGTTTACAGATACAGATATGATAAAACTATAAAGAAAAATGAGGGAATGGTCATCATTTCTGGATAGTGTTATCAGAGTGAAAGGGAAGGAGATAGGTTTGGGGAGAGTCATGCAGGGGACTTTAAAGCTAATGATGACATTCTTAAACTAGGCGGTAGGTACACTGATATTTGCTATATTATGATTTTTTTTTAAGTTTGTTTGCTTGTTTATTTAAGTAATCTCTGTACCCAACGTGGGGCTTGAACTCCGCGACCCTGAGATCAAGTCACATGCTCTTCAGACTGAGCCAACCAAGCGCCCCACCATGATTCTTTATACCTTACATGTGTTTGTTTTTTTTTAATTTTTGTGTCTGTAAGTTTTAAAGCATTAAGGTAAGGTTGTTGATATTGGACCTAGTCTGGTATTCCCCCTAGTAATACTTTCACAAACAAATTTTTCAGAATGTAAAGACTGAGGCCCAGAGAGATTAAGTAATTTAATTGTTGAAGAGGGAAAGCTTATCAGTGACATCCTGGTCTCAAACTCTGTACAGAGCACTCTCTGTCACTTTATGTTGCAACTCTCCCATTATGTAGATTCTGTCGATCAATTAGAAGTGCTTCCACTTGGATTACTGCCTCAGTCTTTCACCCCTTCATGCAGTATGTTCTCCACACTCCTGCCAGAGAGAGCTTTCTAAATGCAAATCCGATCATGTCACTCTCTGGCCTCAATCTTAAATAGTTCCCAATAGCCTTCAGCACACTCCAAGTGCTGTTAGTGCAGCATGCAAGGCTCTCTGTGCCTCGGCTTCCGTCGGCCTTATTAGCTTCATCACTCATGACTCCTTGTACTTCAGCCACACCACGCTATTCGCTGGTCTTGGAACATTGTTTGCCTCTGCACACACTGCTGCCTCCATCTGCAGCTTCTTCTCTTAACTAAATTTTTTGTCCTTTAAGACACACCCCCCTTTTTTTTTAAATAAAGATACCCTTTCTTAATGACTCTTTCTCTGCTCTCAGCCTCCCCCAGTCTGAGCTGGATGCCTCCATTAAAACCTTGAACTTAACGTTTATAGTCACACTTATCACAGAATATTTTTGTCCCCTTCAGTAGCTTTCAAGCTTCATGAGGGCAGGGGCATTGTTGAATTTATCCCCAGTGTGTGGCACAGTGCCTGGTATATAAGGTTCATGGAAGGAAGGAAGGGAGGGAGGGGAGGGGAGGGAGGGAGGGAGGGAGGAAAAAATAAGTGGATATCATTTTATACAGATCTCACATATAGTTAGAAGTTGTCATTTGTCTGCCAGATTCTCATCAGCTCTATCTGTATTTATAAAGGCAGGAAGGGAGGAAAAGAAAGAAAGGAAGGCTAGTGGATGGGTAAGTTGGTGGGGACAAAGTACTGGGGGGAGCAAGAAGCTGATTTGGTGGGGAAAGGAAAGTTTCAGAGGCTTATTAACGTTTTAGGCCACATGCCTGGAGATTTTAATGACAGCCTGGATTTCTTTCAAGCCTGGATATGTGCTGATTTTCATGACTTACCTATTTTGACCTTCCTTAGCCTTTTTAGAAGTGTGTCTCCTTTGGCTGATAACTCTTATCATTTTTCTCTCTTTACATTAGAAGGTAAGAGCTTTGAGGTACATGAATAAAAGGGAGGTGGCAGATAACTCATGTTGGTTGGGGTGACCTTGTTTTTAATTTTTAAAAATTTTTATTATTTTTTCCTTGGTTTTTAATTTTAATTTTTTAAGATTTTATTTATTTATTCGAGAGAAAGAGAGCATGCACAAGTGGGGGGAGGAGCAGAGGGAGAGGCAGACTCCCCGCTGAGCAGGGAGCCCAATGACTCAGGTCTCCATCCAGGACTCCGGAATCATGACCTGAGCCAAAGGCCAGACGCTCAACTGACTGAGCCACCCAGGTGCCCCGGTTTTTAATTTTTAATGTCTCACTCTGCTCTGTACCAGATTAGACCACAGGTCATTTCCTACAAGAGTGTATGTAGGGGGCGCCTGGGTGGCTCAGTCGTTAAGCATCTGCCTTCGGCTCAGGTCATGATCCCAGGGTCCTGGGATCGAGCCCCGCATCGGGCTCCCTGCTCGGCGGGAAGCCTGCTTCGCCCTCTCCCACTCCCTCTGCTTGTGTTCCCTCTCTCGCTGTGTCTCTCTCTGTCAAATAAATAAATAAAATCTTAAAAAAAAAAAAAAGAGTATATGTAGATCCTGTCTTAGGATCTGGTGAGCTACCAGGAATCTTAATTCTAAAACAGAGGTTGAACTTGGGCTATTCAAATTGGGTTCTCTTCCCTCAGAAAGCAGTACTATAAGACTGGAGGTCCAGATACCTTCCCTATCCTCACCTTCATGAGGGCCAGAGCACAAGAGCCGCTAACTTCATTCATTTGGTTAATATTTATTGAGCATTCTCTCTGTGCCTAGCATGGTGGTGGGCACTAGGATTAGACATGATTGATCACCAGCCTTAAGGAATTCACAATCTAGTGGGAGAGCAAGTAAGAAAATCAGTCATTTTAGTGCAGTTTGGTGTGGATAGGCATGCACAGGGTGTTATGGAAGTTTAAAGAGTATGTGGGGAGAGACATCAAGCTCCTTTGGGGCAAGGCATGTCAAGAGACATTTCACTTGAACTCCATTTTGGAAGACCTTAGAAGTTGTTGAGGGCGTAGTGGGTGGTCACACTTGAGCAAAAGTATGGAGGCAAGGGAGAGAACATGATGCAGTGGGGAGTCATGGGAGGGTCTATGGGACTTCAGGGAAGGGTATGTATATATGAAGATGTGGTAGGAGAGGAGACTGGAGCCATATAAAGGGACCGTATTGTGAATGACCTTTTCTACTTTCCTAAATAAAAGGAATTATCAGTAGAAGTGTTTTCATTCATCCAGTGTTAAATGTTTAGTGTTTCTCTTACTGTTGTCTCTTGAGCAACTGAGTTTTATTATGTTTTATTACTTTGATTTGTTCTTTTTATGATACGTGAATTTGGAGCCCTCTTTCTTTTTATGCTTTAGATGAGTTCACTTTAGGTACCATCTAGTCAAACCCCACACTCAGGCATTGTGGAATAGATGACGCATTCCTTTTAAGGCAGCTTGGAAGTAGGAGGATTTAAATGACCTTCAAAGACTAATGTCAGGCCCCCATGTCAATGTCACTGCAATTCATGCATGCATGGAGAGTAGGAAAGAGAACTTAATTATGGAGGAGGGGAATCGTAACCCTGCTTGAATGGGTAGTTGAAAGTCCTGGGCCCGCCCCTTAGCCTCAAAAAAGGACTTTCTTACATTTGCTGCCAAAGAGGTCATAGGGAGAGCCCAGATAAATACCATCCTCCCTCGGGTGTGTGAGCCAGTCTTATTCTTTTGCTTCCACAGGTGCAGAATAGGTTTACCAAATAGTATTCTGATCTCCATTGAACAGAATTTGGCATCTTATTGTTCTTTTCCAGAAAATCAATCCCTTTAAAGCATGGAACATGGCAATTTTAGGTCAGCAGGCATTTAAAGACACCTTTTTAACTTTGAAGTGCTGGCCTAATAAGATATATTTTGTACAAAAATACCAGTGTTACCAAGATGAAACTGGAATCATTTAAATCCTGAAAGGGGCTAAGTTTTAGCTGCTGGTACACCTTTTACCTGTGAAATTACTTGTTGTCTTTTAATGGTGCTGTCCTTCTGGAGGACTGTGATCATCATCAGATACCATCTCCATTCCTTCTGCTAACCTTTGGTAACTGTTCAGAATCCATTACAGTGTTCGGAGATGAAGGTACCCACAGTGACCCATGTCACTATCCTTTCAGACCGTAAAGTAGCTTTCCATAGTTAGCCTGGATGACAGCAGAAGTCAGCCTTATGTAGTCAGGAACCGCTCCAACGTGGCTACAGTCCGAATGACCAAAGGAGTTAGTAATAGTCACCCTCCTCCATTTCATTAATTTGTTTTGGGAAGTGGTATCCGTGAGGCAGAGCTGCATTTTTGGTTCATTAATACAGGGTCTGAACAGGAAAATCTATTTCTCGCTCTCTCTTTTTTTTTTTAGATTTTTATTTATTTATTTATTTGACAGAGACACATCGAGAGAGGGAACACAAGCAGGGGGAGTGGGAGAGGGAGAAGCAGGCTTCCCGCTGAGCAGGGAGCCTGATGCAGGACTTGATCCCAGGACCCCAGGATCATGACCTGAGCCAAAGGCAGACGCTTAACGACTGAGCCACCCCGGCGCCCCAGGAAAATCTATTTCAGTGAAATCCTTGAGAGTTGCTGAAAACACATAATGCTTCTTAGTACTTGATTTTTTTTTTTTTTTTTTTAAGTAATTTGTACCTCTACGCCCAACGTGGGGCTTGAACTTACAGCCTGAGATCAAGAGTCTCATGCCCTACTGACTGAGCCAAGCAGGCACCCTGCTCCTTAGTACTTTAAATAGAGCTTTTCCTTTGGAGGGAAAGTGCTGTACAGACACGGCCCTGGTTGTTAACCTGTACAACATAAATATATAGTTCTTGCTGTTTCTAAAGTTTAGAAAAAGTTCTGTGTTAATCTAAATAAAGTTTATTTTTTCTAAATATACATATCTTTTTATTTTATTTTATTTTTTTTTTAGAGAGAGAGAGTATGCACGTGGGGTGGTGGAAGGAGAGGGGGAGAGAGAATCCCAAGCAGGCTCCACGCCCAGCACTGAGCCCAACGTGGGCTCAGTCTCACGACTCTGAGATTATGACCTGAGCTGCAATCAAGAGTCGGTTGCCTAACCGACTGAGCCACCCAGGAGCCCCTCAATAAGTGTTGTTTTAAGATATGAATATATATTTAGGGTCACCTGAGTGGCTCAGTCGGTTAGGTAACCGACTCTTGATTGCAACTCAGGTCATAATCTCAGGATCGTGAGATTGAGCCCATGTTGGACTCGGTGCTGGGTGTGGAGCCTGCTTGGGATTCTCTCTCCCTCTCCCTCTGCCTCCGACACCCCATGTGCGTGCCCTCTCTCTGTCTCTCTAAAAAACAACAACAACACTCAGTGATAGATTTTGGTAGGATGTAGAAAAACAAAGTACAATCTTCTTAATTCCTCATCTGTGTAAGCCTTTTCTCTCCATTTTAATAGAAGTTTTTCAGTGCACAGACCGTGGCAGAGCCCATTTTCAAAGCAGTTCATAGAGATGTAGCTTTGCAATTTATTTGCCCTTGGTCACCAAAAAAGAGTAAAAACCAAAGAACCAGATGGCTGCTGAGGGAAAATGTAACAGCAAACTTGAAGGGCTAGAGACCAGAGAGCAAGGAGAATGCTTGGGGTGGTCTTAGGGAGCTAAGATGGTAGTAACAGAATATAAATTAGGTAATGGAAAATTTAGGCTACTATACCCAAAGACATGCTTCTGACAAATTCTGGCTTGGAATTGTCTTTCTAAGTAAAGCTTCTGTGATTATTGGAATGCCACAGAATTCATCTCTTGGCTTTTTGTCCCAGAAGGCACTAGAAACAGACCCTTTAACATGATTTATGACAGACAAGAAATACCAGTTCAGTTAGGGCAGGTGGTATTTAATTACCCCTCTCTGTGGAGTGGGGCTGTTCTCACTTCAATTGTTTGTAGGTGAAATCACAACAAAGATCCATAAAGTACAGCTTTATATAAGTATATTTATAATTTTAAATTTATTTTATTTATTTTAAAGATTTTATTTATTTATTTGACGGAGAGAGACACAATGAGAGAGGGAACACAAGCAGAGGGAGTGGGAGAGGGAGAAGCAGGCTTCCCGCCGAGCAGGGAGCCCGATGCAGGGCTTGATCCCAGGACCCTGGGATCATGACCTGAGCCGAAGGCAGACGCTTAATGACTGAGCCACCCAGGCGCCCCTATAAATATACTTTTTATTTTTTTAGATATTTTATTTATCTATTTGACAGAGAGAGACACAGTGAGAGAGGGAACACAAGCAGGGGGAGTGGGAGAGGGAGAAGCAGGCCCCCCGCCGAGCAGAGAGCCCGATGCGGGGCTCGATCCCAGGACTCCGGGATCATGACCCGAGCCGAGGGCAGACGCCCAACGACTGAGCCACCCAGGCGCCCCTATAAATATACTTTTTAAAAGAGACATCGGTTTCTTGCATTTTTCTAATGTCAAAGGTTAATTTAAAATATTAATGCTGAAAAGATTAATTTAAGATATTAAATCTACTAGGCAAGAATACATGTACATATTGTAATTACTTCCTTTTTACAATTAAAGTAATTGGATTATATTTAATGAGCTATTTACATTTAATAATTAAAAAAGACTTATCTTTTCAGTATTCCCCATATGCAAAAAGAGATGGGGAAAACTCACTTCTGATATAATTATCTTTACTTGGGCTAAAAAGGGAAAACAACTATGCTTTTTTGGAAAAAGAGTCAGAAGAATATTATTTTAAAGTATACATACACAGTTTAGGAATTACCCATAGGAATGTGTTTTGGTTCATTGTAAAAGAAGATAAAAGATTAGATGCTTAAAAAAAAAAAAAATCCCTGATGACAAGATTTGATGAGCCAAACAGTGCACAGAGAATGAAACTTAAAGTGATTTTCAGGGACCCCGTAGATAAAAGTAACTCGTCAGAAGTGATGGAACCCCAAATGCCTGGCTGTTTGAAAACAGGAGTTTGTTTGAAAGGCAGTAGCATCTGAGCATGTTATCTGAGGCTGGCACTTTAAATGAGCCAGTGTTTATGTTGTTTAAAGTGAAAGATGTGAAGCCCCTGAGCAGCTGGCTAAAATTGGGTCTAGAGAGGGAGAAAGCAGTGTGTTATCCTCATTAACACCATTTCAGTTCTAGGGTAAATATGTCAGGAAGGCTTTCTTGTGTTAGCATGCAGTCTTTTTTTCAAGGGAGAAGAAACTAGTCTGGGTTTGGTGGCACTTGTGTATGAAAATGAGAAATCTGAGCATATTTATCTAACTTCTTGATTTGGGTGTTTTGTGAAGAGTCAGTGTGGTGTCATGGCAAAGGCATAAACTTTTGACATGGATGGACCTGGGTTTAAAAGCTGACTGTGTGGGGTGCCTGGGTGGCTCAGTCGTTAGGCATCTGCCTTCGGCTCAGGTCATGATCCCAGGGTCCTGGGATTGAGCCCCGCGTCGCCCCTCGTTGGGCTCTCTGCTCAGTGGGAACCTGCTTCTCCGTCTCCCACTCCCCCTGCTTGTGTTCTCTCTCTCGCTGTCTCTCTGTCAAATACATAAATAAAAATCTTTTAAAAAATTAAAAAATAGGGGTGGCTGGGCGGCTCAGTCGTTAAGTGTCTGCCTTAGGTTCAGGTCATGATCCCAGGGACCTGGGATCGAGCCCCGCATCGGGCTCCCTGCTCAGCGGGAGGCCTGCTTCTCCCTTTCCCACTCCCCCTGCTTGTGTTCCTGCTCTCGCTATCTCTGTCTGTCAAATAAATAAATAAAACCTTTTAAAATTTTTTGAAAAAAAAAAGATAAAAGCTGACTGTGTGATTTTGATAAAGTTACAAAACTGCTCTTAGTTTTAGTTCTCTCCCCTGTAAAATCAGAACACTAATACTTACCTTACAATACTGTTTTGAGGATTAGAGATATATAAGAAAATGTGAATAAATACTGGGCATGTTTTAGGAATTCAGCAAACATTTATTGAGCAGACACTATAATAATACAAAGAAGTTTTAAGAATCCCACCCTTAGCTGCTGTTGTTACTACTACTTCTGTTAGGTTTCAAGATATTTTGTTTTGGGCGCCTGGGTGGCTCAGTTGGTTAAGCGACTGCCTTCGGCTCAGGTCATGATCCTGGAGTCTCCGGATCGAGTCCCGCATCGGGCTCCCTGCTCAGCAGGGAGTCTGCTTCTCCCTCTGACCCTCCCCCCTCTCATGTGCTCTCTCTCGCTCTCTCAAATAAATAAATAAAATCTTTAAAAAAAAAAAAAAAAAGATATTTTGTTTTTTCCATTCCTGTACTCAAAGAATTGTATACTCCAAAAATCAGTACTACAAAATAGAACGTAGTGACTGCCATGAAAGAGGTTCCTAATACCTCTTTGGCGCTTTTGGAAAGGGTGAAATGACTTCAGACTAGAAGAGTCAAGGAAGGCTTCTTAGAAGTGGTGACATTTGCCTTGGGCCTTTAAGATGAAAGGATTTTTTTTTAAAGAAATGCCACAATCCAGATAATAGTCCCTTTGAGACTGTTTTTCTTTCAAAGTACGTAAAGTGAAAATACTGAATTGATTCTTGACTATGATTTGGAAGACTGATACCCTATATCTTAATCTTTAAAATTGGTATAATATAAGCAGAGGCCATCCATTTCTTTCCCAGCATTTGTCTCCACACTCCCAGAGAGCCTGTCTCAGAAGGTAAGAGACCCACCTACTACTTGGCCTCCACTGAGACTGAAGAAAAGAGGACCAATTACGAGAGCCCTTTGTGTAGTATTCAGTGCTGTTCAGTCTGACCTGCTGTCCTTAAATTATTTCATTACCACTAGGAGGTGAGTCCAAACAAACTCAGCATTCCTTTGAATTAATAGTAATGAGAGCTGTCAGTTACTGAGTACCTATTGGGTGTTAGACATCCCTCTAGAAGGCGTACATACGTTATCTTATTTTCTCTTTAGGACCATTGTATGAGGTAGGCTTTATTTTTCCCATTGTACAGATGAGGCTCAGAGAGATTAATCAGCACAAAATCATATAACTAGTGGCTCAGGAAATCTTGAATCCCTTCCCGGAACATGCATCTGGGTTCACCAACATATATTGATTTTTGAAGGTGGTAAGTACCTATATGAGTAGTAGCTTTAAGAAAAGAACTTTCTGTCATTGTTCTCAATTCTGATCATTCAAAAAATTAATTAAATATGTTATTCAAATATGTTATATGCTTATAGTGATGGTATTCTACCTGTTCGCAGTGCTTTTTTGTTTGTTTGATTTCAGGATACCTACTTTTTCCTGTTGTTCCTAAAAGTACTCCATACTATATACTAGAAAATAAATTGAAATTAATCTGACTTTAAGAATTTTATAATATTTCTTTATTATTGAGGGACTTGCAAAAGTACAGTGGAAATCAACCCTGACCTAAACAGGAAGCACAGGGCTGTGATCCCTGTGAGAAGGAAAATAAAGGAGGCGGGCCCTGTGATTACCCTGGCTTTCTCTCTAGATGTCTCTTCTAACCATGGAGCAGGGAGGGGGATTCCAAGCAGAGCACACTGGTCTTGCTGAACTGAAGAGACAGATTATAGTTCAAGGGAAGCTGAGGCAACTGAAAGCTCTGTGGGTGAGTTCTGGAAAGGGGGAAGAGATAAAGAAGAACTGCCTAGAAATCTCAGAGTCTCCTTGAATCTTTGCTGACCACACACATGACTGGGGTCACACTGAGGGCGATTGGGGAAAGAGTGACCAGGAAGATGTGAGCTAACTGGTTCCCAGATCAGGGAGGTGTTTGAGTTCCTACCAGCAAGAGTGGAAAGCCCATGGTGCTCACCGAGAGCATCCTGTATTGATCGCAGAGGGGCCACATCTTTGCCCTGGGGCTAAAATATCCATAGAGTATAGGTACTCTAGAGCCACCGTAACAGAGCTTAAAAACAAGCCTCACAGGTACCAAACTGAACCAAAAGTAATTTAACTGCCTACCAGAATAAAGTCCAACCCTTTTGAAACCAAGACAACAATGCTAGAACTTATAACCCCAAGATCAAGAGTCGCATGTTCTCCCAACTGAGCCAGCCAGATGCCCCTAGACGTATTTTTTAAATTAAGTTTTTAATTTTAATTCCAATATAGTTAACATACAGTGTTTTATTAGTTTCAGGTGTATAATATAGCAATTCAGCAGTCCTGTACATTACTCAGGATTCATCGTGATAAGTGTACTGCTCTTTGTTATATCCAAATCCTGCCCAGATCTTTATTCCAGGAAGTCTGTTCAGTCCCTTCGGTTCACAGTGATCTTTTCATCCTTTCTATTGTCATCATTGACTGCATCATTCATTTGATAACTGAACTTCTATTTATTTGCTGTATTGTTACTTAACTGTGGTTTTATGTCTCCTCAATTAAATTATAAGCTCTTGGAGTCAAGGGACAGATTTATACTTCTTTGTGTCTTTTAGTGTCTACTTGATAAATATTCATTGATTGATAAGGGTACCATAATTAACCATTAATACAACCTGAAACTTATTAATAATTTTGTTTAATGGTTGAGAGAACCACATATAAAAACATTTAGAACAGTGCCTTGCACATAGTTAAATGCTAGATATGTGTAGAACTAGTACTTCCACTACTACTACTATAACTACTACTACAATAATCCCTACAACTTTTTTTTTTAAGTAAGCTGTATGTCCA
Source organism: Halichoerus grypus (assembly GCF_964656455.1). Taxonomy (NCBI): domain Eukaryota; kingdom Metazoa; phylum Chordata; class Mammalia; order Carnivora; family Phocidae; genus Halichoerus; species Halichoerus grypus. The sequence goes on from NC_135716.1 coordinate 167,227,097, forward strand.
ATGTGGGGTTTGAATTCATGGCCCCAGGATCAAGAGTCACATGCTCTACCAACCAAGTCAGCCAGGCGCCCATCACTATGACTATTATTATAATTATTTTTGTGCCATGCACTGTGTTAAGTATTTCATACATGCATTATTTCATTTTTCTTCACAGCAGTCTTACAAACTAGGAATCATTATACTATAACAGATTAGGAAACAGATTTCACTGCTTGCCAAGGTCCCAAAGCTAAAATTCGGCAGTAGTAAGTTGAAACCCATTCCTCTGTGTCGTGCTGTCCATGCTCTTGCTGTTCTACACCACTGCTAATTAGATTTTGAGGGTTTTGGTAACTGCCTAGTAAACTGAGGGTAGAAAGAAAAGAATGGGTACTTACTTTCCCTCTGCTCAAGGACTTTTCCTTATAAATCCCATCTTTTGAGTGGTGAATAGACCTTGTGAGAGGAAGTAGATGTACAGCTGCCCTTTGCTGCTGACTCTCAGTCAGTTGCTGGCGGCTTGACCCTTAGTGACAGATGAGTGTGTGACACTTTTTCAGGAATGAATTCCTGTTACAGCTGGCAGAATAGAACAGTTGATATGGAATTGCATGGCAGTTTGCTCCATAATTCCACTCCCTTGTGTTCAGATGCGGTTGTGATTGCTAGGTCTCTCTCCTTACACTGGTGTATTAACAGTCCCATCCAGGACTGCTGCTTCTGTCTGCTCCATGACCACACGGTGTGTTTGTATGTTGCTCTGAGCTGTCAGCAAAACATTTTGCTGAATCTCCTTTTTTGTTGTTGCTCTGCAACCTTTTTTCCCCTGGCCTTTCTCAGTTGTGTAAAGTCAGTTTCTTTTTTGGCCTTTCCATCCCAGAGAGGGAGCAGTTACCCCAGAGAGAAGCTTGAAATACGAAGTGAGGCATCATAGAGATTAAAATGAAGAGTTAGGGGTGCCTGGCTGACTCAGTCGGAAGAACATGCGACTCTTGATCTCAGGGTTGTGAGTTCGAGCCCCACACTGGGTGTAGAAATTACTTAAAAATAAAATTTAAAAAAAAATAAAAATAAATGAATGGTTAGACAGCTGGCAGGATGAAAGGAGACTCAGTGTCTGATATGTGATTCAGCTCTGAATATCTCCTTCCTCCCTCTTATTCAAACGTGCCTCTGTATCTAATCAGTGCTTGCTCCAGTGACTTGTCTGTAGGGATCTTAACCTAGTCCAGTACTCACTGCTACTTGCAAGAACCAGGAAAGAAAGGTTACACTTAAACCCCATCCTCTTTGCCTTTGAGTAAGGTAGTAAAGTGGGATTAGATATTCTTCCGTAAAAACCAGCAGTGTGTTCCCAAATGTAGCACAAGCACAGGTACTTGGAGAGGAATGGGTTTTTTTTTTGTTTTTGTTTCTTGTTTTTTAAGATTTTATTTATTTGAGAGAGAGAGAGAGCATGCACCAGCAGGGTGAGGGGCAGGCAGAGGGAGAGGGAGAAGCAGGCTCCCCACCGAGCAGGGAGCCCGACGTGGGGCTTGACCCCAGGACCCTGGGACCATGACCCAAGCCGAAGGCAGACCCTTAACCTACCTACTGTTAACCAAGTACCCTTGGAGATCACTCTTTCTGTCTTTGGTGATAAATAAAAAAGGAAGCTTTTATAAATGAAGGACACTTTATTAGGGCTTGTGTCAGGTGTTGGCATATTTCTAGTAATCTTGGCTCTGAATGAATTGATTTGTAGAAGGTTTGGTACTTTTGTGTGTTCGTGTTTGTTTTTCAGAGCAGCTTAGTTGTTTTTCTTGTTAAACTTTTGTGATTTTTTTTTCTTTCCAATTTTTTATTTTTTTTATTTTATTTTAATTTTTTTTAAAGATTTTATTTATTTATTTGACAGAGAGAGATACAGCGAGAGAGGGAACACAAGCAGGGGGTGGGAGAGGGAGAAGCAGGCTCCCCACTGAGAAGGGAGCCTGATGTGGGACTCGATCCCAGGACCCTGGGATCATGACCTGAGCCGAAGGCAGACGCTTAACCGACTGAGCCACCCAGGCACCCTCCAATTTTTTATTTAAATTCTAGTTAAACTCCTGTGTGAATTTAATGCTGAATTAATGACTATAGCTGAAAGAAATCTGGTACTTGAGTACCCACAAATACCAGGGGTAAGATTTCTCCGTTTCTGAGTAAAATCATTCAAAATTTATATGTATTCAATCCGTAAAAGTAAGCCCATTTAGATGGATAGTTTGGAGTATTTCAAGCCATTGCATTTTGATGAATTGGGTATTGCTAGAAATTGGCATTAGATTGGGAATGTGAAATGAACTTTGTGTTTGTGACTGGAAGTAATCAGTGATAACATTGTAGATCCTGTGTATTTTAAGTGGTTACAACAGGGAACTTGGGCCAGGGTAGAGATATAAGAAATATTTTATGTGGGGGCGCCTGGGTGGCTCAGTCGTTAAGCGTCTGCCTTCGGCTCAGGTCATGATCCCAGGGTCCTGGGATCGAGCCCCTCATCGGGCCCCCTGCTTGCCAGGAAGCCTGCTTCTCCCTCTCCCACTCCCTCTGCTTGTGTTCCCTCTCTCGCTGTGTCTCTCTCTGTCAAATAAATAAATAAAATCTTGAAAAAAAAATTTTTTTATGTGAATAAACCTTTTATTTAGAGATCAGAATACTTTGCAAACAGAATTACAGTTTATTTTATTTTATTTTCAAAATTTCAGTTTAATAAACATCTTTTGAGCATTTTTTTAGTGCAGCCCAAAGCTGAACTAGAAGAATGAATTGAAATTTTTTCCCCATTTGCCAGTCATCATTAGATTAAGAACTAGAATCCAGGTTTCCAACTCTGCTATTCAAATGTATTTTCTTTGGACAACCAGACGATCACACTGAAAAAGAACCTCATTTTGGCCATTTAAGAGGTGGTCTTCTATGGAATAGTTGATATAGAAAAAACCGATTTTAGAGGCTAAAGTGATCCCCCAGTTTTAGCTTTAAGAGCAAAGCTATGATTAGAGCCTAAAGAGTAATAAAGGTAAGAACAAAAGGTGGTATTGCCCCCAAAAGGTCATAGAATGTTATGGAATTACCAGGTGTGAGTGGTTCTTGATAGATGTACAGTGTGCTCAAGGAATAAGATACTGGAATTCAGTAGTCCTGTTTCCTGGGCCACTTTCCCCAAACCAAATCAAGACAAGAAGGAGCCTTAGATTTATTGAATGTAGGTTCATAGCCATTGTCATTACTTTAGGAAATTGGAAATTTCTCCTGGTTTTAGATCACAAATAAGCTTTTTTTGGTTCTTTGTCCACTATAGGAGTTCCATTTCTGTCTCGCTATGTATCTCTTTTAGACATTACTCTAGTGACCTAAACTGATTTGTAATTCCTTGTGTTTGGAGGGAGTCTAGTTATATTTGTAGGTTCAGCCTCACCCTGTATTTCAACAGGAAGTGGGTGGGTGCTTAAGTCTATAATGAGGCGTTCTTCCTTGTGCTTGCTGCATGGTAGTGAGGACTGCTGTATGCAACAGTAAATTCATACTTCTTTAAACATTTTAGTAGACAGATTTAGATTACAGTAAGCCTGTGTATTGTCTGTTATTTTGAAATAAAATTATTATTTGACTTTTCAATTGAAATTTTTAAACCCCTGTGGAATGCATATTCTTTAACATAAAGAAATTTGTCTCTTGAAAGAAGAAACTGGTCTACAAAGTAAAGCTCTTCTCATATGCCCCCATCCAAAGTGCTGTTAACTATAGAACAGTGGGAAATGCTGAAGTGAAAGCAGAAGTCCTAATTGCCACACATATAACATCCCCACATGTTCTCATCCCCTGCTACTGCTGATCAGCATTTTGGGGGGGTGTTTCAAAGAGGAACTGCCTTGAGAAGCATTTCTGTTGTTATGGTTATTGCTATAGCTCAGATATACTTACTTTTGGATGCAACCATAGAAATCTGCAGGTGTTATCAGTGACCTTGGCTATAACTGAACTATTGTATATTTATTTATAATAAACGTCTAGTAATAAATATTACTGCCAGAATGAGCGGTCATCTGTCTTCTGCCCTGGTAATGACAGGAATTCAGAGTGGGATACAGATGAATACGCCTTTCCTCAAATGTAGCCTTCCTTCATTACCTTCTTCCTTCCTCTCAGTCCTTCTCACCTCACCCCACTTCTGCCTCAGGGTGTTGGGATCAGAGTTGTAAGAAAGTAGGGCAGATCTCAAAGTCTCCTTTTGACTTCACACTGACCACATATGATATATAAATATTTCATGATAACTTCTAATTTACAGACTTGTAGAATCTTACTGTGCAAGGGACCTGAGAGAACACCTCATCCAGTTTCCAGTTCAAAGCATGAATCCCACCGTGGTACTGACAGTCTAGACTGGTCTATATACTGCCAGGCCATGGCTATCGAGGGATGCCTAAAGTCTTTTATTTGTTCTCAGACTCATTCTCAAGTCCCTTAGGCTGAAAATAGCCAGGAGTAAAGATGGGGTTGCTGCTGAGTCTGGCTTGCATGTCTGGAAAGCCAGTTTTTCCTTTGGACTTACTTGGGGAGCCAACTCCCAGATCAGTCTGGGAGCCTCCCAGGGTGTATATACTTAACCTCAGGACTCTGTCTGGAACATCCTTTGGACCATTCTGTATCCTACAGGTCCTAGTAACTAGATGGATCTAGATCTGGAGAAGGGTTTGATTCATAGCCATAATCCGTCCCTCTCTACATTTCTTAGACCTGCCACTGGCCTTGTGTTCAGAATGCAATGAATGTTGGAAATTGGATGTTGGCCAGTGAGGAGGTTATGGCAACTTAGGTAGAAGCAAATCTAGGAATTTTAGAACTTCTTAAAAATCATCTGGCTTAGTCCCTTTATTTTGCAGATGAGGAAACTGAAACCCAGAGTGAGAATTACATCATCTTTGATTTAGAAGGCATTGTAGAAGTCATCCAGTCTGGCCTCTCAACATCAAGATCTTACAATCTGGGAATGTCTCCCCCAACATTCTTGATAGCTGGTCATCCAGAGGATTGTACTGGGAACTCATAACCTCTGAAGAAAACCCATTCTAATATAGGACAGCTCTAATTAAAAGGAACTAACTAAATTGAAATCTATTTCCCTGTAACTTTTGTCTTCTCAGTGGTTCTAATTCCTTTCCTGTGTAACATCTCCCAAGGTACAAGACCTCAAATCCCCAAATTATCAGATATCACTATAGCATATAGTTTCCCTAATCAGAGTAAAATATAACTGAAAAAGAACTTGATTGATTCTATGAAGAGAGGTCATTCACTCTTTCATGGATCCAAAACTTCTTTTTCCAGCTGAGAACCACTACTTTCTTAGATTTCTTCACTTTCTCTTCTGTCACTGGCACTAGCATTTACCTCTTTTCATGATACTTTTAATAAACATACATTTTATCACTTTGTGAATATAGCTGTACTCCAGAGTATCAGGAGAAAGCAGCAAATAGGACTTGAAGGGGTGGACTCACCCCTGCAACCTGTCTGGCTCCTCAGTTCATATTTGCTAGCTGTACTGGGCCTCTCCGTTTCTATTGTCATTTTCTTAGCCTGTGAAGAGTCCCAATTGATCTGTTTACCTCCAGCCTTCTCCTGCCCAAATATAACATCTTTGCTTCTGTTAGAATGATTTGTCTAAAATGCAAATTTGACCATGTCACTTCCTTAATTCAGTGGTTTCTAAACACCCAGTACTCCACAAATTTTCCACTAAATGACTACTGATGATAGAGGAGCCTTTCTCAACTGGATTTCCATGAGAGAATTAAGCCCTAATGCCATTAGGCATCCATTGTATGTAATGTATTAACTTTTTCTCCAATGCATCTGGAATGGTGCTAGTTATGTACAGTCTTGAGGAGAATTGAGAAAATAGTCACTCTAATCATTTTCTTTGTTCTGTGGATCAGATGAGGAACTCAGTGTGAAAGAGTGGAGAGAGAATGTATGTTCTTCAGGAGATCCAGAAGCCTGGCTAGGAGCAACCTCCAGGGGAAAAAAAAAACCAACTAAATGTCATAAAAGCTTAGGTTCATCTTTAAATTTGTGTGAATATAGCATTCTGCCACATAATATGTCCATAGTTAAAAGTGTTTAAAAAATATTTATCAATGAATAAAATTAATTTTATAGGAAGATTTTTCCTAGGGTCCATGGAACTACAAATATTTTTCTCTTAGCCCTGTAGTAGACGTTTTATATATGTTAAATTATTTATCTCTGGGAAAATTGCCCCAAGATCGTATAGCTAGTTAAGGTGTCAGGGTCCGGGTACTAACCCAAGTATGTTTCAACTCCACAACTTGAAGCTGAGTTGAGTCAAGAGCCTTGGAAGTCTTTGCCCATTTCCAAGTTTATCTTCACTGGAATGTAGGCTTTTTTTGTCTTGGTCAAGTTACTGTTGTGTTTCAGATCATGCATAGTTCTGTACTTCTTATGCTGAATATAACTAATTTTGATTATCCAAAAGGAAAATGAACAGTGAATCAGGTAATTCCATATAACAGGCAATCTTGTCTCTCTTTGGTGGTTCTGAAACATACTAAATGGCTTTTTAAAATTTTTTATTTTTTTAAAAGATTTTATTTACTTATTAGAGAGAGCATGAGTAGGGTGAGGGGCAGAGGGAGAAGCAGACTCCCTGCTGAGCAGGGAGCCCTTAGGCTCAATCCCGGGACTTCGGGGATCATGACCTGAGCTGAAGGCAGACGCTTAATTGACTGAGCCACCCAGGCGCCCCTAAATGGCTTTGTTTAGTAGCAGATTTACTTTTCTAATTGTTTTGTCTTGATATTTACATATTGTCATTTCTTGATTATTCTCTAGATGGTTGTGGCAGCTAGCTTTTTTGGTAAGAGAAAACCATCTTGCTATTAAAAACTTGGTTCCCCACCCATATGACATAGAGTTGACTCCATTTGTGTCTGCTTACTCAAGGCCCTTGGGAAAGCATAAATGCTAAAGTACCAAGGTGTTAGAAGCGTCCCCGCCCTGGCCCCCAGTTCTACATGTACCTGGCCATCTGGAATCCGGTTTCCATTAGGTGTCCAGAGAGAACGTCTGGAATGTCTTGTCAGTGGTCACATTCAACACAGAATTTCAAGGGGATCTGGCTTCTTTAGCTCCTCTGAGAAGCTGGAACAAATACTGAAATGATTGCTAATAGAGGAGCTACAGTGACTGTTTTCAATCATCTCTGGCTGCACCATTGAATTGCTGGTTCTTCCAGAAAGCTTGAAATTTGAGAGCCTGAGAGCATCCAGAGGATGGTGTACAGAGCCCTGTGAGGTTCTTTAATTGTAATCTCCTGCCTCCTTTCTTGTTATGAACTCTTCACCAGTGAGTTACTAATGATTGCTGCGTCTTAGTACCTGATAACCCTCTGCATCATGTAAAGAGGAGTTAGACTGGAAGGGAAAGTCCAGAGTTTGGATTAGAAAACCTGTTGAGTCAAAGGGAAACTTAGCAGAGGAACGGAATGAAAATTATTTCCTTAGACAGTAGACAAATATTCAGGAAACACCTCTGCACCCCAAAGATAGGCACAGCTGCCACACAGTGACTATTAAAGGGAGGTTCAAAGTTATGAGCAAACAGCTGATTCTCTTGGTTCTTGGGCTGTTGCTGTTGGTGACAGGAAATCTTGTTCCCCAAGCTGCTGGCTTCCTGTTTTATTTTTACTCTTAGTAGATCAGAATGTCCATAACAAGGAGCAGTCTGTTCCAAAGGGTTCTACTCCCCCCCTTGAGCCTGAAGAGCTTTTTTTTTTTTCTTTTGGTCAGACAATATGTTGGTTCACTTTTAAGATCTATGATACTTAGCTTGGTTTAAGCATTTTGTATTCACAATCAACTTTTTTTGGTGATGAGCTGGTGTTTTAAGATTTAATGTAAGTAAACCTCTGCTTTGCTTTTTAAAACTATATATATATATAAAGAGGAGTTTGCAGTATTGGGGATGTGGGTATGTTACCTTTATGCTTTACCTTTTCATTTGAAGCGAATTTGCATTTTCCCTAGCATGAAAACAATTAGGCTGTTGGAAATTTCTTTAGTTTCACGGGATACAGAAACAGGACCAGCCCAGTGTGCCTTCGGCTATAGTCCTACCCATTTTGTTGAGACTAAAACCTCCTCCTACCCTTGTAAAGCTAGGAATTTGGTAATCTAATTCTAAAACAATAGCTCAGCATGAACCTGAAGTGGTGGGGATTTCCTAGGGAAAGGGGCTCAGCTGACAGGATAAGAAATGGTAACTGGAAGGTTTCCGGATTTGCTCCAGACACTTCCTGCTGTCTCAAGAGCCTTTTGGCCCAGGTGTGTTGAACCGGATGCGGATGCGAGAGAGAAAGGGAGCTGTTGGGTAGAAGAGAAAGGACTAGGGAATCTTATAGCACAGTTTGCTCAGCATCGTGTTTGACATATTGAACATGTAAAATTTTCCTTGATATTCTTTAATTCTGTCAATTTACAGATGAAACTTTAGTGTTAATAGACACTGGCAGCTAGTGTTGTACATTAACAGTCATCCATCAGGGAAGAACTGGAGAAGTTATGTCCTGATGGAGATCAGTGGAATCACTATTGGCAGCTTAATTTCATTGTGGAGATTATCGGATGACAGTAGCTCTTTTTTGATCCTTATAATTGATCATCTGGAATCTGATCTGTCCTGATTATGGACACACCAAGGATAGGATCCGTCTGGACCATCCAGAGCCTGCTGAATGGACTGTTTTCTGACCATGCCTCTTTGCCTCTAGAGACTCTTGTTGGTTGGAGCACAGTTGTTATTTTAAGGTTTTTAGGTTTTTATGCTGCCTGTGTAAGTCAGCCAGCAGTCACCAGTTCAGAATTTCTAAACTTATCCAGCAAGCCTTCTAATAGCAAACCTTAAAGATTGTGGGGAGGGGGGGGCTTAAAAAAGAAAAAAATGATGGGGGAGAGAAGATTTTTTAAAAGCTGTTTTAGATCAGAGCAAGACAAAAGGGAAAAAAAAGACTCACACAGCCCTAGAGTGCCTGGAATTTGTGGTTGAGTAATACTTTCCTGTTATTTCTTTTTTAGGTTGTTTTTCATCATTCAGAACATTGCCTGAAGCAGGTCCACCATGCCGTTAGTAACGAGGAACATCGAGCCAAGGCACCTGTGCCGTCAGACGTTGCCTAGCGTTAGGAGCGAGCTGGAATGCGTGACCAACATCACCCTGGCAAATGTCATCCGACAGCTGGGCAGCCTGAGTGAGTGCCGCAAAGAGCCTGTGCTTTGCCCTCAGGGGTCGTTGGTGCTCTTTATTTAGTTTCCTTCTCCCGTGTTCCTATTTCTCCCCCATCTGCCTTCCCTAGGTAATTCGAAAATGTAAACCACCCCCCCTTCCCGAAAGAGAGGTTCCTTTTTGGTACAGATTCTTCCCCTCAACCCTTTCTTCATCTACCACTACCCTCTAGGTTCCCTCCACCTCCCCCTCCACCTGCTTCAAAAGAAATCTGTGGGAAGGGTAGCAGGAAGGGCTGCAGCAGAAACTGCAGATGGAATGACAGAGCAGAATTCTGTGTGTGTAAAGTGGGAGGTTCACAGAGCGGTATCTGGGTTGGGGAATGTGCCTGTAATTGCACGAGCTGTTCGATGTAGCTGACTTTGTTGAAGCCTCAAATGTGCCAATAGTCTTTATCTACCCCCTCCCCCCAACTTTTCTTCCCAAAGCAGAGTAAAGCAAACATGCACTCAGAGCGATTCTAGCTGACTTGTCTACCCTGGTAGACATTTAATTGTGCTGCAAGCCCCCAGGTCCAAGTTCAGGGTACAGATTACTTTTGCAGTCTCTAGGGTATTGGGAGTTTTGCAAGCTGCGTTTACACACAATGACACAAAGTGTAGCTGGAGCCATTCTTCTCTAGGAGGAAGATGGGGGTTAGCTCAGTCTGTTTTGGAGCTGAGGGAAAGCCAGCTCAACGATACTTGTTTTTGTTTTTTTAATTGGCAAGAATGAATGAGACTGCCTTGGGTGGGGTACATGCATGGGTATGGATTTCCCTCTGAATCTATCTGATATTGTTTGAAGCTGAGGTACGGGAAGGGCAGATGCTTGGATAGGCTCTGCATTTGTCTAGTGCCATTCCAGCTCCCATAAGAACGTCCATCAAATTGCCATTTTAGTGATCTTCCTTAGCAAAGGCATCTTGGTATGAATTAATTCAGACACTCACCCCTCCTATCGCATCACTGCCCTTAGTGAAGGCAGTGGGATATCAGGAAAGCCTGCCTTCCCCCAGGTAGTAACAGGCCCTACCTTTAAAACAGGGCCCTGAGGAGACAGAGCTCTGTGACCAAATGACGTATGGGGTCTGAGATTCCTAAGCCTCTACCTAGCTCAGTTGATCCACGGCTTAGGGAAACTTGGATGGGGTGTCACGAAGAAACGAAACACTGCCCGTGCCGGTCTTACACAAAGGAGCACTGACAGCAGTGCAGCTGACAGGGAAGCGCGTGAAGGCGGTGGAGAGCCTCACCGCTTCTTAAAAGCATCGTTTCTGCTTCTGTCACCCTGAGAAGGCCAAATGGGTAGAAGTCAATCACACACTGGTTCCTTCTCCATAGGACAAAGGACATCTAGCTAATGTTGCTTCCTACTCTCACTCAGCAGGAGTTATGCTCTCTCTCAGGTGTTTTTCCAGGGTGGTGTTGATGGATGTCATTGCTCACTCTCCCACTTGTGATCAGACCACTCCTGTCTGGAGGAAGCCGATCGGAGGGCCAGGGTTGGTTTGTGCCTATGGAAACAAGATTTCCTCATGTCGTGGAGCTAACTGACCCTTTATTCATCCAATAAACATGTATTGAACATGTTTTATGTGCCAGATGCTGAGGGAATACAGCGATAATAAGAAATGGTCTTTGCCTCCAGGAGCTCATAATCTACCAGAGGAGACAGAAATAAATAATTCTTAAGGGGAGAGGGTGAGGGGGGGGGTCTCACATTTGTTGATTGCCTACTTTACACCAGGTTTTAATAGGATCTTGTCATAGATGATCTCATTTATTCCCCTTGATGATCCTTTGAGGGTAGGTGGTGGTATTCCCATTTTTCAGGTGAAGAAATGAAGACTCAGAAAAGTAAGGTAACTTGCCTAGAGAGACAACAGCCAGTAAGAGGTAAAGTCAGACTTCCAAAAAATTTCTCAGTTCTATCCTATACTCTCTGTCTCTGCCAACACTGCCTTAGTTCAGACCTTCGTTGATTTTCACCTGAACGATTGCCTTATCCTCCCTCTGGCTTCCCTTTCTCTGATCAACCCTCTTAAATCTATAAACCTAAAAATCTTGTAAATCTTAAACTTGTATCCCTGCCAGAGTGGTCTGCTCAAAACGCAAATCTCACTTTTTACTTTTGTTATTCTGAATTGTTTGACTTTTTGAAAGTTGAATCTATTAACTTTTGCAATTTAAAAAGTGTGTGTGGTTTTTTTTAAGATTTTATTTATTTATTTGAGAGAATTTGAGAGAGAGAGTAGAGAGCACAAGCAGGGAGGAGGGGAGGAACAGAGGGAGAGGGAGAAGCAGGCTCCCCACTGAGCAGGGAGCCCCACATAGGGCTCCCAGGACCCTAAGATCATGACCTGAGCTGAAGGCAAACGCCCAACCGACTAAGCCACCCAGGTGCCCCTAAAAAGTGTTTTTATTTTTTTATTATTTATTTATTTACTTACTTTTTAAAAAGATTTTATTTATTTATTTGTCAGAGAGAGGGAGAGAGAGTGCGCGCTCGGTGAGCCACAACAAGGGGAGTGGCAGGCAGCGGGAGAAGCAGGCTCCCTGCTGAGCAAGGAGCCTGATGTGGGGCTCCATCCCAGGACCCGGATGTGGGGCTCCATCCCAGGACCCTGGGATCATACCTGAGCCAGAGGCAGACGCTTAACGACTGAGCCACCCAGGCGTCCCTAAAAAGTGTTTTTTGTTGTTGTTAAAGATTTTATTTATTTGACAGAGAGAGAGACAGTGAGAGAGGGAACACAAGCAGGGGGAGTGGGAGAGGGAGAAGCAGGCTTCCCTCTGAGCAGGGAGTCTGATGCGGGGCTCAATCCCAGGACCCTGGGATCATGACCTGAGCCCAAGGCAGATGCCCAACGACTGAGCCACCCAGGTTCCCCTAAAAAATGTTGTTAAATAAGAGTATAAATGTTAAAAATCTCCCCTGTTCCTCACTGTGGGATTGTGTAAGTTTCTTGGTCTGGCATTCAAGACTTTTCAAGACCTGCCTTCTTTTCCAGTCTCATTTTTTGCAATCCATCTTCTCCCATTTTACAATCTTTTTAAAAGAATTTCTTTTGGGGCGCCTGGGTGGCTCAGTCGTTGGGCGTCTGCCTTCGGCTCAGGTCATGGTTCCAGGATCCTGGGATCGAGCCCTGCGTCGGGCTCTCTGCTCAGCGGGAAGCCTGCTTCTCCCTCTCCCACTCCCCCTGCTTGTGTTCCCTCTCTCACTGTGTCTCTCTCTGTCAAATAAATAAATAAATAAATGGCCTTTTTTTTTTTTTTAATGAAAAAGGAGGAAAAAGGGGAAAAAAGGAAGGAAGAAAGAATGAATGATCAACTACTCGTGTAGTACTTCTGAGATAGACCATAGTCTCTCATACTTGCATGCAGTGCCCTTGCAGTTGATCCTCCTGCCTGGAGAACTCTCACCATCCTTGTAGCTGATCTTCAAGGCCTAGCGTAAGGACCTCCTACTCCAGGCTGGACTAGGTGCTTCTCTGAGCTCCCATTACGTTCCTGTAATTACTACCTACCACATTATATTGAAAATTATCTGTATCTCTTAGACTTAATTAAAAGTTCTCTGAAGGCAGAAATCATGTCTTGTTTGTTCTTAAACCCCAGTGTTTATCTTGTGTAGTATCTGGCACCCAGTAGAAGCTCAGTAAATGTTTGTTGAATGATTCATGCCTTTAATCTCTCCACCATTGCCTGCTGTTGGTACATAGAGAACACAGGGAAGGAAGTAATACTTTCTATGGGGAGTCAGTGCATGCTATGGGAGTATAGGGAGAGTTAGGGAATGCTTCATAGAGGAGGTTAGATTTGAACCAGGCCTAGAAAGATGACTAGAATTTCATTTCGCAGACAGTGGGGCAGGAATAGGCTCATATGTGCTTCACATTCATGACCTTGGCCTCATGGCCTCATGTACTACAGCCAGAAGTGCTTGGTCTAGTAGACAAAATCTGATTATGGAATGGATAAAGCACAAAACTAAAAATTCCACAGTCTTGGATTGCCCCATAATAGCATATCCAAAATTTTTATTTTCCCTCAGTGCAGAGAGATTGGCATTTCACATATTAGGTTGCCATATCTTAGGAAATACAGGCACAGCCAGCCAGCCTGCACTTTTAAATCAGTATCCCGACCACCCGGTAGAATGGAACCCTCACTTGGGTAATTAAGAAATCATGCAATGATACTGGGTTTTCTGAGTGTAGTGGGGCCATGCCACTGGGGGCCTCCAAGACTCTCACTTAGACTTCAAGCAAGAGCAGCGTCACATTTGTAAAATACAGCCTTACCTGTTCACTTCTGCATAAGATTTCATTTGAACAGTTCTGCTAAGGGGTAAAAAAAAATTGAAGACTGCTTTTGGAATCTCTTGCAAAATGTGGTTGATAACTATTATGAATGTCCTGATGTAATAGTACTTCTGTTTTCAGAGATTGGAGTAATATTTAGTACTTGAAGAATAGGAACTATCATATTACTGACTGGAATTATATCTTAAATTTCCTGTAAGTGTAAAACAGCATATTTATTTATTTATTTATTTATTTTTAAAGATTTTATTTATTTATTTGACAGAGAGATCACAGGTAGGCAGACAGGCAGGCAGAGGGAGAAGCAGGCTCCCTGCTGAGCACAGAGCCCGATGTGGGGCTCGATCCCATGGGATCATGACCTGAGCCGAAGGCAGACGCTTTAACCATCTGAGCCACCCAGGCGTCCCAAAAACAGCATATTTAGATACTCACAGTCTTGAAAGTCATCTGATGTGGCTGAGCAATATAAGGAAGAATTTCGTTGTAACAACCTGACATTTTTAGCTCATTTAAACCTATGACAGTTTGGTAAGGTTGATACAGTTACCCCATTTTACAGATGAGGAAATTGAGGCTGAGACATTGTGACTTGCTGAAGAGTATACAGATATAAATAGAAAGAACTGAGATTAACTCCAGATTTTTCTGATTGAAGTCTGCTGTTTCTTCCATTGTATCATCTTGTAGTTCTAAGTAGACCCAGGGCCTGATGTGATGATGTGACGATGGAGAAACCTTACCACCACCTCAGTCCCTTTTCAGATAGCATTCTCAGTGTTTGCATGTTTATATGTTGGGGGTAAGATTTTGTCTTGAAAATCACTGTGTCACATTCAGCCACTACTTGGACTACCACTACTCCCTTCACAGAGGAGCAGGAAATCCTGGGTAGTCTCTTGGTGCCTTAAAGGTGGGTTGATTCAGGTTTTTCTTTTCCTCCAGAATAGCTAGTCGGCTAACAGATTTATTTATTTATTTATTTATTTCTTAGTAATCCCTACACCCAATGTGGGCTCAACTTCACGACCCCAAGATCAAAAGTCACATGCTCTACCAACTGAACCAGCCAGGTGCCCTGGTTAACAGATATTTTTGAGCCTGGTTTATTTTTCACACGTAATGTTGCATGTTTATCTGCTTTAGCTTTCCAATCACATGTTTCCATTACCTGGGTGAACATGATGCAGTATGGTTTTTATAGGCACTTAGCTGAGTTATGGACAGGGATCAGATAGGATCCTCAGCCTGTGGAACAGAAATGCAGCTTTGTTAGCCAGTTTGTGTTCTTTGAACCCAAGAGCTTCCCATGGTTGTTTAAATCACAAGATTGTTCAGTATGCAAAGACTTGTTCCTTCCTGATTAGAAACTCCTTATTGACTAAGTTTACCAGCAATTCAGAATATGCTGTTGATTGGTCTTGTGCTTACTCTCCAGGTTACACTGGGAAGGTGAGCTGCAGTTCACCGTGAAGGTGCAGTTTTGGCCTTTTGACTGATATTTTTCCCCTCAAGTGTGGACTAAGCACAAATACAGTTTAGAAGCTAAAAATCAGAGCCTACTTAAAATAGTTCTCAGTAGTTTTTTTGGTTGGGCACTGTCACTTATGCCTACCTTCACCTCGCACGTAAGAAACTCAGATGGTATATTTATTCATGTGTGCCGCTTTTCATTCCTCGCAAGAATGTGCTTTGTGGCTTGGAATGACAATATGGAGGTAGTGTCAGATTGCTGGTAGGTTTCTTTGGCTGCAAATTCTCCTTGCATACCAGGGTTGAAAGTACGGAACTCTTTTCTTTTTCTAAAAAAATAAGATACTGTGGAAAGAGAACATTGGTCTGTTGGTTTTCAGGGAGGGCTTGAAAATTTCAGCTTTTCACTTGTTCCCTGAGATGTAGATTTGTAGGATTATAACCTAAAGCAAAGACCTCCAAAGTTGTAGGCTATAGAACATAAGATAACTTTTCACCCCTTAGAAGTTATACGTCTCTGCTATGAGTTGTTGATAAGTTCAGGGCCCCTCGAAGATACCACAACTCATCATGGTTGTTGAATGTACTTTGGAGGTTCCATTGAGGATGTAATTTCTTATTTTTCATGTTAATTGTAGACATCTACAAGGTCCTTGTAACTCCCAGTCTGTTTTCCGGAACCATTTTACAAGGTGCTTTTACAGAGCAGCAAGGGGCTAAGGGCTATAGGCAGACGTGTAGACACATTGTCTACTCTTGCAGGATTAATTTTTTGTATTACACCTTTTGATGTTATTCAGCCTGCATTGAGTTCATGATTATTCAGTTTGCCAAGAAGACTATGAGTTAGAGAACAAATGCAGAGTGCTCAGGCTATGGAGGGTGCATTTCTATCTCCAAGAGCAAGCATCTGCATGTAACCCAAACCATCTTAGGGGGTGGGTGGGTGTGTGTGTTGGGGAGGGGAGAATAAGATCTTTAGTAGCAAGTTTTTCTAACCATTTATGTCATTTTTATGCTCTAGTGACTTGGTTTCTTTGTTCTTTCAGGTAAATATGCAGAGGACATTGTTGGAGAGCTCTTTACTCAGGCAAATACCTTTGCCTCTCGGGTAAGCTCCCTCGCTGAGAGGGTCGACCGCCTACAAGTTAAAGTCACTCAGCTGGATCCCAAGGAAGAAGAAGGTAAGGAAGCTGAGCTCAGCATTTGTAGGCTTTGCTGAGCAGTTTCTTAGGATTTTTTTCTCCTGATTTATAAAAAAGTGAGGGGAAAAAATCACAGAGACCTGTGGAGTTCTGCTTTGAAATGACACAAGCCTGGGTGGTGTAAAGAAACCTTTTTAGCTCTACCACACCCCCACACGCTCCCTTTCTCCCATTCCCCCAATTCTTGCTCAAATCCCCCCTCCCCCAATCGTATTTTGTTACCATAAAAGTACTTGGAAGATTCATTCCTCCTAAGGAGAGGCCTGCTAGGTCTGGCCACATAGTAAACCTTTGTGTTGCCTCATTTTGTTCAGTCGTGAAATGGCTGGGCTGCTGACAGCCTTGTGGGGCTTCCCCAGAGGGGGAGAAAAAAAAAGCCTGGCTGCAGACAGGCGCAGCCAAGACACGCAGCAGCTGAGGCCTCTCAGACTGGTGTGACTCAGTGTTTGCTCAGATAGCCTGTCGTCCATTTTCTCCTGCCTTCCATCTTCTCTCAGTGTCACTGCAAGGAATCAACACCCGGAAGGCCTTCAGAAGCTCTACTATTCAAGACCAGAAGCTTTTTGACAGAAACTCTCTCCCAGTACCTGTCTTGGAAACATATAACACCTGTGATACTCCTCCACCTCTCAACAATCTTACCCCTTACAGGTAACCTGGCTAGTTCCTCCCTTTGTTGACCTGTGGTTAACAGCACTAGATTGACTTTTTATGGAAAGATGTTTACATCAGAGGATTGTATCCAAAAGCTTACTACCTACCCCAGAGTTGTTTGTGGCAGCAGCAGCTAATGTTTACCATATAAACACTTGTCACTTATTATTGTTTGGTTTCTGAAATTCATAGTAAATATAATATATATTGGAAGTTTGCTATAGCATTGCATGCGGCAGAGTTTAGTTTGGTATAAGCCAGGTCCATTTTGGATTCCATCCAAGGAATTTAGTTATTATAGAACCAAAAGGACTTTGTTACAAAGCAGTCCTAGAGCATGCATCCCAGGGGCAACATTCTAGCAAGGCTCCCACTTACTCGGAAACCACTAGATTACCAGATGTTTGGGTGTGTTAGTGGGGCTAGCTTTGTGGACTGGCTGCTCTGGGCCCTCAGGGTCCTTCCAAAGCTTAAGGAATAATTGGCATTCTTCCAAATGAGTGTCGTTCACTTTGTTTAGAACATCCTTTTGACATTCCCTCTGCAAGGACCTATACGGCTGCAGCTAAACTTGAGAAAGCAGGTAGCCTTATAGACAACTTAAAGCCCCTCCCCCCTTCAGTGGTCTGTAGTGCGATCATCCTGCAAAAAACCACTGAGCAGGGGCAGAAAGTGAATATTTATCTTGCTTGTATCCATAAATATCTTTGGAACAGGTAAAAAGTAATTACAGATAGCTGGAGGCAGATGTCTTCTGCAAGACATGGGTGTACTGCAAAGTAGAATGTGTGTGTGTGAAACTCAAGGACACCCACCTGATCCAGGGAGCTGGGAAATAAGAGCATGGTAGCTATTCACACAGATAAAAGTACATAGCATCTATCCCATAGCGTCTGTCCTTTGTTATTACTGTGTAAAATTATGTTTGTACCTTTGCTTTCAAAGGGACTAGCTAGCAGAGCAGGACAGAGATTTGACTCTGTAGCTTCCGTCATTTATCGAGGTGGATTTGGGCAGAGAGGTTTCAGGGCACGGAGAGAGTGTACACTTGATACTGAAGGGAGTGTGATGTATGACATAGGGCTTGTGTAATAGGATAGGGTAAACAAATGATATTAAGACAAGTTTATTTTTCAGTTAATGGTATTTTCCTTTTTATCATTCTTCTCTCAATTATCTGGATTTGGCCTAACAGAAATGAGCAGTGGTGTAGCTAACTCAGAACAAGATTTAATATAAAAATCATTAGTGTTTGATTTGGAAATGCTTTCTGTGTGTCGTGACAGGCCAGGGAGTAGAATTGCCTTTCTAATTCTTTTTAGTTTAGAATAGTGCTAAAATAAATGTCCACCCCGAGCACATGCTTTCTAGAAAGAGAGAGACTTAGTCATGCCAAAGTGCAGGGTTCCATCCAGTCATCAAGTCTGGCAGGTAACCCTTACATGGATACTCAGTAGCTCTCTCGGTACTTCTGTCACAGCCACTAGAAGATGGTAATTAAATCTCGTCATCAAACAGCTGTCCATCTGTTCTCACTGGGGCCCCCTTGTGGTTGGGGGGTGGGGTAGGGGATGTGGAGCTATTCTAGAAGGGAGCAAGAAGGTGGATTGCTATGGTTACCTGTTTTTACAGAGGAATAACGGCTGCACACATATATGGTTTCATGGGTATATATCTATACATAATGTACACATGTGCACCTCCACATTGGTGTACAGGTTTCAGGTGGGTGGGAAGCCACTAGTGCTTCCTAGAGAGTCCTGGGGAATTGGTGGGAGAAGGGGAACCAATGGCAGAAATCCCCTCTGATGTGCCAGGATATCAGGACATCCTCAGGGAGATGTCTGTAGCCATGCAGATCATTAGAAATAATCAGGATCCCTGCTGCTCTAGCCTATTCTTGCCCTGACCATGCAAATTCCTCTACCAGGAATTGAAAGTAAGGCTAAGTTTCTTAAAAAGCCAGATAAGTAAAGAGGTGCCATTCAGGGGGCATTGGAATGCTGGTGGGGAAGAGGAAATATGCAGTCAATTTGAATGACTTCTTGATTCCTCAGTGTAAAAACTGCTAACTGGTAGGTATTTGGAATATTGGATTTGGTTGGGAGCTCATCTGTCTACTGACAGCTACTTGTCTTCATTTCTATCCCAGGGACGATGGGAAAGAGGCACTCAAATTCTACACAGACCCTTCGTACTTCTTTGATCTTTGGAAGGAGAAGATGCTGCAGGACACCAAGGATATCATGAAAGAGAAGAGAAAGCATAGGGTGAGGGGAAAGGGGCCTCTGTTCTGCACATCAGTAGGCACGATTGTGGAGGGGGGATAAAAAGGAAGCCAGTCTTATATGAAGTAATCATTCCGAGTGGCTGCTTGCTTGGATGCCAGGTGAAACTCTTTAAAAAATGTGTCCACTCCAAGCACAAGCAAGATGAAAGTATAAATCACACCAAAAATGTGTTTGTTCCCCCTAGCGCTATTAACAATTGAGTATA
Source organism: Halichoerus grypus (assembly GCF_964656455.1). Lineage (NCBI taxonomy): Eukaryota > Metazoa > Chordata > Mammalia > Carnivora > Phocidae > Halichoerus > Halichoerus grypus. The sequence goes on from NC_135716.1 coordinate 167,246,543, forward strand.
TTCAGGCTGAGTTTTAGAAATTGACTTTTCTATTCACCATTTATTTCTCTTGCAATTTGCACCTGACTCTGCTGGACACTCAAGCTAGGCTGGTCCCTTCCCCGCCAGTTTTGCAGCTCATTTCTCAGCAGCACAGGGCTCTACAGTGTTTGATTTACAAACAGGAACAGTTTAACACCTTCACTACTGATTGGGTGGGGTGGGATGAGGGCATAGGCCTAGTTTTGGGAGCCGCTCCTCTCCCCTTAGACCTCCAGTGATGTGTGTAAGCATATGACCTACCAGTTGCAACCTCACAATCCCATTAGCATGGCTGCCGGGAGGCCCAAGAGAGCACCAGGGGCGAGTGCAGCTGCACAGGCTGAGAACTCCTTATTGGTAGTTTGATTTTGTTTTGTTAACTATTTCCTTATATTTGTCCCAGAGACAGTGACTGATCTTCGTGGCAGAGCGAGTGACAAATAGCTTTTTACTAACTTCCTAACAATTAGAGCTGCTCAGAAACATGAATGAGTTACCCCAAGAGGTAGTGAGTTTCCCATCTGTAGAGGTGTCTGAAGGTTGGATTGAGTGAATGTGTTTGACCTTGGGAGGTGGTTTGGACTAGATGACCTCTAGGTCATTCCAAAACCAGTAATTCTGTAAATTCTCTAGTTAGTGTATGTTGCCTAGGCAAATCATTTCTTGGGTGTGCATCCCTGAAGGTGGATGGAATTTTAATGAAGGACTTTGGAATAATGTTTTACAAAGGCTTTTCTGTTTCTTTTCATTATAGAAAGAAAAGAAAGATAATCCAAATCGAGGGAATGTAAATCCACGTAAAATCAAGACACGGAAGGAAGAATGGGAGAAGATGAAGATGGGACAAGAATTTGTGGAATCCAAAGAAAAGCTGGGGCCTTCTGGGTAGGTGATGCCTTCGTTTTATTGGTAGCATTCTTCGAAGGGCCTGGGGCCCTGGGGGCGATAGTCTGACAGCTCTGGTGTGACACCTTTCACACCCCCCTGAAGTCTGGCTGTGTGGCTAAGATCAATACAACTATGAATCAGCTACCTGAATGTGCATCCATCTGGTGATTAAAATTTGCTAAATAAATCAAGAGACTCGGCAGTTTGAATGAGGTGACCGTAGTAGTCTAGAAAAGAAAGCCCATGGCTTCGGATGCCCTTGCTCTGCCAGACACTCGTATGTCCGTGGGCCTCAAAGGAAAAACTGGAAAGAGAAGAAAAGTGGTCTTGGGAGCTCTTTGCCTCCAGAGCATTGATTTGAAGGTCGTGCCTAAGAGCTGGGCATTTCACAGGAGTGGAGAGGGCCAGGCAGAGAATTTGTGCACATCACCAAAGTAACTTTTCAGTCAGGCTTTGTCAGTCTCGGGAGAGAGGCTGGCCAAGGGACTGAAAGCAGACCTCAGAGACAGTGTGGGAAAGGTCGCTCGGCCACTATTGAGGCTATATATCTCCATGGGGAAACAGTAGATGTCAGTCTGACCCATTTCCCAATACCGAATCACACTGGAGGTTTAAAAGGAAAAAAAAAATTGGTTTTGAGCTTGGTTTGATGCTTATCCTGGTGTCTGACCTGTGTGACATTCAAAGCCAAGTCACCACGACTGCTTGGCATGAGTGTTGCCCTGGTTTTTTTCTCTAAATACATTGCATCCTGGCTGTCAGAGAACCATGCCAGCCTATGCCGGGTGTCTAGGAATGATAAAAGGAAAGAGTTGAGTTGTTCTTGCTTTTAGGAATAACTCTACCATGAAAATCTTGACTTTTAAAAATCTTGACACTTCTGACACTTGTTCTTCCTGCATTAAGAGATTTGTTTTCAAGAGTGAGGAAGATGGTGAGAGAAAAAATGAACCTTTCTCTCTACAGGGAAATCAGCCCTGAGGGTACCTTCATTACCTTCACCTCCCAGTAAAAGGGGCCATTTTGTTCCATGGCCCCATCCTGTTCAGACAGGCCTTGTCCTGGGTTCTATGACTGTGAGGCCAGAATCTTGCACGTTCAGAATGCCAGATATTATGTGTTTGGTTTCTGTGGTGTTTGTGTGTGGAATGGGGCTGGTGAAAATGAGGACTTTGCCTCCCATTTTCCTGTTGTCCAAGAAGTTTGGGTTTGGGCTACATGGCAGGTCTGCCTGGGTATGCTTGTTGGTGAACCTATAAAGAGATGTATCAAGCCTACAGGGCTCCAGGCCTTGGGGATTTTCTGTATCAGAGTATCATTTGATTCGTTAGTTCCCTCCAACTCTCTTCTCTCCAGGGTCTGTCTGAGATGAGTTCTTTAGAACCCAGCAGTGGTGGAGAGAAGGGGGAGATGGAACAGAACCAACCATATTTTGCTAGCTACTGTTTGGTGTATTTGTGTCATTTGGAGGTTTGTTGTTCACCCAAGGCCCAGTGGTCTGAGGGGCAGGTTTTCATGAGGCACAGGCCCTAGCACCCTCCTTAAGTTGGCAGCTTGTCGTGTTGGCTAAGAGAGCTGGCAGGGAGACCGAGTCTAGCTACCACACAGCAACTTGTATTTGTCCTCAGCTTGGTTTTGCAATCAAATGCCTCCTTGGCCTTTGAGTACTCCAGAGGCTTGCTGACCTCCAAACCAGGCTGTGTGCCAGTCACGTGTTTGCAGCTCACTAGCCTTGGGGCTTGGCTTTGCCCTTTGCCACAAGATAGACTTTGGGATTTGGGTATAGGCTGCTCTTAACATTTGGGAGAGAATTTGAAAGAACTGCTGGGTTTGACAAGTCCAACCAGCCCTGGGAAAGGAACAGCATGGTCTAGATTATCTGTGTTGAATCCCATTCCTCTGAATCCAGCAGGAATATCTGGGAGATATTTAACAATAGAATTTAGTCCTAAATTTTAATCCTGAATTTAGTCCTAAAATAAAATTTCGGAATAGCAGAAAATATGTGGGGAATATTCTTACTTCTTTCTTCCTAAAAGCTTTTGTATCAAATGCATTTTTGTAGGGTCTTTTAAAAAAAAAACATGAGAGTACCACTCACACTTTTTAAATGACAGTTTTGGCATGGGGTTCATCTTCAGGTACCCACCCACCTTGGTGTACCAGAACGGCAGTATTGGCCCTGTTGAAAATGTGGACGGAAGCAGCTACCCACCGCCACCGCTGTCAGACTCCACTTCTCCACCTTCTCCTTCCTTCTCTGAGGATAGCTTGCCTCCCCCACCAGCAGAATTCAGGTAAATGGTACTCTTTCTCCTGTCACTCTGCGTGGTTACATACTCAAGAACAAAATAAGTGTTCTTCAGGGCGCCTGGCTGGCTCAATCAGTGGAGCGTGCGACTCTTGATCTCAGGGTTGTGAGTTCGAGCTCCGTGTTGGGTGTAGAGACTACCTAAAAAAATAAAATCTTAAGGAAAAAAAAATAGAACAAAATAAGTGTTCCCAATTCAGGGCAGGACCAGTAAAATAACTTGAGGCAAGTCTGTCTAGAGAATAGAAATAATTAACATTTTATTAAGTGTCTGTAAGGTGCCAGACATTATGCCAAACACTGTATATGTTGCTTCATCCTCACAACAGCCCTCCTGAGGTAGGTACCCATTTTACAGATGAGTAAATGGTGAGGCACAAAGAGGTCAGTGAATTTACCTAAGGCCACACAGCCAGTCAGAGGCAGAGCCCTGACTGGAAAACAGGTCATTCTGTCTGCAGTGCCCGTATTCTTAACTAGTAGCTATACTGGAACAACTAGAGATCACCAACTTATCTCTTGTTGTTTTTACTTAGCTTTAACTCAGCATGAAATGAAGTGGTGTAATCTGCTGTCCTTAAAATATTTAACAGACACCTTGCCCAGTTATCTAGAAACCTAGCAGTCATTCACCTTTCTACCCTGTTCTGGTTCATTTCACTGCTGGAAAGAATGGAACAAAGGAAAAGGGAGGTGAAACTTAGACTCTGTCCGTACTGCTATGTGGCAGAGGTGTACAGGGGAAGTTAGAAAGTAATGGCTGAAAGGGGGTCTGTCTGAGGAATGTTCAGATTCAGTGTTTGCTCAGTTACTTTTCCCTTTCTGATGCCTGACAAATGAGAGCTTTGAAAGGTACACTTTTCTCCTTGGATACTGTTTCATCAGAGATTGGATATGTTGAGGACCCCTCAGATGGATACCTAAAGTGGTGTTGTAACCCCTCCCCCTAACCCAGCCCCGTTCTTCTTGGCTCTTGAAACCACTCATCCCAGATCACTTCCTGCTGGTTGCCCTGTCAGATGCAGCTCAGGCTTGAAGGTCTGTGGAAAATTCCAGGATGGACGCTTTTTTCTAAGGAGTAACTATTAGTGGAGGGCAGGTACAAAGGTGGAAAAAGAAATCCTTCAGCCTCACACATGGCCTGAGACCCTGCAGCTGCAGCCAAGCATACCTGACCCGGGAGAGGCGCGCCTGAGTCGTCTCTCAACCCGGGTGGAGTCTGGTGGCACATTCATTTCCCATCTCTGCTGACCCTCAGATCCTCATCCCTTCTCAGGATTTTCCACATGAACACTGGAGGTGCATTTACCTAGATCTGTGCCCTGCTCAGGTTTGGTCAGCTTGGCTTGGGTTTCCTGCCCTCACAAGATCTGGTGAATGATAATAGCCTGAGGAATAGAGCCCAGTGGGTGGGTGATGTTTGGATTTTTATTCCAGTTCTTCTTTTATTCCATTTCCACCCTCTTGCATGCCTTCTTGGTCCTGGTTCCAGGATTAAACTAACTGACTGTCCCTCCTAGAGGAGGGTTCAGGAGGGTGCCTTCCCTTGGAAAGCTGGAAGGTTTGAGGGGGACCTAGGAGATGACCTTGGCCAACCCTTACCTGATAGAGGAATCCCAGTCTAAACTTCTTTCAATAGCTTTTCTCAATTTCTGCTTACATTCCTTTGCTGATGAGAAGCTTACTGCATTATGAGGCTGCCCATTGTATTGTTGGTCTGTTCTGACCATTCTCAGGTTTTTTCTGTTTGAGCTAAAATGAAATGATAGTAGTCAACCAAAATGAACCTAAGCTCGTAGATAAGGTTTATTAGAGGTGTACGTTTGCATGCGGAGCGTGATGGTGGGTCTCTTCTTTGTCCTTTTAGCTGCCCAGCAGACAGCAACCAAAGAGGGCCTGGCTTAGCCGGACCCAAAAGATCCAGCGTGGTCAGCCCAAGCCATCCACCACCAGCTCCTCCTCTGGGCTCTCCACCAGGCTCCAAACCCGGGTTTGCCCCACCACCTGCCCCTCCGCCTCCGCCTCCAATGATGGGCGTTCCACCCCCCCCACCGCCTGGAGGATTTGGGTCTCCAGGGACCCCACCACCACCTTCACCCCCATCTTTCCCACCTCACCCCGATTTTGCTGCCCCTCCGCCTCCTCCCCCACCACCCGCAGCTGACTACCCAACTCTGCCACCACCTCCCTTGTCCCAACCAGGAGGAGGCGGCGCACCTCCCCCTCCCCCTCCTCCTCCTCCTCCGGGGCCCCCTCCTCTCCCTTTCAGTGGTACAGAAAGCCCATCTGTCGCACCACCACCACTTTCTGATGCCACCAAGCCTAAGTCCTCCTTGCCTCCTGTGAGCGATGCCCGCAGCGACTTACTTTCAGCCATACGTCAAGGTAATTCCCAGTGCTGGGTCCTGGACCATGAGGCCTTGTCTTTCTGCAGCCGGATGACTGGTTGGAGGGTGGGCTAGGGGTTCTGTGCCCTTCCTAGGGGATAGCTTTCATTGGGTGGGGAGAGATTGGGTGGGACCTCAGGCCTCAGATCAGCCTGAAGAAAGGCTTCACTCTAAAAATATGGAGTGGTAGATTTCTTTCCACCTTAGTTTAAAGTAAAGGATTCTTGGGGCCTTGGATGGCTGTCAGAAGAGCAGGCGACTCTTGATCTTGGGGTTGTGAGTTCGAGCCCCACCTTGGGTGTGGAGATTACTTTAAATAAGTAAGTAAAGTAAAGTAAGGGATTCTTAACTTGGGTCTTTGAACTCCTTGACAAGAAATGTTTTGCCTGTGTTTGCATTCATTTTGTGCCCCAGAGAAAACCAAGCATCACTACCCTAGAAGGTACTTCTCTGGCCACACTCAGTCATGTCCTGTCCTCCACTTTTGTGCCTTTCATATCCTTCCTCCCTTTTCTCTTTCCCCTTTCTCATCCCATCCTCCCCTTTTTCTCCTATTCCCCTTCCCTCCCTTCTTTCCCACCTTCCTGCCCTCCCTCATCACCTCACCCTTGTGGAGCATTTATTCTCTTTTCTGTCAGAGGTCAGGTCTGGTCCCAGTGGGTTAGAGTGGTTTCTTCTGTTTGTGAGCCTTCTGGAACTAAAGGATTGTCTGGGGGAGATGAGTTGGGGCAGCTGAGCTCAGCGATAATCAATGAACTGGGCAGACTGAGTGCCCAGTGGGTACGATTCGGTGACCCCTCCCCACCTAGAGCCTCAGTGAGAAGTACCATCCTCACCAGCCTGATATGTGGAAAAGGAAAGAATGACAGGCTTCCTTTCCAACACGCCTACAGCACCGGGGCCAGAATTGGATAAAGCCTCATCCTTCCTTCTTTTCTTGCTTCCCCCTTTCCCTCTTTGCTTTCTCAGAGGATCCTTCTTCCCCCCACCGCCTTTCCCTGACTCCGTCCACCCCTGACCACTCCCCCTTCCTCGGTCCTGTGTGGATCCTGAGACCTTTTGAGATTGACTCGCCTTCTAAACCCTTCTCTCTCTCTCTCTCTCTTATATCAGGTTTTCAGCTGCGCAGGGTTGAGGAGCAGCAGGAACAAGAGAAGCGTGATGTTGTGGGCAACGACGTAGCCACCATCTTGTCCCGTCGGATTGCCGTGGAGTATAGCGACTCGGAGGATGATTCCTCTGAGTTTGATGAGGACGACTGGTCGGATTAACTCTTTTCTGCCTGCTGCCCACCTCCTTTTTCTTCCCTCCTGCTGCCTTCTTTGATGCATATCCGAACAGTCTAATGGGGGAAAAGGGAGGAAAAAAGAATTTCAAGGGGCCAAAGTCTTCCCTGAAGCAACCAAAGATATATCCAAGTGCTTCCTCTAAATCAACATATATTTTCCCATCTCCCCATGGACAGGCCCCATGGGCTCCTGAGATTCAGTAGCTGAGATGTTCCCTCTTCCCTTCAAGTGACTGTTGCATATTGAAGAGAAGGAAAAACTCCCAAGCAGATCCCTTTGATTAGGTTTAGATTGGAGTTGGTACCTTCCCCTGGGAGCCATCTTCAACTGTGGTCTCCTTCCAAAATCCTTACCCTTCAAATAATGCCAGCCATCTTCTGGTCCTAAAGCCTGCAGGGGCACGGCCAGCCCCTTTCCCATGCACTGAGAGGGCTGAGCAGGCCACATGCCCTAGCAGCCAGACTGCCACACTTTTCTGCCCTGGTCAGCAGGGGGAGCTTCCTTTTGCTAAGCCATCTCTATGTCTGGATGCCCTTTATTCTAGGAGCCATCAGGCCCTAAAGAGTGTCTCCCCCTCTGCCCAGAAATGGTGCCTTTCTGAAGGCTGAAGTTGTTGCCTCCTTCCCAGTCTCCCTCTCTAGGTGTTCAAGTGTCCTTTAAATGCCCCTCCCTCACTACCAGGTGCTCTAGGCACCACAGCCCAGTTCAGACCTCTAATAGCCATGACCAAACTAGCCCTGACACGCAGGGATCTGGACCTCTGCCGACTGTCAGGAGCCAAGCTTAGAGACTTGGAACTGCAGAACTGGAAGAATGGTGGAACTCCTTGGATCTTATGCTCCTAATGATGCTGAAATCTAGAAATGGGAAATGACTTGCTCCGGGTCACACATTGGATGGTGACAACTCTAGAGCCCAGAATTCCTGATTCCAAGTCACCTCTGCCTTCTGGGACCAA